>NW_028317799.1:1092500-1396590 GCF_062004578.1 Staurois parvus | reverse complement strand
GGGTGCTGTCATCAGTCTGCTGCAGGCAGGATGAATCATTTCCTCCATATTCTGTCCACCCGATGATCCGACTGCAATGTCATAACTTTGTAGCAAGTCACAAGTTGAGGGACTCTTGGACAGTTAAGACCTGCACAGGAGGCACGATTTACTTGTCATCTCAAGAGTCAACTTCTTAGGTCTCACTGATACTTGCGATTGGAGCTGTGTGTGCGATTATATGGGGTTCCTGGAGATTACCTGCAGGAGGAAACCCCATTGGAAAGCAATAGGAGGGTTATGTCTCCCGCAGCTAATCATGGCCACTCGCATATAACCTCTGAAGCAGTGATTTACCTGCGAATAATCGGCCCTGGACGCAGACTGCTGCATGAGTGATTACATGTGAGCGACTGCGATTTGGCTGAGCATTCAGCCTTCCTTTGCTTTCAATGGGGCTTCCTCTCCCAGCACATAGTGTGATTGCACCCTGCCCTATTTGCAAGTATGAATGGGGCTTTAGTCCTGGGGTAGATGGTGATCCTTGTAGATGCCTGAACAAAGGTTGTGTGTGTTTATTTATTCATTTATCGGGGGGGGGGGGGGGGGGGGTTAGTGTGTGTGTGTGTGTGTGTGTGTGTGTGTGTGTGTGTGTGTGTGTGTGTGTGTGTGGGTGGGGTGTTGACTTTTTTTTTTAAGAAAAAAAAAAAAAGAGATTGTCAGGAGGAATACTCGGATCTCTGTGGGAAGTAATGAATACCTGGGATGTGTTACCCTTACAAATACATACACTGACCATAAAAAAAATGATGGGTCACTGGCTGCGGTTGATCTTCCAGCTTCAGAGCTAGGGAAATGACACAAGAGGCCACGTAAATGAACCAGTAAATGGAGTTGTCACCTACCTGCCTGTGCAGTGTTTCAGGGGAGCAGAGATCACAGGACTGCCTGCACAGGATTCAAAATTTTTTGGCAGGTAGACCAGTTCATATATGTATTTCAAATGTGTGTTTAGCTGTTGGCCTGTAGTTGCACTTCAATAGGCAAATTGTTCTCAGCACAGTCTCATCTAATTAGAATTTTAGCTTCGTCTATCACGTGGGCGAGGGAATGATTGCTAAGATTCTGTAGAGTATTTGGGAGAAAACCAGCTGACTGTAAGGATCTACATTCCCCAACAGGGTGCTCCCTCCAGCAGACAGACCATGGCTGCCAAACTCAGGACAGCTGTGTTTGAACATGATTGTGATGGCTGATTATGGCCTGAGGATGGGCCAGATGCATTTGTTTAGGGAAGAGGAAGTTTGCCCAATTAGCATCATTGGTCTAATGTGATCTGAGCCCAATGTTTGGCTCTTCAGATTGTATTGGGTTTGTAAATTTGCTTACATAATCGTCCTGCAGTGTTCCTGTTGCTGTTTGGACATGTAAGTGTAATAAGACACTGCATGTTTTTTCACATTTTTTTATTGCAGTACTTTTTAGCTGACGGTCTACTGTGGAAAAACGCAGAGCTGTAAAAATGCTATACATGTGAGGATCTAATGTTTGAAAACTGAACAGACTTTCTATCCCAATCCTACATCCTTCCAATGTGCTAAGGGCTCCTAGATTGTAAGCTCGAAAGAGCAGGGCCCTCGATCCCCTCATGTTTTGCATTGTATTGGTATTGTTCTGTCACATGTTCTGTCCCCCTTTGTAATGTACGGCGCTGAGCCAACTATTGGCGCTTTATAAATACTGTATAATAATAATGTACACGGGGCATTTGGAAAACTCTTCTGAACGATGGAAACTGACTGTTGGAAAACGTAGGTTAAAAACCGTCAGTTTAGCCGCGTTTGCATACCGCGTGTATGCGCACTTATGTGTGTTTTGCATTTAGAAGCGTTTTTAGGATAACCTCAGGAAATCTCAAATACCCAGAATGCACTGAAAAATAGTAAATAATTAACTATTTCAGACATTTTGAGAGAAATAGAGAGCAGAAGCAGAGAGAGCAGTATGTGTTGAGATGACCTGTCTTTTCTGGTTGTATTCACTATGGATCCCAGCATGAGCATAATGCGGCGCGTTCTACGGTTTATTCCTTCACGCAAAACCTGGAATTGACTGCGCTGGTGTACCGGGTCCATTTGAATACATGGAAAACGCTTTGCATGCATTTCTGATGATGAAAAAAGACTCTGGACAGCATCTGGATATGGAACAGTTAAAAAACGTTTCTAAAAGCGGTTAGCCGCGTTTAGAAGTGTTTGGCGTTTGAAACGCTGGTAAAATCTACTCCTGAATGCAAGTTTGGTGCGTTCAAAAAAAAAAAGACTGTAAACTCAACTGATTAAATGACATAGTGTACATGGACACATAGGAAAACATTCGTGAGAGTTCAGGGGCTGCTGAAAAAATCGCAGAAAAGCTTCTGAACGTGAGTTTATCAGCTGCAGTGTACATGAGCCCTTACCCTCTTCTTGTTCCATCATCCGATCATTCCACAAATGGTTGAGGCACTTCGGACGTGGATGGACAGCAAGCAGCTGGAGGGATCTTGATCACTTGTAGGGCAGACATCCTGGTAAAAGACCCTGTTAGTCTTTGGGGTGGAAAAAATCCTAATGAGGGATGATGTATTATACTTGCCTCTTGGGCCGCCTATGTCTCCTGCTGCATTCTTCACTAAACACTCCAGCATTCAATCCTTGGATGCCTGTGGCTCCATCCTCCCACCCATGTGGTACTGCTGTGTCCTGTAGTGACTTTATATATTATTATTATACAGGATTTATATATTATTATTATTATTATTATACAGGATTTATATATTATTATTATTATTATTATTATTATACAGGATTTATATATTATTATTATACAGGATTTATATATTATTATTGTTATTATACAGGATTTATATATTATTATTGTTATTATACAGGATTTATATATTATTATTTATTATTATTATTATACAGGATTTATATATTATTATTATACAGGATTTATATATCATTATTTTTTTTTTTATTATTATTATTATTATACAGGATTTATATATTATTATTATACAGGATTTATATATTATTATTTTATTATTATTATTATTATTATTATTATTATTATTATACAGGATTTATATATTATTATTATACAGGATTTATAAAGCGCCAACAGTTTGCTCAGCGCTTTACAATATAAAGGGAGACAATACAGCAACAATACAGTTCAATACAAGAGGGATAGGAGAGTCTGATCCTTGGAGCTTACAATCTAGGAGACTTAAAAGTTGGAGCTTGTAGCCAAAGCAAGCAGTAAGGAACATGGGCATCTGATACTTCCAGGAGAGTGTGGTGGGTGCTTTAGTGTGGGAACGGATCAATGGTGGGGGATAATACCTCTTGTATTGCAGGGAGGGGTTGTTTAGGGCTTGACAGGGTGAAGCCAAACTTTAAATAGTTTGGGCCAAGCTTGCTCTAATGAACTACTTCTTTTACGCATTCCTGCAGTGCTTTATAAGGCTAGGTTGACATCTGTGCGGGTGGTGCCGCTGTGGATCCACACAAATCCCTGCAGCTGCACCACCCACACAGAGGAATGCGGACCCGCGGGTGGGTGCCATTCTAATGGCACGGCACCCGCACTGGAAATCACAAAACTACTGAGAACCAAGGTTCACGTGCAGGCTGCAGTTTCCAAAGAAGTGCAGAGACTTCTTCCCTGCGTGTCCTGGGGCACAGGAGTCCATTCAAATGAATGGGCTCTCATGCCTGTGTAAAACGTGGCCCGAAAACGCACATATGTGAACCGGGGCTAAAAATAAGTAACATCAGCTACATAATGGGGTTAATTTTCAGTAATTTGAGAGTGCAAAATCTAATGCAGCTCTGCATAGAAACCAATGGCTTCCAGGTTTTTTTTGTGAAAGGTTAATCGAACAAACTGAAGTTAGAAGCTGATTGGCTACCATGCACAGCTGCATCGGATTCTGAGTGCTCCAGGTTTAGTAAATCTACCCAACAGCACTGTGTGTTCTGTCAGCAGTATGGGGACTTCCCATTTGCTGCTGAAACAAAATCGAGTCGGTCGAAAAGCTGTTCAGCCATTCAAGGTGAGCCTTGTATTTTTATCAGTGAATTCAAGGCTTCCTCTGAATGGATGAAGTGCAGATTATAAAGTCATCTTCCTGCCTCTCCATCTCAACTATTCAGAGTTATTTATTTATTATTTATTTCAGGTACTTATATATCACTGTCAATTTACACAGCACTTTACATATACATATTGAACATTCACATCAGTCCCTAACCCTCAAGGGGCGTACAATCTAAGGTCCCTAACTCACATACATACATACACATACTAGGGACAATTTAGAAAGGAACCAATTCACCTATCAGCATGTCTTTGGTGTGTAGGAGGAAACCAGAGTACCCAGAGGAAACCCACGCAGGCACAGGGAGAACATGCAAACTCCAGGCAGGTGGTGCCGTGGTTGGGATTCGAACTGACGACCCTAGTACTAGCCACTGTGCTGCCCACTGTGAGTTAGCAGCCTGTCTCAGTTTTTTTACGTCTGTCCTAGGAGGAAAGAAGTTTTTTTTGTTTTTTTGTTTTTTTTGTTTTTTTAAATCTCTGCCTATTTTTTTTTTTTTTTTTTTTTTTTTTGCTACCACATTTTTCTTTTCTACTTAGTTTTTTCTCTTTTCATCTCTGCTTTGCTGGTAAAGCTAATTTTTTTTCAATCTGTAGCTACCCAGCATGGCAGTCCTTGATCTGGCTTTTGGGTTGCCATGTCTTGACGTTGCCTGGTTAGCATGGAAATGGCCTTCAGACACTTGGTTCTGTATAGGGTGCTTTCCAGACCCCATCTTGGTAAAAATACACTGTTCATGACTTTCCAAGTCCAAAGCTGCTGGCATTGCCTCAGTCCCGTCTTTAAAGATTGACATTGTGAGTCGGGCTAAGCAGAGGGTGCTACCTCAATAAAGGCTACTTTCACAGCGGCGAGGAACATTTAACTGCCCCTAAACTCTGTACATAGACACATAGGCTTTTATTGAGTTGAGTTCAGAGGCTTTGGCAAAAAAAAAACCCCCAAAAGCTCCTAAGCTCATGTATAGGAGTAGCAGTGTGCATGAGGCCTTACAAAGGGCTTGGATGCCAGGAGGTTAAAATAAGTCAGAGTAGGTGGGCAACTGGAAGAGACTGAAGGTTGCAATTCCACATGGCTTTTGTTAGCAGCAGGGAGATGCTTCATCAATGTTGTATGGCATGAAGTGTAACACGCCACCACACTGATGACATTATTATTGTACAGGATTTATATATTATTATTATACAGGATTTATATATTATTATTATTATACAGGATTTATATATTATTATACAGTATTTATAAAGCGCCAACAGTTCGCTCAGCGCTGTACATTACAATGGGGGACAATACATGAGACGAACAATAACAATACAATGCGATACACGAGGGGATCGAGGGCCCTGCATCTTGGAGCTAACAATCTAGGAGGGAGGGGATGGTGGTACAGGAGGAGATAGCTGTGGGGGATTGAGTGGTAGGAAGAGTGGAGGAGGTCGGCAAGTTAGCAGGGGGTGGGGTAGGCTTCCCTGAAGAGATGGGTTTTCAGGGTGCGCCTAAAGGAGAGGAGAGTAGGTGATAATCTGATGGGTTGGGGTAGGGAGTTCCAGAGGATGGGTGACACCCTGGAGAAGTCCTGGAGGCGGCATGGGAGGAGGAGACCAGGGAACTAGACAAGGAGGTCTTGTGAGGAGCGGAGTGTGCGTGCTGGGCGGTACTTGGATATTAGGTCAGTGATGTAGTTCGGGGCAGTATGGTGGACAGCTTTGTACGTCAGTGTTAGGATTTTGAATTTGATCCATTGGGCAATCGGAAGTCAGTGGAGGGATTGGCAGAGGGGCGGCGGAGATGGAGCGGTTGGAAAGGTGAATGAGTCTGGCTGCTGTATCCAGGATTGACTGAAGCGGGGATAGCCTGTGGTGAGGCAGGCCAGTGAGGAGGGAGTTGCAGTACAATACAGTTCAATACAAGAGGGTTAGGAGGGCCCTACGCCTGGAGCTTACAATCTAATAGGGAGGGGCTGGTGGTACAAAAGGTACTAACTGGGGATGAACTAATGTGAGAAATAGAAGGTTCTGGCATTAGCTGAAGGCAGGATAGGCCTACCTGAAAAGATTTTCTGAGATGACATCAGCACTCCGTTCCACTGCAATAACCCCTTGTGTAGGGGGAACTGGCAGGAAATGGGATGTTTTCCAAAGGGGCCACGTACCCTAGAGTAAGGCTGCTTTCACACTGATCCATTTTCTTCCACTTTTGGTTTATAAAAAAAAAAAAAAAAAAAAACGAAAAATGTGTGACCATGTATTCCTATGGAACTCTTCACACTGATCAGCTGTGGGTCTGCTGCGTTTTTTTAAATCCCTGCTTGCTGCATTTTTGTTCAGGTTTGATGCAGTAAAAAAAAAAAAAAAAACTCAAACTTCACATTGAAATGGAAAATGTGGCAAAAACACACCCATATTGTGTGTTTGGTGCAGTTTTTGAGTCACATGTCCTGTAAAAAAAAGGAAAAAAAATACACCACAAATGTGGTAAAAACACAGAAAAATGCATTTTTATATTGTTGTATTGTAAAGCGCTGAGCAAAACTCTTGACGCTATATAAATCCTGTATAATAATAAATGGGGGGCACAGTGGCTTAGTGGTTAGCACGTCTGCCTTGCAGTAAATGGGTCGTTGGTTCGATTCCCGACCATGGCGCCTCCTGCATGGAGTTTGCCTGTTCTCCCTGTGCTTGTGTGGGTTTCCTCTGGGTGCTCCAGTTTCCTCTCACACTGCAAAGACATGCTGGTAGGTTAATTGTCTCCTGTCTACATTGTCCCTAATATGTGTATGTATGAATGTGAGTTAGAGACCTTAGATTGTACACCCCTTGAGGGTTAGGGACTGATGTGACTGCACAATATATATGTAAAGCGCTGTGTAAATAGACAGCACTATATAAGTACCTGAAATAAATAAAATAAATAATTTTTGCCGCTGTGAAAGTAGCCTTATTGAGGTAGCACCCTCTGCTTAGCCCGACTCACAGGGGTTTATTTACTAAAGCTGGTTTCTATGCAGAAGTGAGTCTGATTTTGCACTCTCCAATCAGCTTCCAGGTTTCATCACCAAAGCTTCATTGAACAAGCTGAGGTTAGAAGCTGATTGGTTTCTATGCAGAAGGAAGTCTGATTTTGGACTCTCCAGCTTTAGTAAATAAATCCCACAATGTCAATCTTTAAAGACGGGACTGAGGCAATGCCAGCAGTTTTGGACTTGGAAAGTCATGAACAGTGTATTTTTACCAAGATGGGGTCTGGAAAGCACCCTATACAGAACCAAGTGTCTGAAGGCCATTTCCATGCTAACCAGGCAACATCAAGACATGGCAACCCAAAAGCCAGATCAAGGACTGCCATGCTGGGTAGCTACAAATTGAAAAAAATTAGCTTTACCAGCAAAGTAGAGATGAAAAGAGAAAAACAAAGTAGAAAAGAAAAATGTGCTAGCAGAAAAAAAAAAAAAATAGGCAGAGATAAAAAAAAAAAAACTTTTTCACATCCAGTCCTAAGATTTACAAAGCTCTGTCTCCTTCCTTTTTTTTTTTTTTTTTTTTTTTTGTTTGTTTTTTTTGTGACAATTTTTTCTCTACAGTATTAAATAAAAAAACAAACAAACTGAAGTATCTCTTATTTACCAGATCCTATCTCTAACTGAAGGGTGTGCAAGATAGTAGTAGGATGTCTTGTGGAGCCCTGGAGAATAAACATTGCAGGAGGTCGTGGCACGTCATGATGAAACTATCCAGCTGTATTTTTGTTATTTTGCTCTTTTGTTTGCTTTCTTGTAAGCTGATTGATCCTTGGGGAATTGAGCTTCATCACCCATTTAATTACAATGAAATTGTGACGCCAGGGTATAGATGTTCATGTAGAATAAATACAGCCTGTTGGGATTGGTCTGACTCACTAAACCTACGCCCAGTATAGGGTGAACACTTTGGATGACTTGTTTCTTGCTAAACTATTTAGCAACACCTTCAAAACAGAAAGTGCGGTCATGGTAGGTTGAAAGGAGTGACTGATCTGAAGTGATGCACATCCAGGAACCAGTCTTGTTCTCACAGTGTCACGTTTGTTTAGACACCCATGTACTGCTTGTGAATCCGCCATTATCTGCAGTTTAATCCTGGAGCCCAGCAGGGCAGCGTGTTTACCTACGTAAACAAAGCTGCTTTGTGTAGCAAGCCGCTTGCTTTCTATTACTGCTGCCGACATCTGTCCAGTGTCATGGGGTGCAAAGTTATACAAAGATCGCTTTAAAGGGAAACCAGTGTATTTTCTGCAAGTACAAATATCCGGTCGTTATTTTAACGCCGACCCTTCCAAAAAGTCAATTTTTAATGAAGCTTTTTGTTTTTTTATTCTTTGCATGTTCAAATCAAGCTGTAGCGTCCTCTAGAATAGTGGTTCTCAACCTTCCTAATGCCGTGACCCTTTAATACAGTTCCTCATGTTGTGGTGACCCCCAACCATAAAATTATTTACCCAGTAATTATAATTCATGAATGTTGTTTTACCTCCAATACTGCTGCTTTCTACACAGTAGCTGCTTTTAACAGAGTAGCTGCTTTCAACACAGCAGCTACTTTCTACACAGTAGCTGCTTTTTACACATTGGAAATATGTGTTTTCTGATGGTCTTAGGGGACCCCTGTGAAAGGGTCGTTCGACCCCCAAAGGGGTCGCGACACACAAGTTGAGAACCACTGCTCTACAGGATTACTTGACATTATTTATTTCAGGTATTTATATAGCGCCGTCAATTTACGCAGCGCTTCACATATATATATTGTACATTCACATCAGTCTTTAACCCTCAAGGGGTGTACAATCTAAGGTCCCTAACTCACATTCATACATACACATACTAGGGACAATTTAGACAGGAGACAATTCACCTATCAGCATGTCTTTTGGTGTGTGGGAGGAAACTGGATTACCCGGAGGAAACCTACGCAAGCACAGGGAGAACATGCAAACTCCAGGCAGGTGGTGCTGTGGTTGGGATTCAAAACAACGACCCTAGTACTGCCAGGCGGAAGTGCTAACCACTAAGCCACTGTGCCGCCCATGTTGTTTATCTCTCTAGTAGACAATCCTGAAGCTTTTACTTTTTTTGATGCACGAGTCAGATCTGACTGGTCTGTAGAAGTAGACCGATCAGTAAAATTTACACTTGGGCTAAAGCACCAGTGCAAAATTTTTGTACTCGTCTGTCTTTTCCCAGCCTAGGGCATCGATCACATGGTGTCTGGCTACCAGGTGCAGTGTAGGTGTTGGACATCAGAACACTGCATAGCCTATTGTTTGCAATCAGTAAGGACCTATCCCCACAATAGCATGAGCTTGTTAACCACTTGTCCTCCAGAGGATTTACCTCCCTTCCTGACCAGGCCGTTTTTTTGCAATACAGAGCTGCGTTATTTTGACAATTGCGCGGTCATGCAGCGCTGTACATAAATTTACATTTTTATGTGCTTTTTTCCCACAAATAGAGCTTTATTTCGGTGGTATTTTATCACCGGTGTTTTTTATTTTTTGTGCTATAAACAAAAAGAGACCCACAATTTTGAAAAAAAAAATATTTTTGACTTTTTGCTATAAAACTTGTCCAGTAAAAAATATAACTTCATAAATTTAGGCAAACGTAGTCTGATTCATGTCTTTGCTGAAAAAAAAAATCCCAATACATGTAAATGAATTGGTTTACGTGAAGGTTCTAGCATCTACAAATGTCAGTGTGTGTATATACTGGAATTTATATATATATATATATATATATATATATATATATATATATATATATATATATATATATATATATATATACAATATACATACACTAGTAATGGCGGTGATCAGCGACTTATAGCAAGACTGTAGCAGGCATTCTGACATTGGTGGGAACTAACTTCCCTTGACATCCCCAGTGACACTAACACAGTGATCAATGCTAATAAAAAGCACTGCTCTACTAATGGCACTGGGCAGGAAGGGATTAACATCTGGGGCGATCAAAGGGTTAACTGTGTGCTGATTTACATGATGTGCTCTGTAGAGAAGTATACAGCAGCATGTTTTTGCTGGCAGGAGAGAGACTTTTGTTGTTTACATGCAGGTCTCTCCCCTGTCAGTGTTGTTCAGCCATCGCCGGGTGCTGGCATGGAATCTCCGGCCTGTGCAAGAAAAAAACCTGTGCAAGAAATCGCAAAAATGGTTCTGGCAGCGAAAGGTATAAAGGATAAGCCGGACACTCCCCTTTCAGGACGAGCAACCAATCGGTGCTCATTACACTGCAAGGGAGGAGGAGATAAACAGCGCAATGTTAAAAATATTAAACGTTTAAGTTGCCATAAAGCCGCTTTTGATTTTAAAATCCCCCGACATTCCTAATATCGCCTCCGATTTCAGTACGGTTTTGGTTAAAAAAAAATGTTCCAAGTAGACAAGTATATTGTCATGAGGGACAAGTAGATTGGGACCCCAATTTAGTCCCTGGACAAGTCGTTTTTTCAAAATTCTCCACACCCCTGTACAGGTCAATGTGCAATCGAGGATGCTGCTGCTCTTTGTTTCTAGATCATTTTGCGGACTGACAGCTGTACTTGTGCCTTCCGCCTGGTTTGGTTTGCTGATGAATAAGAAGTGGTAGCTTGATTGATGTGTATTTGGGCATACCAATGCCAATTTGCACCCCTTATGGCAGCTTTTTGATGGCCAGCTCGACTTGATACATGGATATTTTTTTCTCTCTTGTCATTGCAGATTAGTCGCATTGAGTACATCCATTCCAAGAACTTCATTCATCGAGATGTCAAGCCAGATAACTTTCTAATGGGCCTCGGCAAGAAAGGAAATCTGGTCTACATCATAGATTTTGGCCTTGCGAAGAAATACAGAGATGCCCGCACACACCAGCATATACCCTATCGCGAAAACAAGAACTTAACCGGCACCGCAAGATATGCCTCCATAAACACTCACCTGGGCATAGGTAAGTGGGTGAGAGAGAAAACAGGAGGCGCACACACCTAGTGCATTATCCAAGGTTTATTGTAGGAGTAAAAGAATAATAAAAACATACTCACAGACGAAGCATGTATCTAAAAAGCATAGAAAAATGACAATGGCCACAACGGCGGGCAAGGTGTTCTCACTGTCAGTGCGGTCAAATGGCTGACGCGTTTCAGGGACAAATCCCTTTCCTCAGAGCTACTGACCAGCCTCTGATGCTGATGTATGATGAATGGAAAGTAAGAGCCTTGCTGTTGATGCCTGAGTGGGATGGTGTGGGAGCGTGCTTTATGCCTGTGGGGAAATGGCTCTGTGGGTGAACCTGTCCTGTTTTATAGTGTTCAATGTAGTGGATGTCCAGGACAGTCAAAGAAAAATTCCCTTTATTTAACTTAAGCCCGGGTTCACACTGATGCGGTCCGGAATTCGCAGGGTTTTCTGTGTGAATTCCGCTCCGCATCAAAATCGCACCCCATTCATGCGAACCACTGCGGGTGTGCATGTTAAGTTAACAACACCCCGAAATTAGACCGCGAAAGGCGGTGCGATGTGCAGAATCGGATCGTATAGGTGTGAATACCCATGCGATCTGATTCTAGTGCGGACCCAAAAAAGGGTCCTGCTCCTTTTTGATGCGGTGCAATTGGAGCCCGACATAATATATGGCTGTAATCGCATCGCCTACAATTCGCATGTGATTTGCACAGGAATGCGGTGCGGTTCCTGTGTGAATTATGCGATGTACCGCACCGCACGAGTGTGAACCCGGGCTAAAAGTTAGAAACATAAACTTGTAAATGGGCCAAAGTCATACTCGATGGAGCTTTTCCTAATAGCAGGCACCCTGTTGTACAGTAACAATACTCCTATCCTTCTTAACCCCTTCACGCCAGCTGCATGCAAATGTGCGGCCCCCCCGGCGTCTGGGCCTAGATATCGAGCGGCCGCACATTTGTGTTCATGTAACAAAAAACATATGTGCTGATATCGCACACCCTGCGCGCTCCCAGCACACGTGTGGTACTCACGGAAAGGTCCCGGTCCACTCTTTTGATCGGGACCTTTCCCGATCATATGACCGGCCGTGACGTGACGTCACGGAGGCCACGTGACACTAAGCCCCGCCCACCTCCTGAACCCTCTTCACGCCGGGACGATCCGGTGTGAAGGGGTTAAGCATCCTGGTAGACCACACCAGAATTTGACTTTTTAAAAGTTGGTATTTGCAGAAGACTAGATGTGCCCCTCATATGACGGTGCTCAGATCTGATTAAAGAGACTGATGTCCAGGGTTTTATGGAGCTCCCAGGGAGCATCAGGGAAGTATATAGGCACAGTTTAGGCTCATTGGGGGTTCTAAACTCAGTAGTCAAACTGAGCATGTGATATCAAACATAAATACCTTCGTTAGAAACCGCATGTGTGAATCAGCAGCACAGTTTCTGAGCCTAAGTGACAGGGTGGATAAAAATCGATGATTTTAAACAAAAACAAACAAAATTTTAAAATTGGATTATTTTTTCTTTTTATTTAAATTAGATTTTTAGGATTTTTATCAAGTTGTATTTTCATAGATTTTTACTCCAAAAGCATTTTATCTAGAGATGAGCGAATTATTCAAAAATTCGGTTCGGCTGATTCGCCGAATTCGCCGAATAAATTCGCTTCGAGCCGAATATATTCGCTGCGAATTTAACTTATAAAAAGGGTGTTTCTAGGCTTCAGAGAGCCTTTATATTAGTGCAGAACACTGTACCTTTAATTTAAATGCCCTTGGAGTCTGCTGGGGAAGAGAAATAATACTGACAGTCAGTATGACATGCAGATGAGTGCCGTCGATCTTAGAATCACCGCACACTTCACTCATTTGGCCAGTCACGGGGCCAAAACCAGAGTGTGGAGCCACAGTGTGGCGGTGGAGGCAGCAGCAATGGGAGGCCATACAGCACCCTATGACAAAATGGAACCCACCAGCAGTGTGAGGAGACCTGAAAGTGGCACATGGCAGAGTGTGGCGATGGAGACAGCAGCAATGGGAGGCCGTACAGGGACCCATGACACACTCTGGACCTGGCAGCAGCATGAGGAGGCGGTACAGGGGCCCATGACAGATTACGGGCCTGGCAGCAGCATGAGGAGTCGGTACGGGGGCCCATGGCAGAGTGGCGGAGCGTAAGCAGCTAAAATTGAAGGCCATACAGAGGCCTATGTTAAAAAGTCCCCCCAGCAGCAGCGTGGGGAGACAACTATCAAGAGTCCAATGGCAGAGTGGCGGAGCAGAAGCAGCTTCAATTGAAGGCCATACACAGGCCTAGGTTTAAAAGTCCCTCACAGTTAATTCCAATAACGAACTCTACTCCTCCGTGCAATCTACTTACGAGACCCTGGGCAAGTCTGGGTCCAATTTGTGGTAGAGACTGGTTTTGTTCAGCCATGCTTGAGCGAGTAATAACAGGTCTGTGCTGCCCTTTGGTGTCTGGCTTAATGCGCACAACACTGAACGTCCCAGCGTTTGTCAACAATTTGCCGTTAAGTGATGCAAACCCGCTGAACCACGTTCATGAGGAGCCGGTACAGGGGGCCATGAATCAGTATGGACCTGGCAGCAGCGTGAGCAGACGACAGAGGCACATGGCGCAGGGTGGCAGTGTAGGCAGCATTTTTCTGAAGCCATACACAGGCCTAGGTTAAAAAGCGGAAGCCGTCGGCAGCGTGAGCAGACGACAGAGACACATGGCGCAGGGTGGCGGTGGATGCAGCAGTATTCGGAAGCCAAACACAGGCCTCGGTTAAAAAGCGGAAGCCGTCCGCAGTGTGAGCAGACGACAGAGGCACATGGCGCAGGGTGGCGGTGGAGGCAGCAGCAATGGAAGGCCATACAGCACCCTATCACAAAATGGAACCCACCAACAGTGTAAGGAGACCTGAAAGTGGCACATGGCAGAGTCTGGCGATGAAGTCAGCAGCAATGGGAGGCCGTACAGGGACCCATGACACACTCTGGACCTGGCAGCAGCAAGAGGAGGCGGTACAGGGGCCCATGGCAGAGTGGCGAAGCGTAAGCAGCTTAAATTGAAGGCCATACAGAGGCCTATGTTAAAAAGTCCCCCCAGCAGCAGTGTGGGGAGACGACTATCAAGAGTCCAATGGCAGAGTGGCGGAGCAGAAGCAGCTTCAATTGAAGGCCATACACAGGCCTAGGTTAAAAAGTCCCCCCAGCAGCAGCGTGGGGAGACGACTATCGAGAGTCCAATGGCAGAGTGGCGGAGCAGAAGCAGCTTCAATTGAAGGCCATACACAGGCCTAGGTTAAAAAGTCCCCCCAGCAGCAGTGTGGGGAGACGACTATCAAGAGTCCAATGGCTGAGTGGCGATCCGGGAAGTCAGCGTTGTGATTGCAGATGCAATGCAGAGATTCTATGAGGTGATGCCGTGGGTGCGAAGAAGATCATATACCGTCGTACTTCCATCCGTAAGACGGAACAACCTGCGAACCGGGAGCTTTATTGCCCTGACCCGCTGAGCAGCTTCTGGGATACCCAAGAGGCCCATGACAGAGTGGCGGAGCGTAAGCAGCTTCAATTAAAGGCCATACAGAGGCCTATGTTAAAAAGTCCCCCCAGCAGCAGCATGGGGAGACGACTATCAAGAGTCCAATGGCAGAGTGGCGGAGCGGAAGCAGCTTCAATTGAAGGCCATACACAGGCCTAGGTTAAAAAGTCCCCCCAGCAGCAGTGTGGGGAGACGACTATCAAGGCCTCCCTCTCAGCAGGTGTGAAAAAGGCCACCATTTTTGAACGGTAGCGAGGGTCCAACAAGGTGGACAGCCAAAAGTCATCCCTCTGTCTGATGGTTATTATTCGGCTGTCGCTACGCAAGCAACCGAGCATGCTATGGGCCATTTGTGCCAAGGAATGCGAGGGACTCCCTGCCTCCATCTCCACAGCATACTGCCACGGTGCGTCTGGGTCCTCTGTCTCCTCCTCCTCCTCTACCAGATGCTCCTGCTCCTCCTCCACTCCTGTCCGCTGAGTGGAAAAAACACCCATTTCACTCAATAATTCCTGAGCACCAATGTCCTCCTCTACCTCCTCCTCTTCTTCCTGTCCTGCCCCCACAGGGGTCATGTGGCGTTGAGATCTGTGCGCCACGTCTACCGCACCCTGACCAGCCATTGTTAACAGCATTTGTTCCAGGACGTGCAACAGAGGAATGACGTTGTTCATCCCATAGTCCTGCCGACTCACGAATAGCGTGGCCTCCTCAAAGGGCCTGAGCAAGCGGCAGGTGTCACGCATGAGCTGCCAATGGCTGACATCTAAGTTACACAGGGGAGTACCTTTATCCGCTTGTAACATCAGGAAATCGGTGATGGCCTTTCGCTGTTCGTAAAGGCGGTCTAACATATGTAGGGTTGAATTCCACCTTGTTGCAACGTCGCAGATCAGGCGATGCTGTGGAATTCCGTTCTGCCGCTGCAGCTCAAGGAGGGTGTGCTTTGCGGTGTAGGAATGGCTGAAATGCATGCAAAGTTTACGTGACATTTTAAGGATGTCTTGCAGTGGGATGGTGGATTTTAGGAACCGCTTGACAACCAGATTGAACACGTGAGCCATGCATGGCGCATGGCACAACCTTCCTTGACGCAGAGCAGACACCATGTTCTTTCCGTTGTCGGTCAACATGGTTCCGATTTTGAGTTTGCGCGGAGACAGCCATCTGTCGATTTCTCTGTTCATTACACTCAGAAGTTCCTCCCCTGTGTGACTACGTTCGCCAAGGCATACCAGGTGCAGCACAGCGTGACACCGTTGCGCCCTGCACATGTGATATGCCGGTCGGGTAATGGGACTTGGCACGGGGGTGGCGGCTGAGGACACGGCGGAAGAAGAGGTGGTAGAGGCGGACATCTTTGCTGGACCAAGGACGTGCAAACGTGGAGGCAAAAGCGGCGTGACCTGTCCAAGTTGCTGGTGCGGCTGTGCCGGCACCACGTTCACCCAGTGGGCCGTAAATGACATGTACTGTCCCTGACCGTAGTTACAGCTCCACATGTCGGCGCTGCCGTGCACTTTGGCAGAGACCGACATGCTCAAAGACTGGCCCACCATCTCTTCTACATGTGAATGCAGGGCTGGCACTGCCTTTTTGGCGAAGAAATGCCGGCTTGGCACTCTCCACCGCGGCGCGGCACAAGCCATCATTTCTCGGAAAGGTGCTGAGTCCACCACTTGGAAAGGGAGGGACTGCAGCACCAGCAACTTGGACAGGAGGACGTTCAGCTTCTGCACCGTCGGGTGCGTGCTCGCAAACTGTTGTCTCTTGGAAACGGATTCCAAGAAAGACTGCTGACGGAATCCGTGAAGAGGAGTAGCAGGAGAAGGAGCATCTGAACGAGCGGAAGATGCCAACGAGCGACAACTCCCCTCAGCAGAGGTGTTGGAGCCTTGACTGGCTGATAGAGGGCGATTGACGTCGGGTGACGGGGCAAGTAACGGAGCGGGTGATGGGGCTGGGGCAGGCAGAACCGCCGTATCTTTATCACGGTTTTCCCAGGCCACCGAATGGCGACGCTGCATATGCTGACGCAACGCTGTAGTCCCAACATTGGCCCCCTGGCCACGCTTGACTTTCTGGCCACATAGTCGACATACGGCTACGTTGACTTCCTCGGGCGGATTGACGAAAAATTGCCACACCGCCGAGTAGGAAACTTTGCCCCCGCTACTCCTCACTGGCTGACTGCTACTTCCTCCGTGCACACCGGCACCACTACTGGCCGTGGTGGTAGGCTGCAGTGGAGCTGGTGCTCTACTCCGTGGCCGTTTGGCTCCACTGACACTGCTGCGACCCTGCTGCCTCCTGGGCAACCCACCGACTGTTTTGCTCGCTGGCAAGCTGGCACCCTCTTCTCCTGATGATGCGGAAGCAATAGCCTGATGACGACGAGGCTGCCAAGTGCGATCAGCCTCATCATCATCAATTAGGGTCTCCGCGTCACTACTAGCCCCCTCGGCTGCGTGTGGGTCAGGAGACAGACCTGTCTCTAGACCGGCTACCGAGCCACTCTCCTCGCCAGTACTTCTTTGCCTGGCTGCTGAAGAGGCGGATGTCTCCCCCCGTTCCTGACCGCCCTCTGTTTGCTCTTCCTCACTGTACAGTGGGGCTGAGCCCACAGCGTGCGATACTTCGCTTGGTGAGGGAACACCAAAGGACAGGGGCAGGTAGAGGACACGTGATTTCAGTGGGCTTGCTCCCGGGCCATGCCAACTAACGGTTGTGTCTGACATACCCACCGACCGTTGGCTGTAGATGTCAGAGGTGACCTGGGAAGAGGAAGACGACCCAGCCAACCAATCGATGACGGCAGGGTTGTTGGTGGAGACACGACCGCTGGATGACACCGGGAGCACTGGCCTCTGGTTGCGTCTAGTGCTGCCTCAACCCCTTCCTCTGCTGCCATGTCTGCTCGCTCCTGAAACATTGCCTCCTCTGCCACTCCTCTGCGTGTTGTCTGGCATACTCTTTAATTCAATAAGCACCCCAAAAATAAAACCGGATTTAACTCTTTGAACGTACAATAGTGGTTGTGAAGCAGAAAGTCAGTTTATTTAGCACAATCGGTCAATTGCAGCTTGCCGTTGGCTGGAACCTGTACGTTTATGTCACTGGAATGCACTAATCACCCAAAAAATATTACCGCCAGCCGGCGTGTAAATGGATTTAACTCTTTGAACGTACAATAGTGGTTGTGAAGCAGAAAGTCAGTTTATTTAGCACAATCGGTCAATTGCAGCTTCCAGTTGGCTGGAAACTGTACGTTTATGTCACTGGAATGCACTAATCACCCAAAAAATATTACCGCCAGCCGACGTGTAAATGGATTTAACTCTTTGAACGTACAATAGTGGTTGTGAAGCAGAAAGTCAGTTTATTTTGCACAATCGGCAAACTGCAGCACCAACTGTGCACGACAGCCACCAAAAAAAAAAAGGGTGTATGTCACTTTAAATTTTCGATTCTTTGATAGCTGTGTCCCTGAGTAACGATTCTGTGTCCCTAAAGTCTCTGTGGCCCTAACTCTGTCCCTTAATACACACAGGTCTGTCTCTCTTGAATGACCAGAGGCTAATGGAGAATTCTAAGATGGCCGCGATTTATAGCTCCACCATTACACAGTGCTGGCTGGCTGCTGATTGGCTAATGCGATCACATGTCATGAATGCATTATGGGTCAGCGCGCCTTGTCTGCGCGCCTTCCCAGAGATCCCCGCCCCATCTTCTCTGTCCATTTTCTCCGTCGCCACACATGTCGCCGCCATTTTTGGGAAAATTTGATTCGTGCATCCGAAGTTTGCTAATCTTCGGATTCGTCGCGAATAGAATTTTTCCAAATCTTCGGAACGAATTCCACTTCGTCATGTTCGATTCGCTCATCTCTAATTTTATCTAAAGATATAGTTTTCTATTTAAGATACATTAATAATTTTAGTTTATTCAGCATGAAATGGAGCTTAGTTATGTAGCGTGAGGCTGTATATTCTGCAATATTTACATTTTTGGTAAACTAATTCAATGAATTCAAGCTTTGCAAGCTGAGATAACATGCACTGCATTGGTGCGTTCATACAATTTCACAGTCACCATGAGAAAAAACATAAAATAAAAGAATTTGAGTCTTTCCTAAATATGAGAATACAGGGTGGCTAAAAATTGATGATTATTTTTAAAAAAATCAAAAAAATTTTATTTAATTTTTTTTTATTTATATTGGATTTTTTTTATTTTTATCAAATTTATTTTAATAAAATGCTTTTGCAGTAAAAGTCTATCTAAAGATAGTTTTCTATGTAATATACATTAATAATTTAGTTTATTCACTATGAAATGGAGCTTAATTATGCAGCATGAGGCTGTATATTCTGCAATATTTACATTTTTGGTAAACTCATTTAATGAATGCAAGCTGACATGCACTGCATTAAAGCATTCCCACAATTTCACAGTAAGTAGTTCTCCAGCTATGTGTGATGAACCCATTAACCTGCAATCAGTTCTGATATCGCTGTTTTACTAACCTGACAGCTTATTATTCTAAAAAGGAAACCTTCATTTGGTTTGCAAATATTAAAGATTAAAACTACCAGCAAGAATGAGTCGGATTCCTTACATTTAAAGAGCACCTGTCATTTTAGATCCCTCATGGCAGCTCCTGTTAGCGGGTGTCCACTCACCTGCTGCCGCCATGTCCCTCACCTTGTTGTGTCACTACCGCATCACAAGACGTCCCATTAAAGTGAATGGGACTGTCGGTGAGTCAACGGCGGGACAGAGATAACCGTTGCTCTTTAAAAATTGATTTAAATTGAGCCTTTTCACTAGTGATTTACAGCAACTTGATTTTAAATCAAATCCACCCTGCAAAGCGATAATTTGAAATAAAGTGCTTGTCCCCCCCCACCCTGCTCATATCTAGTATGCAATGCAGGGACACAAGTGAAAGTACAATCATGGCTGAAATTCTGTACCGTGGCACGGGATGCCTACTTCAACAATATGTAGATCAGCCTTTCCTGATTTTAAATGGGTTAAAGAGGATCCCTGGGTCCCATCTCATCCCATCCTCACCTGACCTGCCCTTATGCTATATATAACTGTCAATGTTTAGGTGTCTTTCCTGAGTCCTCCAATATGGCGGTGGTTGTTTCACATCCAGTACCTATTGAGGCGGCAGGGAAGGTGTTCCAAGATGGCGCCACTGGCATTTCTGGCACTGGGGAGTGACGTACTTCCCACTGATGCCTGGGCCCTCTGCCTGCACTGCTGTTTTGAAAATGTCTGTGATAATACACATGCGTGATGAGAAGCGCATAATGTCACGGTTGTATTTTGCGCATACAGCAATACATGCGTCCTTTGAGGAAAAACTAACCCTTTCCCCATGATCTCGGGGAGAAACTGTTTTGTTTTTTTTTTTCTTCCCAACACCCACCAAATGAATTATTTTGTACAGCTCATGACGTCATGTGCTTCATCTCGCATGAAGATGGAAGAGAAAAAATTTAAGTGAAGAAGAAAAACTAAAAAAGAAGTGTTAGGCAATTTCACGTCAGCATGCGGAGATGCATGCTAAAGTGAGATCTAGGGGAAAGAAAAAAAATTTAAATGTGAATGCCACCTGAATGGAAGAAGGGATTAGTTATGTAACTTAGAATATGGTTCTTTTTCTGCGTGTTTTTTTTTTTTTTTCATTTTGCTGTAACTTGCTGCTATTGTGACCTTTTAATTACTGATCTTAAGAGTGACAGCGGTCTTAACCATGTAAATCCACAGATACCGTATTTTTCGCTCCATAAGACGCACCTGACCATAAGACGCACCTAGGTTTTAGAGGCAGAAAACAGGAAAAAAAAAATTCTGAACTAATGGACTGCAGACATAGTACAGGAGATGACCAGAGACTGCGGACACAGTACAGGAGATGACCAGAGACTGCGGACACAGTACAGGAGATGACCAGAGACTGCGGACACAGTACAGGAGATGACCAGAGACTGCGGACACAGTACAGGAGATGACCAGAGACTGCGGACACAGTACAGGAGATGACCAGAGACTGCGGACACAGTACAGGAGATGACCAGAGACTGCGGACACAGTACAGGAGATGACCAGAGACTGCGGACACAGTACAGGAGATGACCAGAGACTGCGGACACAGTACAGGAGATGACCAGAGACTGCGGACACAGTACAGGAGATGACCAGAGACTGCGGACACAGTACAGGAGATGACCAGAGACTGCGGACACAGTACAGGAGATGACCAGAGACTGCGGACACAGTACAGGAGATGACCAGAGACTGCGGACACAGTACAGGAGATGACCAGAGACTGCGGACACAGTACAGGAGATGACCAGAGACTGCGGACACAGTACAGGAGATGACCAGAGACTGCGGACACAGTACAGGAGATGACCAGAGACTGCGGACACAGTACAGGAGATGACCAGAGACTGCGGACACAGGACAGGAGATGACCAGAGACTGCGGACACAGGACAGGAGATGACCAGAGACTGCGGACACAGGACAGGAGATGACCAGAGACTGCGGACACAGTACAGGAGATGACCAGAGACTGCGGACACAGTACAGGAGATGACCAGAGACTGCGGACACAGTACAGGAGATGACCAGAGACTGCGGACACAGGACAGGAGATGACCAGAGACTGCGGACACAGGACAGGAGATGACCAGAGACTGCGGGCACAGTACAGGAGATGACCAGAGACTGCGGACACAGTACAGGAGATGACCAGAGACTGCGGACACAGTACAGGAGATGACCAGAGACTGCAGACAGTGCAGGAGATGACCAGAGACTGCGGACACAGTACAGGGATGACCAGAGACTGCGGACACAGTACAGGGATGACCAGAGACTGCGGACACAGTACAGGGATGACCAGAGACTGCGGACACAGTACAGGGATGACCAGAGACTGCGGACACAGTACAGGAGATGACCAGAGACTGCGGACACAGTACAGGGATGACCAGAGACTGCGGACACAGTACAGGGATGACCAGAGACTGCGGACACAGTACAGGAGATGACCAGAGACTGCGGACACAGTACAGGAGATGACCAGAGACTGCGGACACAGTACAGGAGATGACCAGAGACTGCGGACACAGTACAGGAGATGACCAGAGACTGCGGACACAGTACAGGAGATGACCACAGACTGCGGACACAGTACAGGAGATGACCAGAGACTGCGGACACAGTACAGGAGATGACTGCTGACCTTTTGGGGAGGGGGAGCGGGTACCTGAATTTGCCACTTCCGCGGAGTTGTTCTTTGATCTTACCTGTTCCTCTATCCAGCGGCGCGCTGTCTAACCGACTTCTGTAGTGTCGGCGCTCGGCGGACAGCCGCATGCCCAGTGCACATGAGCAAGAAGCTCTGCGCTTTGTGATTGGTCCGGCGGCATCTGGGATCTGTCATGTGTCCCAGGTACCGCCTTACCATTCACAAAGAGCACCGGTTCTTACGCATGCGCACTTGGGACCCGGCTGTCACGCACACTACAGAAGCTGGGAAGACAGCGCGCCGCTGGATAGAGGAACAGGTAAGGTCCCACTGCAGAGCTGAGCGGCCGGCCCGGTATTCTGACACGGCGGCGGTGGAAATACCGGACCGGCCGCCCCATAAGACGCACTGACATTTTTCCCCCTTTTTTGGGGGGAAAAAGGTGCGTCTTATGGAGCTAAAAATACGGTAATCTGTAGAGCACCAGCCTCTTTACAGGATTTTTGTGTTATTGACAGAAGAGTGAGCTGTAACATCTACTTTACAGTCTTGTAATATTTTCCTTTTTTCTTTTTCCATGTCAGAACAATCTCGCAGGGATGATCTGGAGTCCCTCGGCTACGTGCTGATGTATTTCAACCTGGGCTCCCTGCCATGGCAAGGACTGAAAGCTGCCACCAAGAGGCAGAAATATGAACGCATCAGTGAGAAAAAGATGTCAACGCCCATTGAGGTCTTATGTAAAAGTTACCCTTGTAAGTTTTTGGCCAGGTGACGCAGAATACCTCCTGTTAATGTTGCGTTTTTTGAAACAACATAAAATTAGAGGATCTCCAGGTTTGATTGTAGAAGTCCTGGAGAATTTAACTTCATTTTATGTTTGTCCTCGTGCTTTTTATCTGCTGATCTATTTGAACTGTGGTACATGTATATGGAAACCTTTCCCTATGAAGGTGGACAGAGGCTCTCCTATATGCACAAATACTGCATTTCTGGAGGCACTTAATGAGTCCAAAGACTGCATTTGCTTTCCACTGCAGTTCAGTCGGCTGACGCATGAACACTCCCTGTGTGGCTCATATCTTATCTAACTATTCATTAAGCAAGAAAGTCCAAGCCATTTCCCTTTTAGTTTCTTATTAGCGCATATATTGAAAATGTATGTAAACCTATACAGTTTATTTCAGGTACTTATATAGCGCTGTCAATTTATGCAGCGCTTTACATATATATTGTACATTCACATCAGTCCCTAACCCTCAAGGGGTGTACAATCTAAGGTCCCTAACTCACATTCATACATACACATACTAGGGCCAATTTAGACAGGATCAAATTACCCTACCAGCATGTCTTTGGAGTGTGGGAGGAAACCGGAGCAGCCGGAGGAAACCCACGCAAGCACAGGGAGAACATGCAAACTCCATGCAGGAGGCGCCATGGTCAGGAATCGAACCCATGACCCACTTACTGCAAGGCAGACGTGCTAACCACTAAGCCACTGTGCCGCCCAGTTGAAAGTGTTTTATCATATCTGTTCGATAAGCGCCAAACCCCAAAAACTGTTCATGTCAAATTTTGTGAGTTGATGACTTTCCGTACAGTCTGCCTCACCGTTATCAGGTAGCACTGTTCCCAGTGATCTACAGACCCCTCCCCCCTTGTTATGGAGATAGTGGTACAGCCAATATGCCTTTGCATGCAAAACTGCACTTTTAGGGTACATCTCCTTACCTTCTTTGCGTTGGCCAAATCTTCAGTTTGTGGCTCACACGCTAATCTTCAGGAATACTGCAGCTCACAGAGGTAGGTTGTCAGCATTTAAAGGAATTATAAAGTTTTTAAACATTTTTTACCTTCATGCATTTCCTGCATTAGCGTAAAAAAATATTCCGGTAGCATTATCGCCCCTTATCTTTACCTGAGTAGCTTCACTCGATCCAGCTGTAGTATATTGTAAGACAACACCAACATGGCTCTGGCTTTACTGAGGCAGTGGGAGCTATTGGCTCCTGCTGCTGTCAATCAAATCCTGTGACGAGGGTGCAAGGGGTGGGGCACAGCTGTGCTGTGTGTGTCTATGCACTCAGGCAGCACAGCACGGGATCGAGCCTGCACGTGTTACCCTCATAGAAAGCCGCTTCCTATGGGAATGCACAGAAAAGAGAAGGAGCCAGGAGCGTCAGAGGGGGGACCCCAGAAGAGGGGGATCAAGTTCCATTGCACAGAGCAGGTAAGTATAGCATGTTTGTAAAGTCTTTTTGTTTTTTAAATAATCACAGCTCTGCCAATCTGGAAAGCGGTGGTCAGGACTATATGTATGTAGCCATGCGTTGACTCGCTACCATAGGCTACATGAGGGTTACAATGCTGCTTTCTATTCTGTAGCAGTGCAACAGTTTTGTCTCTCCATTACAGGAAGCTGCTCAAGGTGGACTTTACTGGTTGGGGGAACACAGCCAATCACAATCAATCACAACCACTGAGCCAATGAGGAGAGAGTGAATGGACATACAAAGCGTGGCTTGGGGGTGAGCCCGCTCCAGTGCCCCCCATAGCAAGAGGCTTGCTATTGAGGGCACCTGGCATGGGAAGGATCAGGGCTGCTCTGTGCAAAACCATTGCACAGAGCTAGTAAAATTATATAGAGAGAGAGAGAGATCTATCTATATCAATTGTTTTCCTTTTAGAATCGCTTTAAATTCTTGTGTCTTCTACATTATTATTATTATACAGTTTGCGCAGAGCTTTGCAAAATGAAGGTAGACATTACAGTTACAATACAATTTGGTACAAGAGGACACAGAGTGCCCGGCTCGTCAGAGCTTACAATCTAGGAGGAAGGGTTGAGTGAGGGGGGGGATGAGCTGATGGAGGAAATAAATGGCAGTTTACTAGGTAGAAGCAGGGTAGACTTCTTTAAAGAGAGAGGTTTTCAGGGATCGTCTAAAGGTGGATAGATTAGGAGACAGCCGGACAGATTGGAGTAGAGAGTTCCATTGGATGGGAGAAGCTCAGGAGAAGTCCTGAAGGCGATCACATAGATGCAGTTTAGACTGTACTATTTTAGCAGTAGGCAGTCCTCACTGCTGAACAAAATGGCAAAATGCAAGCACCGATCTATGCAGCAGTGGTGTGTTCCCAGACCCTCACAATTCCGTACATCCAAAGGGTGTGTCCTTGATGTCCTTGAAAGTGGGTTAAATGGTGCAGGTGGTGGGTGTGGGATTTTTCAGACCAGAAGAGGAGCAGTACTAGACAAATGGATTGTGTGCCAAGGAGAGTATTGCAAACAGCTGCATTTCTAGACCTTATGCACTTTTTTATAAAACAAAAAAAATGTAGAGTTGTGTTTTAACCAGTAAACCAGCATATCAGTGTTCAGGTACAGTACAGCGCTCCTGCATTAAAATGATATTTATCTTTATTTTTATTATGCCCTTTTTTTGTTCTCTCTTTTAGCTGAATTTGCCACCTACCTGAACTTCTGTAGATCTCTACGTTTCGATGACAAGCCAGACTATTCTTACTTGAGGCAGTTATTCAGGAATCTGTTCCACCGCCAAGGCTTCTCCTACGATTATGTGTTTGACTGGAACATGCTGAAATTTGTGAGTAAATAGCTGGATTGTTAGGTGTCGTGTCCCGAGTACTCATATCTGTGAGACCGCTTCAGTAGTTCCCTGCAGTTCACACTACAGAGATAGAATGTAGCATGTTCGAGATAAACCAAGCCGATTCTCCCTCATAAACATTTGGGATAGTCTCAAAGAGAATATTTATGGCCTTAAAGTGTTACTAAACCCCCAACAGTAAAATCAGTCTGTATATGCAGTAAAGCATGCTTGTTATACTCACTGTGGAACCTAAGGGGTTAATCCTCTGCATTGTGTAAAAAGGATGTTTGATCCTGTCTTCTCTGACCCTCCCCTTCTTCCACATTCCCCGTTTCATCTCCTGATAGAACGCAGCCTTGGGGACACTCTGCACATGCTCAGTTTGGTGTGTATTGCTAGAGGGTTTTGTTTTCTTGGGAGGGTGCATGTGACCAGCACAGGGCTAGTCAACACTGTCCAGACAAAGAGTCAGGGGTCATGCAGCCTTATAGGGCAGTGAGAGGAAAATGAAAACTCCTCCTGCAGTCTTTAACCAGTGCTGTGCTGGACACTGATAGACGTCACAAGACTATGTACTGCTGATGAGAAAAGGTATTTAGCAGTTTATATTTACTAAAATAATGTCATTTTCATGTTGTGTGTACTGTGGGAGACCAGATATAGTGAATGCAGGGTCCAGGGAGAGCGGAGATAGTGAATGCAGGGTCCGGGGAGAGCGGATATAGTGAATGCAGGGTCCGGGGAGAGCGGAGTTAGTGAATGCAGGGTCCGGGGAGAGCGGAGTTAGTGAATGCAGGGTCCGGGGAGAGCGGAGTTAGTGAATGCAGGGTCCGGGGAGAGCGGAGATAGTGAATGCAGGGTCCGGGGAGAGCGGAGATAGTGAATGCAGGGTCCGGGGAGAGCGGAGATAGTGAATGCAGGGTCCGGGGACAGCGGAGATAGTGAATGCAGGGTCCGGGGACAGCGGAGATAGTGAATGCAGGGTCCGGGGACAGCGGAGATAGTGAATGCAGGGTCCGGGGACAGCGGAGATAGTGAATGCAGGGTCCGGGGACAGCGGAGATAGTGAATGCAGGGTCCGGGGACAGCGGAGATAGTGAATGCAGGGTCCGGGGACAGCGGAGATAGTGAATGCAGGGTCCGGGGACAGCGGAGATAGTGAATGCAGGGTCCGGGGACAGCGGAGATAGTGAATGCAGGGTCCGGGGACAGCGGAGATAGTGAATGCAGGGTCCGGGGAGACCGGAGATAGTGAATGCAGGGTCCGGGGACAGCGGAGATAGTGAATGCAGGGTCCGGGGAGACCGGATAGAGTGAATGCAGGGTCCGGGGAGACCGGATAGAGTGAATGCAGGGTCCGGGGAGACCGGATAGAGTGAATGCAGGGTCCGGGGAGACCGGGTAGAGTGAATGCAGGGTCCGGGGAGACCGGGTAGAGTGAATGCAGGGTCCGGGGAGACCGGGTAGAGTGAATGCAGGGTCCGGGGAGACCGGGTAGAGTGAATGCAGGGTCCGGGGAGACCGGGTAGAGGGAATGCAGGGTCCGGGGAGACCGGATAGAGGGAATGCAGGGTCCGGGGAGACCGGGTAGAGTGAATGCAGGGTCCGGGGAGACCGGGTAGAGTGAATGCAGGGTCCGGGGAGACCGGGTAGAGTGAATGCAGGGTCCGGGGAGACCGGGTAGAGTGAATGCAGGGTCCGGGGAGACCGGGTAGAGGGAATGCAGGGTCCGGGGAGACCGGGTAGAGGGAATGCAGGGTCCGGGGAGACCGGGTAGAGTGAATGCAGGGTCCGGGGAGACCGGGTAGAGTGAATGCAGGGTCCGGGGAGACCGGGTAGAGGGAATGCAGGGTCCGGGGAGACCGGGTAGAGTGAATGCAGGGTCCGGGGAGACCGGATAGAGTGAATGCAGGGTCCGGGGAGACCGGATAGAGTGAATGCAGAGTCCGGGTTTAATAACTCTTTAACCGTTGAGAACGAATCCATGTTAGGAAGTAGAGCAGCTTCCTACAGTCATCATTGATTACAACCCTGATTCATTGCTGAATGCATACTCTACAGGGCATAGGAATGTGGGGGGATGGTTACAAATACCAGGTGGGGGGTACAAGGTGATATCAAATTAATCTTTGGTAGAGCTGTCCTTAAACTGAATTGTTCTGTTTTGATATGGTTAATAGACACATCAAAGAGTCAATTCTCCTGTAACTGGGGATGGTTTTAGATGGATGCTGAAGGGTTGACTCTCCCACCAACATTTTTAGTCTTGACCTTGTTCATACAGGCTTCAGCTTTTATAAGAGCATGACATGCTGCAAAATTTGAATGGCTTTGTTTAAGCAAGGCTAGAAATACTTTTCTTTTCTTTAGTTGCAAGCTTGCAGGCTGTTTATTACAGAAGAGACTTGCAGTGTGTCTCCTGCAATACAATATACTTACCTGCCTGCTTGCAGTCTTCCTTAGACTTTACACTGAGCATCGTATGAGTAGCTCGGTATATATTCCAGCCTGTATGCCGGAATGACTGAACTCCTGGGCATGCCTGGGAGTTGCATCATTCCCTGCTGGCCAATCAAGATGGCAAAAGACTGGCACCCTGAAGAGGCCAGGGAGAACATGTCAATGTCTGCGCTTTAGAACGAAAGTATTGCAGACTTTAATTCCACTTTAAGCCTGGGTTCTCACTATGCGGTGTGGGACACTGCATGTAATTCGCACAGGAATAGCACCGCGTTCCTGTGCGAATTACATGCAAATGTCTGTGCGGTGCGATTTGAGCCCTGCATTTTGTATGTCTCCAATCATATCCGCACCAAAAAGGTGCAAGACCCTTTTTTAAATCCACACCTGAATCGCATCACATGGGTATTCTCACCCATGTAATGTGATTTTCTGGCAATCAATCTGTTTTTTGCGATCTGATTCGGGGTGTCGTTTTAATTTATCATTGACACCCGCACCAGACTGCATGAACGCGAGGCAATTGCAGTGCAGTGTGAACAACGCACAGGATCGCAGCTTTTCCCGGTGTGAACCCGGGCTAAAGCCTTTAAAGCAATTTGGGAAGGGTAAACGTGGTTCCTATAATGGAATGAAGAACACCGACTTATTTGTTTCCATTCAAGGCATGCTGTGAAGAACTGTCATAGTTGCCAGTGTGCTTGTTGGCTCTCAACCGAACTGTCAGACCATGAAATGGCTGGTGTCTGGGTCATATGTACTGCAGCATGCCAACTGCAATTCACACAAAGGCTAAGATGACAGCTTATTTGTAAAGTATAGGAGGGTTTAGTACCACTTTATGTCCCCGGTTACACTGGGTGCAAATTAGTATGCAGTTTGTATGCCATGCGACTTGCAAGTCGCACCCTATTGTCCAATTACAGCGGTCATACCGGTGTGGTTCTGATTTGGTCGGAGCCAAACTGATTTCTAAAGTAGAACATGCAATACTTTTGGTGTGATTTGCATAGACATCTGTGTACTGATTATAATCCTGATCCATGAAAAATGTGCACATGCTTTGCAAAATCTTTCTGTAAACAGTGTTATTAAACAGGCTGATGTCTGTGTGAACAAAGCCTTATGCAGGCCATAGACGGGTGAAATTCTGCCGATTTTTCGCCCAACAGAAAAATCGTCCGATCTCCGTACCGTGCATGGCTTAGTTCGTCGGACGTTTTTCGTGTTTTTTCCTCCTTTTGGATTATCGTTCGTGTTGGGAAATGTTTGTAAAACTGCCGATTATCAGCGCATTGATGGTCAAACCGTACGATCTTTTTGACGAAAATGTAATGCGCATGTGCAGTGACCTGGAAAGAAACCAGTCTTTTGCAGACGAAATTTCGTTTCCGGGACAGCCTGTCAAAAGTTCCAACATGTAAAGAGAACCATTATTGCATGTTCTCCTGTGTTAATGGCTTTGGTTTTTCATGTAGAGAACAAGCATCCGCCACGGTTAATGCACGGAGCATAGAGTACCCCACAAAAGAACGGAAATATGTCCATTATCAACATTTGTAAAAAGGTTATGCATTATAGCTTATGCCTAAAAACATTTACAGTCATATACTTTTACAGCAACACTGCCTTATTGATGCATTTTGTCAGTATCCAAAATCGCATTTTTCTTTTTTTACCAAAAAAATATCAAATTCAGAAAACATAAAGTATCTTTTGTACAATATAAAATAATAAGTTTGCATTGCATACATATATTTATACATAAATATTGTTGAATGGTACAGACCTTCCATAAAGAGGACATAATAGACAACAACCACAATGTGTTCAATCACATTCTAGTATTGAGATACATTATACATATTCAAAGGTAATAAAGGTCACGAAATGACATTTCCTTTAAGAGGTTGGGATTTTCACGGCTAAATCGCCCGAGTTTTGTAATCAATGGTGGTTACGTCGGATATAAGACCGACCGATATTTTGTTTATCAGACGGAAAAACTGACAAATTTCGTGCCATTTATGGCCTGCATTAGAGACACTGGTGACTTTTCCCCATGTGACAGTTCTAGCAGCCAATCCTTGGGCCCGTGCAACATATTATCGGGGGGAGTTACGTCACCACTACCATTACAGTCCAACACCTTGGATTTGCATTCTGGCTGCTGCAGTAGCGTGCTAATGAATTGGGTCAGGTCAGGCCCTTTTATATACAGCCTGTCGCTTTGCCCAGCATAGGATACACAGTGATAAAGTCCTAGGATGCAAATGTACAAATAAACCACAACTCTGTGCTGTTTTTCTTTCTTTCTCTCGCTTAGGGGGCAAGTCGTGCTGCTGAAGATGCAGAACGCGAACGGAGAGAGCGAGAAGAGCGTCTAAGACACACACGGAACCCCGCAGCTCGAGGCCTGCCCTCCACTGCTTCAGGTAGACTAAGAGGCACCCAGGAAGTCACTCCACCAACTCCACTCACTCCAACCTCTCACACAGGTACGGTGGGGCCACTGCCATCTCTCTGTTGTATGGTTGGACTATTATTAAAATCTGGAGGAAAATAATGTTCTATTCATAACAATTGTGGTTTTTTGTTTGTTTTGTGTTTGTTTTTTTTGTATGTTTTTTTTTTGTTTTGTTATGTATTTTCTTTGTTTTTGTTTTTTTTGTATGTTTTTTTGTTTTGTGATGTATTTTCTTTGTTTTTGTTTTTTTTTTGTATGTTTTTTGTTTTTTTTGTTCTGTTATGTATTTTCTTTGTTTTTGTGTTTTGGTTTTTTTGGAAGGGGGGGGGGTCATATACATGAAGGGTTGGGCCTAAGAGGAGATTTGATTGAAGGCTTTAAGCCTGTTGAAGCTGAATAGGTCCTTTAATACAGTGTTGTTCCCTCCTTAGGGCTAGGCTGATCAAAGGAAACTCTCGGTGTAGGTGAATGTTTACCAGCTTTCTCCCAATCCCCTATGGCAGACTGTAAACCTATTTAATTATGTGTAACTCATGTTTTGACGACCCCTAAAAATGTTTATCTGTGAAAGTTTTTCATAGAGCAAGCTTTTTCTGCAGAGATCTCGCTCTCCCCAGTGGCAAAGCAGCCCTGATTAAAAGGGAGGGCAGAGTGCAGTGGACAAGGCAGGGGAGTCTGTGAAGAAACAAACACTGCTCTCTTTAGCCATGTCTAAAAAAAAAATAGCATAACTGCTACACCCCCGACTACCCTCAGGTTCAAGAAAACTTGTACAGAGTCATCTACGTTTCCTTAACCTCTTCACGCCGGCCACACACAAATGTGCGGCCTCCTGGCTTCTGGGCCTAGACGCCGAGCGGCCGCACATTTGCGTTCTATTAAAAAAAGGACATATGTGCCAAGAGTGCGCACTCCCAGCACACGTCTGGTACTCACGGAAAGGTCCCGATCTCCTCTTTCGATCGGGACCTTTTCCGATCATGTGACCACCGTGACGGCGCGTCATGGCGGTCACATGCCTCTAAACCCCGCCTCCCAGCTTCTAGAACCCTTAAAGGGCTGAATGGGTTAATGGGGACCGGCTTCCCTTAAAGCAACATGCTATTGTTGGCCTCGCAGAATTCTATCCTCCCATCCAGAGTGTTTTTGGCTCTCCAGATTTCTAGATTTAAGTGGACCTCAAGTCAAAAGTGTGAACATTTTCTTTCTTGTATGGGATGTTTTAAAGCATCTGCCATTCTTTTAATAAAAGAACACATACCTGTCTAAAGATCCAGCAGTCTCATCACTCAGGCCGGTTCTTTGCCAGTCTTTGGGTCCCTGGTGCCGGCATGTTTACTGTGGAAAGTCGCCTGTGACCGCGGCTTTACTGCCAGCTCCCTCTTGCGCTGTGTGAATGATCCAGCAGCTTCCTAGGACTTCTGACATGTCCCAGGAGGTTGCGGTCAGGGCCGATTCCAGCAGTAGTGAGACCAGGTAGCTGCCAAAACTAGGTACTTGCTTTCCCTCAAAGGTTCCAAAACCTTTAGCGGAGGGGTGAGGAGGATATAAAACCGAGCTTCCCTTTTTAGGTGAAGTTCTAGTTTGTGTTTAAGCAGTACCCTGAAATTTCTCCTGTAAAATAGCCGGGTACTCCTGTGCCATGAGCCTTTATAGCTGGATATTTGTAGTGAGGTCATCCATAGCACTGCTGCTCCTGACTGCTAGCTCCACAGGATCTGTAGTGAGATTTGGTGTTGTCACTACTGTGCTGCTCACTGGTCTTCTTGCTGGAGAGAAGGACCCTTGCATTCATTGGATCTGTGCTTGTGGCACCTCTCCTGCTGCTTCTTGCTCATTATCCAACCAGTCCAGTCCTCGGGGCAGCTCGACAGGAGCAAGCAAATCCTTGTTCCTGCTGCTTCTTGCTCATCCGTCCAGTCCTCAGGGGGCAGCTCGACAGGAGCAAGCAAATCCTTGTTCCTGCTGCTTCTTGCTCATCCGTCCAGTCATCAGGGGGCAGCTCGACAGGAGGAAGCAAATCCTTGTTCTTCACTAAGATGTCCATCTGCATACAAACCGTGCAGAACAAGGCATGGTAAGTCAGTAATGGAAAATAGATCAGCTACAGCAGGGGTGTCAAACTGGCGGCCCTACAGCTGTTGCGAAACTACAAGTCCCATCATGCCTCTGCCTTTGGGAGCCATGCTTGTAACTGTCAATCTTGCAATGCCTCATGGGACTTGTAGTTTGGCAACAGCTGGAGGCAGTGGTGTATTTAGGTTTCGTGCTGCCCTAGGCAATACAAAAATTGGCTCCCCTCCCGACGTCAGGGAGAGACCCTGACGTTGATCAACAACACCCCATCCGAGAGAGCCTTCCACTAACACTGCCTGCCCCCCCCCCCCCCTTCCTCCATACACTGGCAACCCCTCCCATCCCGGCAGGAGATAAGACACTCACCTTCACAGCTCCGGACATCCCCGGGAACAAGAGTCAGGCTCTGCGTACACCATCAAGCTGCCCGCAGCCTCTCTCAGATCCCACCTGGTCTCCGTGCTGCATATGTCCCATCTTCCTTTCCTTCTTTCGGGGGACAGCCCTGAAAAATGCTGCTGCCCCCCTGAAAAATGCCACCCTAGGCAAATGCCTTGTTTGCCTTGTGGTAAATATACCCCTGGCTGGAGGGCCACCAGTTTGACACCCGTGAGCTACAGGGAGACCACAGGCAATATCGGGGACTAGTTCTTTGCCTTCCGCTTGCCTGTTTTTGCCACAGCTTGCATGGTTCAGGCTATTTTTAATCTACTTCCTTTGACAGCATAGCTATATATAGCACTGTAGTAAAATGTGGACCTTGGTAAGATCTTTTGAATTTGGGTTCATTTAACATGCCCTGCCTCTTAAAATCTGTTACAGCAAACACTTCACCACGACCTGTTTCTGGTATGGAACGCGAGCGCAAAGTCAGCATGAGGTTACATCGTGGCGCTCCTGTTAACGTGTCGTCATCTGATCTTACCGGCAGACAAGATACCTCCCGCATGTCAACCTCACAGGTACAGCCTGAGATCCTCTGGGGCTGAAGGGAATAACTTGCTTCTGCTTCTAAGCTTGCTGCCAGCAATGCTGTCCTCTCTTAATTTTATTTTCAGGGGCAATATAAATGCTGCGGGTAGTCTCTCCATCTTTGTGCACAGTTAAATCCGTTCATGGGAGGAGCAAATGAGGCCATCAAACATGTTCAGAAAACGCAAAGACTCTCCTGCAAACCAGAACACAACTTTTTCCTGTGCTGGTTTTGTGATATGCAGCTTATCATGAAGTCATCACCCTTTAGAAGAGCCTCTGAGGCTTTTTTTTATTTTTTCTGGGAAAAATCGGGAGCTGTTGCCCATAATGGCCATTAAAAAAAAAAAAAAAACCTTGATTCATTTTCCCTATGCAAGCCAGGGAGTGATAGTTGAAGCCTGATTAGTTTTTAGTTGTCATTTGTTGCATTTTTTTTTCTTTGCTGCATTCAAATATATAAAAACCCAGTCTGCTTAAACATAATTGTCACCTTCTCAGCCACTCCCATGAAAGCCATGGACAGCACTGCCTTGCATACCAAATTTACCATATGTGTCTAGTATAAGCGCATGGGGATGCAAATAGTAATGCTTCAGATTATGGCCATGAGAACATCAAACGGCATTGCTTATGGAGAGGTTTTCCAGGAAAAAGTAAACTTACAGACATTCATGATCTGGCCACTAAACAATCTTTGTAATGGAAGGTTATGGTGCAGATGTGCCTATTAGACAGCTTCCATCTCTAAATGAGCAGTCAAGTCTGGCCTATTGACTTGGGGTAGTGGACATCTGGTGTGGTTGGGAAGGACATCAGTTAGGTGATGGTACTTTTTGTATGTACCTTACATAGAACCCCTTAGTCCATTTTTCCCTTTTTTTGTTACTTGCACCATACCCACCTGTCAATTGTCATCACATTGTACATACATGGCAAGGTTTATATGTAAGGCCTAAATCTCTTGTATAATACATGCATGCTGTGAACTGACACTGCTTTACATGGCAGAGTGTCTGCCTTTATCTCTCGCTCATAGACTCTGCATTGATGTGTTCCCAATCTGCTCTATTGTTGCTTAGTGTGACATTAAAATACATAAGCACATGTAAAGCACCTCCAATAAACAAAAGGAAAGGCATGAAATAAACTCCCCCCCACTTAGATGGAAAAATGTTAACTCTTTACTGGGAAACCTTGAAATAGCATTCTTGCTAAAGCCTTACTAATCTTAAAAATGCCCCCTCCCCCTCCCAACATCTATACTTTACAAAGTGTTAAAAAAAAAAATTGATATATATAACCATTTTCAGCCCACTTCAGTCCGGTCACATGATCTGACTCTTCTGTGTCATCCAGCGGCGGCGACATTGTAGAGAAGGGGCCACTGACAATGGCTGCACCATGGGATCCTATGGTGAATGTCATCGCTGCCGGCTTTCACAGCCGTTGTCGGGCTCTTTCTCCATTCTCCTGCAGCTGATACAGGGGATCACATGAGTAGACTGGAGCGTGCTGAGAATAGGCAAGTATATACAGGGGTTAGACAAAAAAATGGAAACGCTACATGATATGCTGGTGTGAAATTGATGACATGTTTCGTGTTGAAAGTGGAAGTGATGTAACATTCCTTTGCTTCCGCTGTGTGATAAGACACCTAGCAAATAGGTTGGAAGCCTCACTTTCGCCATTCACTGCGTGCGCTGCTAGTAATACGGAGTCATGTCAGAGCTTACTGAGCTTCAAAGAGGGCAAATTGTTGGTGCACTTCGCTGGTGCCTCTGGCTGAAGTTGACAATTTATTTGCCCTTGTCATGAGGAACAGTATCAAAAGTTATGACGGCATATACAGTTTCTGGTAAAATGTCGCCTGACAAGCAGTAGCGCAGTCAACATGGTCAACTGACCGAAAGAGACAAAAGGACATTGCGCAGGATTGTGACCCGGAATAAAAAAAAAACCTGCTGCAAAAGTGACTGCAGAGCTCAGTCTGTCTTCACGGGATTGAGCTCTGCAGTCACTTTTGCAGAAGTTGTTTACTTATTCCAGGTCACAATCATGCGCAATGTCCTTTTGTCTCTTTCGGTCAGTTGACCATGTCCGACCATGCTTATGCTTATCAAATGACGTTTTCCCATAAACTGCATACGCCGTCATAACCTTTGATACTGTACCTCCCGACATGGCAAATAAATTGGCAACTTCAGCCACAGAGGTACCAGCTAAGTGGCACCAACAAAATGTATAAAATGTGCAGCGCTCAAATAAATTACAATAAAAAGATAAATATAAATATAAAAAGCATCGTGGATAATAAATCGTAAATAATAGAAAAAGTTCATAAAGTGACTAAAGTGCTCCGAGAAATCCTGCGTCCTCTATAATTCGGTGCTTGTGCGATCTAGTATGGAAGAAATGCGCACTCACCAGAGCGCAAAATATAATGCACCTTTTGTATAATATATCCTGATGTCATCAAGGTCATCTGAAATGGGGCTCCCTCTCTGGAGGCTGGATACTGGGTTGTCTGAAAATTAATTAATCCAGAGAGGGAGCTTCCTGTACACCTGGTGAGCTGCACCCATCCATCCCTTTAAGGGGACTCTGGCATTCCTTTGGTCTACACCTAAAGCCCCTGGATCCATATATTCTGTGAAGGAGTCATCCCCATTTCTGCCCCATTTCAGATGACCTTGATGACATCAGGATATATTGTACAAAAGCGCACTCCAGTGAGTGTGCATTTCTTCCATACTAGATCGCACAAGCACCGAATTAGAGAACGCAGGATTCCTAGGAGCACTTTAGTCACTTTATGAACTTTTATTATTTACTATTTATTATCCACGATGTTTTTTATATTTTTTTATTGTAATTTATTTGAGCGCTGCACATTTTATACATTTTGATCTTTTTGAGGTTTGTTTTGGTTACCTTATTGCATAGCGGATGATTGCTTCTTTGTGCGCTCGCATTTATTATTCTTAAGTGGCACCAACAATTTGCCCTCCGTTTTACTAGCAGCGCACGCAGTGAATGGCGAAAGTGAGACTTCCCGCCTGTTAGCTAGGTGTCTCATCACACAGCGGAAGTAAAAGAATGTTGCATCATTTCCGCTTTCAACGTAAAGCACGTCGTCAATTTCACACCTGCAAATCACGTAGAGTTTCCATTTTTCTTGTCTAACACCTGTACATCTTTAAACCGGTTAGTAAGTATAGATGTTAGGAGAAGACGGAACATTCTAAAGACTAGTTAGGCTTTAGCTAGAATTCTACATTAAAGATGTTTGGTGCAAGCATAGCCTGTGTCCCTTTTTAGTTATGCAGTTAGAAGCCCCTGTGTCCTTGGTTATGGGACATGCTGGAACTTGTAGTGCTTTGGCAACTCAGGGGCTGTATATGATAACTGTTTTCAAACTGTTTGCATCCCCAGTGAGTGCATGTGACACAGCCCATTATTCTTCATACGGTAGATTTAGAGTGAGAATCTGAGGGTGTGGGCCGGGTACATGGTATGGTGACATGAGCATGCTATGGGAGGCTGGGGTAGGGATACGTTGCTAGCAGCAATGATGGGATCTCCTGAGGAACTCCATTCACACATGTATGTTGTGGTAAAACATGGAGCCTCTCAGAGATCCTCCAATCCTCAGCCACTGCTTCACACTTCCTTCTGGCTGGCGCTCTGTGGGTGTATTGCTAAAACACAAAGCGAATGTACATCTTGCTCACAGCAAACTGCTGGGTTGTTGGGACAGTGACAAGCGGCTGTCTTTTCCCCACCTCAGAATAGCATTCCTTTCGAACATCATGGCAAGTAGCTGCTCGCCCCATTCTCGGCTGAAGGCAGCATTGGGTGAGTCTTGTTTAGAAAGCATCCCTATGAACTGCAGCCATTTCACCTTTAAAACGATGCACATTTAAGTCCAGTGATACATTTTCAAAGATACACACTTTAAAAGATATCTAAACCTAAGAACAGAATTGTATTATGTGGCAGCTTACCAGTCCGTGGTGTGGACTCATCGGAGACCTGAGGGATTGCTCCATCCTTGCTATACAGCACGGATGGACAAATCTGTCATTGGGCCTATTGGACCCTCAACAGCCGCTGCAGGCAGAATACTCAAACAGTGGCTGTATCTGATTGGTTGTAGCTGCTCTTTGTCCGAAAAGTTTCCATCTGAGTGGTAGGGGTCTTACGTCCTGTTGGACCCCTACCACTCAGATGGAAAATCTTCGGGCAAAGAACAGCTGCATCCAATCAGATGCAGCCACTGTTTGCGTGTTTTGCCTGCAGCTGCTCTTGGAGTCCATTAGTCCCAGTGGTACCCACATAGCAAATGTACTGATGAAACAGCTGAAATTCAGAGCGTGTTCAACTTAGGCACATTTGCTACAAATACAGATGCTGGTTTATCCTTCACTGAATTGAAATATCAAACAACCTTTCCAGTTTTTGCAGCAGTCTTCTGTGTACTACAAAATAACGCCTCCCTATGTGATTGAGTACGGGAGGTTTATAGTACAGACTAGATGCGTCACCTAGGATGACAACGCTAGGCCTCCACAGAGCCATGAGTAAGCGTTGTCACCCTAGGACAAAAAGTGTTACTGGCAGGATAATTGGCTGAAAACCAATAGGGAAAAAAACACCTAAAAACAAATGCAGCCACCCCATCTAGGGACTGGTAAGCTGCAATATATTATGTTTTAGTTTTTGGGCTAAAGTGGAATTCTAGCCAAAATCTAACGCGAAACCTACTCCTAGCCCAATTCTAAGCCTAGTCTATCCCTGTATAGAAAAGATCACTATACTTGTCTATTCTGAAGCTGGTCCGGGCCCATGATGAGCTGTCAGCGGAGGCTTCTATATAGAGCAGAGGCAGCTGACAACACATGCCCCATAATAAGTCTATGGGTGACGTCATCAGCTATTCATTTCCCAGCTGTTGTCGGCTTTCTCTCTGTACATAGAAGCTGTCGCTGGAAACTGGCTTCAGAATAGGTGAGTATAGCGGTCTTTTCTTTCCATAGACTAGGCTTAGAATGGGGCTGGGAGTAGGTTTAGCTTTGACTGTAAATCCACTTTATGCTTTAATAAAACTCGGGGTGTGTTTATCTGGAACGCTGGTATCCCTGGGCCACCAATCAGATTCTAGAAGACCTATTTGTACATGTACTGCCTACAGGATGATTGACACCAAGAAGTCTCCTCCCCTGCTGGCTAGCAGGAAGAGTCGCTTTTCCTAGCATCTGCGGGAAGTAAAAGGTGTAGGCCACGGGTGTCAAACTGGCGGCCCTCCAGCTGTTGCTAATCTACAAGTCCCATGAGGCATTGCAAGATTGACCGTTATAAGCATGACTCCCAAAGGCAGAGGCATGATGGGACTTGTAGTTTTGCAACTGCTGGAGGGCCGCCAGTTTGACACCCCTGGTAGACCCTTCCTCTGTCTTTAAAGTGAACCTGTTCTTTATCTTAAACCAAGATGTTGTTTAAAGCTGATCTCCAGGCAAATGTCTATAAAAAAGCACCAATTAATAGAATAAAGTAACTTCATAAAAATCATCAACCACCTGGAACAAATGCACTTTCATCCTGGCACAGATGTGGGCCGAGGCTAGACTGAGCTCCTCCATCAACGTTCAGTTTCACGTTAAACATTATTAGCCGCTTGCCCTCCAGAGGATTTACTCCCTTTACTGGCCAGGCCATTTTTTTCACCCTTTGGGGGATAGAGCAATAGAAACATGGGAGATTCCAACCTTTCTTTGCTAAATCCAAAATGATAAATAATATCCATATCTGGGTTTTTATAACTTGGCTTTAGTTTACTTTTTTACTGGCTAAACTAGATGCCGGAATTCTGGATCATTTCTTTCAATGTACGTGTAGTGTTAACATATACAGATCTGGGTTTTAAATGGTCATTCTAGTTCATTCCCCTTCTGAAGATATGAAATCTTAAGGACACTGGAAACATTTCTTGCACTGTATGAAGTGTATGTAGCCTCAGCTAAATACAGTATTCAGCGCTGTGTTCTGGCAGCCCTGTCCCGCTCCCTGAACAAAATCGAGTCAGGGTGAGCACTGCTCAGCCACTCACAGAAAGTCTTCTATTTTATGAATGAATACAAAGCTTCCTCTGATTGGCTGAGGCGGAGATTGTGATGTCATCCTCCACCTCGTTCATTTCATAAAATACAAGACGTCCTGTGAATGGCTGAGCATTGCTCAGGCCAACTCAGTTTTGTTCCAGGAGCGGACGGAATGTGTCTGTCGTGCTTCCAGGAACACAGTGCTGTATAGTGTATGTAGCAGAGGCCACAATCACTTCATACAGAGCTGACATGTATTAGTGAAATGGTTTACATAGTTACATAGTTAGTCTGGCTGAAAAAAGACAAAAGTCCATCCAGTTCAACCATAGAAAAAAAAAAGTTAATAAGCCTACACCCACAGTTGATCCAGAGGAAGGCAATATAACCCAGCAAAGCATGATCCAATTTGCTCCTGCAGGGAAAAACATTCCTTCCTCATCCCCCGAGAGGCAATCGGATATTCCCTGGATCAACTTTACCTATAAATGTTATATCCAGTTATATTTTGTGTATCTAAGAAAGAATCCAGGTCTTTTATAAAGCAATCCACTGAGCTGGCCAGAACCAACTCTTGAGAGAGTCTTTTCCACATTTTCACAGCTCTTACTGTGAAGAACCAGACGAACTATATAAAGTTCACTGGAACATGGCATTGGGTTCTAACGCTTCCCTGCACAATGCTCCCTACTTTTCCTTTCACAGATTGAAGCGCACAGCACTGTGTGCTCCTAGCTGTGGGAACCGGCCTATCGGACAACGCTAGGTCTCTACTAATCTCAAAATGCAAATAGAGAGTGCTATACAAGTAGGAGCAGCTAGCACCAGAGATGGTGACAACAGATCTCAATGAACAAATATATATATATATATATAACCAATATATATAAGAGGTGCAGCGCATAAAACATATAAAATAAAATGTCAACAAAAGTATGAATTATATCTACATATATCTCAGTGCGACCAATATGATAATAAACAAAAAGTCCTTCCAGTAAGGATCTGTATATCAGTGATGTGATACTAATAATCACAGAAAATCATGTTCGATTCCACACGGTGCTCTGGAGTCCATTGTGCAATCCACCACCGCGCTGCACTCACCAGAGGGCTACTTGTTAGGTAGCAAATATAACGAGATCTGTATTGTCCACTCTCCGACATCTGTTGGTCCTGTTACATCCTGAAAAGAAATGCTCACCACACGGAGCCCGGAAAACGGTGTATATAGTGTAGTATTTATTTAACCACTTCCCGACCGGCCGTTGCATATAAACGGCCGGACGGTGGCAGTGCAGGGTCAGGTGGCTGTTTATAAACGGCCTCCCCGCACCCTGCTTGTGCGCGCTCCCTGGGAGCGCGCAGCAGCGCAATCCAGTGCCCGCTGTGTCCTCCGGACACAGTGAAACACCGATCGTCGGACGGGACCTCTGTACGAGGTCCCGATCATGTGATCACTGATTGGCCAATCAGTGATCACATGCAAAGTAGTAAGCAAGATGTCACTTGTGACATCATTGCTTACTACGTGTGAAATCTGTGAATGGTCACATGGTACAGGGCTATTCCCAACAGCCTTGTACCATGTGACAAGCTGTGACCAATCACAGCTCACTCAGTACTTCTCAATAAGTGCAAGAATGCAGACAGAGAGAAAGAGACATGATTGCTTTTACATCCTATATGGGTGTAAAAGCGATCAGTGTAAAGAAAAAAATATCTTCATCACCCCCCACAAGTAGTACAGTGTAACCATGGTGACACTGTACTGCTAGGGTGACAGTATGTAAAAAAAAAAATAAACATAAAAAAATGTTTAAAAATTATAATTTTTGGTTATAAACTAATTTGGATTTTTTTTTTTTTTTTTACTAAAAAGATAACGGAATACATTTTGGCAAAGATTTATGATGAAATATTTTTTTATTTGCAAAATTTTATTTAAAAAAACACTTTTTTTCAAAATTTTTGGACTTTTTCATTTACATAGCAAAAAAAATAAAAATCCCAGCGTTGAATAAATACCACCAAAATAAAGCTTTATCTGTGTCAAAAAAATGGTAAATTCATTTGGGTACAGTGTTGCATGACCGCGCAATTGTCATTCAAAGTGTGATAACGCTGAAAGCTGAAAATTGCCCTGGTCAGGAAGGGGATAAAAGTGTCCGGACTGGAAGTGGTTAAAATTATGCACAAAAGCATTCCACATGGAAAACCGTAAAACATTAAGTATGCCACATACCAAGATGGCTGCCATTCCAAAGCACGGACCCAGCGACGTGACGTCAGCACATAGGCTCCACCCAACATGTTTCGTGCACATGCACGTCTTCAGGGGTAAGCCCATTGCCGACGTCAGAAGCCGACATGAGGCACTCCTGTAAATACCAGGCGCCGTTTTTTTTTTGTAGTCCGTGCCAGAAGCCATTATTAGGATAATGTTTATCATATTGGTTTAATTCATACTTTTTTTTTGACACATTATTTTATATCATGTTTCATGCGCTGCACCTCATATATATGTTTGTTCATTGAGGTCTCTACTAATGTTTGGGAATCAGTTGGCATGGTTTCTATCATGTGGTCTCCATCACGGCTCTATTGTTCACATGGGCTCATAGACAGATGCTAGTGTATTTCATTTTCTATATGCACAAATAAAGAAAGGCTTTAAGGATATGTTTACCTTTCATAACGTGTTACACCCATATTCAGGGTGTAATGATCAGACCGGCCCCCAGCCCCCACTCCCATCCCCCCGATCCCCGTCTGTGGTCACGCGGGGCTCCACCTGCCTAGCCGCATCACTCATTTCCAGTATTTGTGAATGGGAAAACTCCAAGTTCTGACAGCTTTTGCAGCTGTCGGCTTGTAGTTTTTCAATGAACTACCACAGCGCTTCATTGAGCCTTCCTGTCAGAAAGTATCTGCTTGCCCATACAGGATGTACAACCGGTCGGAGGAGACCTACATGGCACCACGGAGGAGACCTGCATGGTACCAGTGATCTGCTGATCGCTGGTGTAATGCTTTAGAGGCTACACAAACAAAATATAATAAATGTACTTTTTTACCTGCATTTACTGTTTTTTGTTAAAAGGTGAACTTTTAAGTTTTTTAAACTCTTTTTTAAAAATCATAGAAAAGTATCTATTGTGTGAAGTGAGCTTTATATTCCACCCCCATTCAAGCATCATTCCAAATACACATTACCAGAAAAAGAAAACTGGGGCCCATCCACCCCATGGGACCACGCCCAAGGTAAGGCGGAAACCCCTTGAAAAAATGGGACTTTTAAGTGTGCCTAAAAGGGAAATCTAAAAAAATACAAATAGTAGAGTTATATTCTTCTTCCTCAGGATCCACACTTGCACATAGATGGTTATGGCTGAAGTAAACAAATAATATCATATAAATTATGCACAGAAAAATATATATACGGTATAGAAGAATGGTGTGGAGGAAGGAATGGGGGGAGGGGCAGAACCTCCAAAATTTAAAAGCTTTAACCTACAAAAAATAAGTATATAAACTATTTTGTATTTTATTGTATCTCCCATTTGAGCACACTTAAAGTCCCATTTCTTTAGGGGGTTTCTGCCTAACCTTTTGGGTTTTGCCCCATGGGGTGGATGAACCCGTTGTTTTCTAATTTAAAAATAAATAAATAAATAAAAAGCAGGGTCTTTATTAACACACTGTATGAAATGAAAGCCTCGTCCTCAAACAATATAACATTTTTTTTTTTCAGGTGAGCAAACTGGTTCTAGTTTTTGTCAAGTTAAAGCAATAGTAAACTACAAGAAGTCTGCTGCCAGGGAATATCATAATGTGCTAGTATGTATCACATGCTAGCGCATTATGAAAGGCTTACCTTGATCTGAAGCCCTCCAGCTGCGAGCTGTCCGCCGGCTGCGGAGGCTCCCGAGCTGTCCGCCGGCTGCGGAGGCTCCCGAGCTGTCCGCCGGCTGCGGAGGCTCCCGAGCTGTCCGCCGGCTGCGGAGGCTCCCGAGCTGTCCGCCGGCTGCGGAGGCTCCCGAGCTGTCCGCCGGCTGCGTAGGCTCCCGAGCTGTCCGCCGGCTGCGGAGGCTCCCGAGCTGTCCGCCGGCTGCGGAGGCTCCCGAGCTGTCCGCCGGCTGCGGAGGCTCCCGAGCTGTCCGCCGGCTGCGGAGGCTCCCGAGCTGTCCGCCGGCTGCGGAGGCTCCCGAGCTGTCCGCCGGCTGCGGAGGCTCCCGAGCTGTCCGCCGGCTGCGGAGGCTCCCGAGCTGTCCGCCGGCTGCGGAGGCTCCCGAGCTGTCCGCCGGCTGCGGAGGCTCCCGAGCTGTCCGCCGGCTGCGGAGGCTCCCGAGCTGTCCGCCGGCTGCGGAGGCTCCCGAGCTGTGGCCGGCTGCTGCTCACTACAAGATCTCCTAAATGGTGCACATTTAGGAGGTGTTCATTTTACCTGTTGGCAGGGCTTTTTTTTCAGTGGGAACACGGGGGAACGCGCCTCCAGCACTGAATATATGTAATGGTAAGGGGTTAGGGGTGTGCTGGAAGGTCTATTGCTGGCTGCTGGGGTATCTTTTGTTGATGGAGATCTATTTTTGCTGGAGGTGGGTCCTTTGTTGCTGGGGGTCAATTGTTACTGGGAGAGATCTACTGTTGGTTGGGGGGTCTGTTGTTCCTGGCTGCTGGAGAGTCTATCAATGCTGGTTGCAGGGTGATCTGTTGTTGCTGCTAGGACTCTATTGCTGCTGGGTGTGGGGGGGAGGGTATTTTATTGCAGGTGATCCATCGTGGTTGGGGGATCTATTGTCACATGGAGGGGGCTGTTATTGCAGCCGGCTGCAGGAAATCTATTTCTGCTTTTCTTGTTATCAACAAATTCCATTCAAGTTACTTGGCACCAAAAAATTATACTTGGTTCTGTATTCTCTAAAAGGAATGGTACTGGGGGGTGGGTAGAGGGTGGAACCAAAAAATGGTGCCTGCAGGTGGGTACAAGGCAGAGATCAGTGGTGACTCTGAAAGGGTGGGTTCCAGCGCCTGTTCTCTGAGGGCGAAAAAGCCCTTCCTACAGGTAAGCGTATAATAAAGCTTACCTATAGGTAAAAGTCATTGCGCCTTTACGCTTTGCGTGCCGATGCATCTAGATTTGGATTGAACAGCAGAGGCATAGGCATGAATAAAAAATCACACTTTAAAACAATTTAAAGTGCAGAATCCTAGAAGGCTGTACATGTAGACTACTACATTCTCCCAGCAGAAGTCTTTACTTCCAAAAGCCCAGGGCTGCTTCAGTAGTTAAAGTGTTACTCAACCCCGGACCCTGCATTCACTATATCCGGTCTCCCCGGACCCTGCATTCACTATATCCGGTCTCCCCGGACCCCGCATTCACTATATCCGGTCTCCCCGGACCCTGCATTCACTATATCCGGTCTCCCCGGACCCTGCATTCACTATATCCGGTCTCCCCGGACCCTGCATTCACTATATCCGGTCTCCCCGGACCCTGCATTCACTATATCCGGTCTCCCCGGACCCTGCATTCACTATATCCGGTCTCCCCGGACCCTGCATTCACTATATCCGGTCTCCCCGGACCCTGCATTCACTATATCCGGTCTCCCCGGACCCTGCATTCACTATATCCGGTCTCCCCGGACCCTGCATTCACTATATCCGGTCTCCCCGGACCCTGCATTCACTATATCCGGTCTCCCCGGACCCTGCATTCACTATATCCGGTCTCCCCGGACCCTGCATTCACTATATCCGGTCTCCCCGGACCCTGCATTCACTATATCCGGTCTCCCCGGACCCTGCATTCACTATATCCGGTCTCCCCGGACCCTGCATTCACTATATCCGGTCTCCCCGGACCCTGCAGTCACTATATCCGGTCTCCCCGGACCCTGCAGTCACTATATCCGGTCTCCCCGGACTCTGCATTCACTATATCCGGTCTCCCCGGACCCTGCATTCACTATATCCGGTCTCCCCGGACCCTGCATTCACTATATCCGGTCTCCCCGGACCCTGCATTCACTATATCCGGTCTCCCCGGACCCTGCATTCACTATATCCGGTCTCCCCGGACCCTGCATTCACTATATCCGGTCTCCCCGGACCCTGCATTCACTATATCTGGTCTCCCACAGTACACACAACATGGAAATGCAATTATTTTAGTAAATATAAATGCTAAATACCTTTTCTCATCAGCAGTTATAGCAGTCTTGTGACTTCTATTAGTGTTAAGCAGAGCACTGGTTAAAGCTTGTAGGAGGAGTTTTTTCTCTGCTCTAGGAGGATGCAGAACCCCTAACCTCCATCTGGACAGTGCTGATTGGCCCTGTGCTGATCACATGCACTCAAGAAAAAAAAAACCCTCTCTAGCAATACACACTAAACTGAGCATGTGCAGAAGGGTTAGTGGTTCAGTCTGTTGGTCTTATCAGGAGATGTGGACATTTGAACAAGAGGAAGAGCAGAGAAGACAGGATCAAATGGCCTTTTTACACAATGACACAATATTAACCCCTTAGGTTCCACAGTGAGTATAACCAGCATGCTTTACTGCATCTACAGACTGATTGTACTGTTGTGGGTTTAGTAACACTTTATATCCGTATTGAAGCCACGATACAAGCATAGCAGGAGTAGTCGAGAGTGGCAGCGCTGGGATTTCTCTAAGCACAGGTTTCCATTAATGACAATAGTGGCCTGACAAACAGTGCATTAAGTATTCAGACCCTTTTCACTTTGTTTTTAATTTTATGTTGTAGCTGGATACTATAGTTTTAAATTCATTTTTCTTTCTCATTAATCTACACCTGGTACCCCATAATGACAAAGTGAAGAATTGGAGAAATGCCTGTGAAATTATCAAAAAGAAAACGGTGAAATATTTTGGGTTTTTTTTAAGGTGTTTTTTTTTTTTCCAACTAGTTTGATCTTGGGTATGGGGGTCATTTAGTGACAAATAATGAAGATTGATTGTCATTCAAAGCCCAACTTGAGGCGAAGTATTTCATTTTTTCTTTTTTGGATAGAGCAGAGAAGAGTTGGATTCTCTTCAGATTTTTTTATTGCCATCTGTGTCTTTATTAGGGAGATTTCAGGGCAGGGAAATCTGACATTTCTCCATTGGGGGCACAGACAAGAAAAAAAAAAAAATCACGTCTAGTAGAGTGAGAAAGTGCTGGACTTAGTATGTTTTTATTTCTATTTGTGCCTTCCTGTCCCAGTGACAACTACTTGCCAAATTCGTATATAGGTGTCACTGCAGCAGGAAATAAGGGAAAATCTCTTCGGTGAGGTCGGACAAAAATAAAAAAAATTCTCTCACTCTATCCAAAACTAAAGAAAAAAAAAAGCATAGTTTGTTAGGCTTCACAATGGTTTTTCTTTTGATACCTGCTTTGTACAGATTTCACTGATTCAGACTCTGAACTTATTCCTGCCTTACAGATTCCAAGTCGGGTGGCTTCCAGCGGTTTCCCTTCCACCGTGCACCGATGATCACATTCCCCCACGGAGGGCGGTTTAATGCATGGCTAACCTTTCAGTGGTTTCACTAGCAAAAAAAAAAAAAAAAAAAAAAAAAGAATAAAAATTAAAAAAAAAATCACAACCACAACAACAGAACCCTGAATTAAAAACTAACCAAATGGAAAATGGAGCTTTACATGCTTTTTACCAAGATAATAATCCGAGCAATTACCAGCTGGCGGGATGGAGTTTGTGGAGTGGCGTAATAGCCATGCAAGAACTTTGAGCACCCGTGTGCAAGCGTAGACTCTTGACGCCAAATACAGAATTGCCATCTTTTACTTTTTTCAGGGGCCCTTTTTATTCTGTACGTTAAATGGATTTTTTTCGTGTGTGTGTGTGTGTTAGGGAAAAAAAATTACTTCTGTCGGTGTGCCAGACTTGTCTGCTTCCATAGTGACAGCAGTTTTGTAGCATGTAAGGTGAGCAGTTGGTAATTTTACTGGAAAAGTTTCCAGGCATGGATGGGCTTCGTGTTTAATTTTTTTTTTTTTCTCCCTTTAATGGATATTTAATTTTTTTTTTCCTTTAATTTGTGTGCATTTTCCCCTTTTTAATTTTTTTAGTTTTCCCAAGTAAAGTACATATATTTTGTTCATATTTTTAATTCAACTTTTTTTTTTTTTTTTTTTTTATTGGGGTTGATAAAAGCATTCCTATGCATAGCTGTTATAGGTTTAACGCAGCAAAAAAAAAAAATCTCAGCATTTGGGTTCATAGTGTCAAAAATTTGTTACCTCTATTTTCTACAGGAAGAAAAAAAAAAAAACACTTGCAAATTTTTTTTTCTTGGTCATTGTTCTAAAACATATCACTCTTGTTGTATAGACACCATTCGTTCCATATCCAAAGTCACGATCTTGTCCATTTTGTAGATTTTTGAAGCCTTGGATAGTATCGAAGCGTTGCATCGCCGCTGTTCTCGAAGCCTCAAGGTATCACTGTAGCAAATACATTTTGAAGGCCACTTCAGTGTTCGTAGAGTTGACATCAACTTGTCCCAACGTGCATCCCTCACGTACAATGAGCAGAAGCGCGTACCCTCGGAGGTGCTGGCTCATAGGATGGGTTGCCCACAGGAAGGACGTTTGCAATATTGACAAATGTCTGAATTTTGTGATGGGTGGGTGGGGCTAGCGGGAGGTGGGAGGGGAAGGGGTGGGTTTCAAATGTTCGATGTGGTCTATTGGTTGTGTTTTTAAAAGGTTTGAATATCTTCTTCCTTCTGTAGCCTTCACAGCAATCCTTTTTATGGTACAGGAGTGTGTTAGGTGGGTATTTACAGTACTAGGTAGGGCTTTGTGTTCTTGTTGTAAGGGAGTTTTACTGATTATTTCTTAAAATAATGTGAGGCTTGTCCCGGAAGGAGTTGTCCTTGTATGCTAGTATAACCCGTAAGACTTTTTTGCGCATGTCCCATGTTCTCCGTACGATTCTTCACAGCGTGCTTTTTTTTTTTTTTTTCTTTGTAAATATCTGTGAATGTCCTGTTAACTGACCGACTTTTCTAACCACTGTACACAAGATCTTTGCGTTGTCTATTCCAGCCGAGGGGAGCGCTCATTCCCTCGTTCTTTTTTTGCCATAAAACAACCGAATGTTTTCCTGGGATCGGGAGAAAATCCTGTACATTGATACTTATTGCTCAAAAAACAATTTGTATCACTACTGTATTTGTGTACTTTACAAATTGTGTAAATAATAAATTCGTAACTTCTATGTTGTTCGTGTAAAATGTTTTTTTGCACTTCTGATGGATTGGCACTAATAGGTGTTTGTGGGGGGAGGGGGGTTTATATACACTGATTAAAAAAAAAAATTAAAGGAACACTTTTCAATCAGAGTATAGCATCAAGTCAGTCCTGGGATATTGATCTGGTCAGGTAAGTAGCAGAGGGGGTTGTTAATCAGTTTCAGCCGCTTTAGTGTTAATGAAATTAACAACAGGTACACTAGAAGGGCAACAATGAGACGACCCCCAAAACAGGAATGGTTTTACAGGTGGAGGCTAGTGTCATTTTTTTTTTCCCCTGCTCATCTTTTCTGATTGTTTTTCACTAGTTTTGCATTTGGCCAGGGTCGGTGTCACTACTGGTAGCATGAGGCGATACCTGGACCCTACAGAGGTTGCACAGGCAGTCCAGCTCCTCCAGGATGGCATATCAATACATGCCATTGCCAGGTTTGCTGTGTCTCCCAGCACAGTCTCAAGAGCATGGAGGAGATTCCAGGAGACAGGCAGTTTCTTTAGGAGAGCTGGACAGGGCCATAGAAGGTCCTTAACCCATCAGCAGGACCGGTATCTGCTCCTTTGTGCAAGGAGGAACAGGATGAGCACTGCCAGAGCCCTACAAAATGACCTCCAGCAGGCCACTGGTATGAATGTCTGACTAAACAATAAGAAACAGACTTCATGAGGGCGACCTGAGGGCCTGACGTTCCCCAAGTGGGCCCTGTGCTCACTGCCCCAAAACACATCATCATAGCAACCACGCCACTGACATTCTCCTTCCCCTCTCCTCAGCATCAGAAGCAGCAGATGGAGTGTGCGCATGCACTGGCTGGTCCAGGAACATGCGCAGTAGCTGCTGCACACCGTGAGCTGTGAACGGTCTTGAGAGATCTGTTATCGCCCTGGTCCAGGCCAGGGGCGGACTGACAACTCATGGGGCCCCCGGGTAATAGGGGATCATGGGGCTCCTGTGTCCTTGCCCAAACTCAAAAAAAGCCTATGAAAAAGGTACCAGGGGCATCTCATGGGGCCCCCTACTGACCCCGGGCCCTCGGGCAGTGCCCAAGTTTCCAAATGGTCAGTCCGCCCCTGGTCCAGGCACAACCGCGAGCTGTGAACAGTCTTCCTTGAGAGATCTGTTTATCGCCCTGTCTCACCCTCTGCCCTATTGCTGCACCCCAGAGAAGAGCCAAGGTGAACTCACCACAGATTGATATGCCTAGGAATCATTGTATCATGTGAATGCAATCGTTTTAAGTTTCTATATCATAATAAAACAGAGTTACACTAGGGCGGCTGTGCGCTCTCTGCTGGTTTCTTGTCTTTACCCGCATTATAGAGTATGTCTGGACTATAGACCTCTTTGCAATACATGCACATTTTCATGTTTTATCCCTAAAAACTGCAGTGCAGAAAAATGCCTGTTGATCAGCCAATAATCCACTGAGCTGCTTGGGTTGACAACAGAGTACCTTGGATGGACTGACATCCAGACAGTTGTCAGCCTTGCCTGCTATGCTGTACTTCAGAGTTTGAGCTGTTATACCTGCGTCTGCCCAATTGACCAGCTGATGCTTCATCTGCTGCTTGATCATAGAGCCCAACAAAGACCGGATCGGTTTTGATATAGTAACCCAGAAGTGATAACCTTGCATCACATCTGGTTTACTTGGAAATACACAGCACCATTTTTAACCTCTTGCCGTCCGCCTGCTGTTTATAAACGTCAGGGCGGTGGCACTCCAGGGGCGGGTTGCCATTCATAAACGGCACCCACCTTTTCTAGCTGTGCGCGCTCCCTGGGAGCGCACTGCACCGCGATCCGGAGCCCGCTGTGTCCTCTGGACACAGTGAAACACCGATCGTCGGACAGGACCTCTGTACGAGATCCCGATCATGTGATCACTGATTGGCCAATCAGTGATCACATGCAAAGTAGTAAGCAAGATGTCACTTGTGACATCATTGCTTACTACGTGTGAAATCTGTGAATGATCACAGAGGTCACATGGTACAAAGCTATTCACAACAGCCTTGTACCATGTGACAATGTGTGACCAATCACAGCTCACTCAGTATTTCTCAATGGCTGCAAGAATGCAGACAGAGAGAAAGAGAAATGATTGCTTTTACATTCTATATGGGTGTAAAAGCAATCACTGTGTCACCCCCCACAAGTAGTACAGTGTCACCATGGTGACACTGTACTGCTAGGGTGACAGTATGTAAAAAAAAAACCATAAATAATAATATAAAAAAATAAAATAAAAATTTAAAAAATGATAATTTTTGGTCATAAACTAATTTGGCTTATTTTTTTTTTTTTTACTAAAAAGATAACGGAATACATTTTGGCCAAGATTTATGATGATAGATTATTTATTTGCAAAATTTTATAAGAAAAACACTTTTTTTCTAAATTTTTGGACTTTTTCATTTACATAGCAAAAATAATAAAAATCCCAGCGGTGAATAAATACCACCAAAATAAAGCTTTATCTGTCTCAAAAAAATGGTAAAAAATCATATGGGTACAGTATTGCATGACCGCGCAATTGTCATTCAAAGTGTGATAGCGCTGAAAGCTGAAAATTGCCCTGGACAGGAAGTGGGTAAAGAAGAAAAGCATATAATTGCACCGATCTGGGTGTAATTAAATGCTTTTAAGGGCAGAGGAGGGATGGTGAGTTTTGATTTGCTGCAGCTTCTTATGTACACTGCTATATGAACCAAGTAAGATGGCTTCACACAATTAAAGTGGAAACCAGGTAAGCAGCAGCAAGGTAAGCTGGCCATACAGAGTATGAAGTCATTAACAAATTCATCCCTCTATGGCACAGGTGTCAAACTGGCGGCCCTACAGCTGTTGCCAAACTACAAGTCCCATGAGGCATTGCAAGATTGACAGCTACAAGCATGACTTCCAAAGGCAGAGGCATGATGGGACTTGTAGTTTCGTAACAGCTGGGGGGCTGCCAGTTTCGCACCCGTGCTCTGTGGTATACCGTGCGGATGGACAAATCTAATGTGTCTATTGTAATCAGACAGCTACTGCATCCGAATGGATACAGCTGCTTTTCAGCTGAACATTTTTCATCTGGCTTCTTCATTTTTTTATTTCAACTGATGTCAGGTAGAAGGAGGCCAACAGGTCCATCATGTAGAAAATGTAGCAGGAACCATGTCAAAATTCAAAGCACAAAATCTATAAAGAAATGCAAAGTTTCAAGCCACCAGAGATGGGCTCTTCAAGCGTGAAGTACTCCATGCTTGGGGAAAAAAAAGGGCCTGTTTGATGGCTCCAAAGAGATTGAGGAGGACAGTTTACAAGTCTTCTGCACCGATGACCTTTATTTTTGAAGAAGTTTAGTTTCTGGTGCTTCATTTTCATGGTGTAACCTGATAGTATGTGATCAGAATACCTTGTAATTGTTACGAAACCTAACAAAAACTGGAATGTCTGGTTCAAAAACTGGTTCCAATTTTGGTATTGCTAGTTTCACTTTTATACTAGTAGCCTTATTAGAGGGTTAGGCCCCACCACACCTTTCACTTTTATACTAGTGGCCTGATTAGAGGGTTAGGCCTCATCAATTGTGCCCAGCTGGGGCCAAAGTAAGCAGTAATAAATTTATTGAACAGGGAAAGACAGTTGGCAGAGCTTAATTCTCACACAGGTGGACTGATCAGGTCCACCTGTACATCTTTTTTTTTTTTTTTAGGTAGACCTGATCAGACCCTCCTTTCTCCTCTATGTAGCTTTGGATGTAAATGGACTTGTTTCCATTTATACCCACCTACATCCAATCCTATCTGGTAAAAACAGACAGGGATCCATTCCCCTTCCATCTAGTGGATCGGAGGGCAGTCAGGTGTAAATGGACAGGTGCTATGTTTACATCTTGACAGCCCCTAGAAGAGCCGAAGTGCTGTGTCTACTCTGCATAAGTGGGTTCCACCTCATCTAGGAGGTCCTAATCTTGAAGTGAGGCTCGTATAATTACAAATGTGGAACTAGTAAACAATGGGGGTTTCTCTTCCCTTTATTGCAGGACACAGCAGACCTTCATAATGGATGGGTTTGATGTTGCCACCTGCTGGAGCAGGATTCTAGCTACAACTGAAACTACACATACACCCAAGGGCTGGCCCCAATCTGGTGGCCCAGCCACCCATCTGCAACACAAAACTCAGGCAGCTACTTCATCGTCAGCTCATACTTTCACCAAATTCCACAAGGTTGATATAGCTGCCAACTTTGGGTGGAAAGTTTTGGAGGTGGCAGTTTGAGCTTTGTTGGGGTGTGGTTCCTGTTGTTTTAGGGCCCACCCTTTCTTTTTGGCACTGGTTTGGGATGTTCTATCCATCCTGAAGATTTGTATAGCACCAACCAGTGTTTTATTGTCAGTCTCAGCGTTTTTATCCTGTTCCTGCTGACTGAGTTCTGTGTTGCAGATGGGGGAGTTTGGCCACCACCAGGGGCAATACATTGTAATGTATGAGCACTAAAAAAATTTTAAACTATCTGGTGATCCTGCCAAGAGGTCCTTGTTTAAGAATTTCCTGCTATTTGTTGACAACACTTCGTTTCCCACCCTGTCACATTGGCTTTCAATGGAGACTATGAGTGGCCCTTTCTACCCATGCTAATATGCATGGGTTAGCTGCTGGACTTGTGGCCAAATGCGGTGAAAAAGGGCCCTATGAGTAGGGGCTTTCAGGCAGTCAGCTAGGACCAGTGCCTGAACTCTTGATTCTAACCAGAAGCTGTTTTACATGCAAACCCAAAATAACACCAACAAATTCAGTGGTTTCCAGGTGTATTCCTCTTGATTTTGCTTTTCAGAAGGCCCACATTTATTTTTGGGCTGTGATTGCTCCCCAGTGGATGTCTCTAAAGTCTGCACACAAAGATCACTATAGGTGTATAATATATCCCTATATAAGCTCACCAAACCTTAACCGCCTTGACTTCTTTTTTTTGGGGGGTATGCTAAAGAAGAAGGTGTACTTCGGACAAGTGACTCAAATTGATGGAAATGTGGAGTTACCGGGTTCATGTGAGTCTTGCAAAGCGCATGGAACTTTGCATCGCAAATGGTGGAAATCACATTGAAGATGTTATTGATTAAATATTTAAATGAAATAAAATGTTGAAAAATGTACTGAAAATATGCATTTTGCCTATATCTCCAGACTTTAGAGACACCCTGTATAATGCAAGTATTTCAAACGGGTGTTTATTTGGGTTCTTTGCAACCCTCTAGCTTCTTTTTAGCGCTTAGTGATTAATACCTTCCCTCCCGGCCTATAGCAGATTGATGGCCGTGTGGGACGCTCCTCCTGCGTGGACATCATATGACGTCCTGTCAGAAGGTGCCGATCACGCAGCTGCGGGGCCTGTCAAGGGACAGATGATCACAGATCGCTACACCAGCTGCTGCCAGTGTCATGTGACCAATTACAGCAGATCACATGACAATTGTATACAATGGATGGCTTCCTTTCATGCCGTCCATTGTATACAATTGTGTTATCTGTGATTGGTCACATAGTACAGACAGGGCCAATCACAGCACATCTGTACCACGTGATGAGCTCTGACCAATCACAACTAACCACAACAAAAGACTGAATGAATCAGTTTCATTCAGTAAAAATGGTTGCAAATATCAATGAAATACATTGGTATAAGCAACCATAATATGTGTAAAAAAAAAAAATCCTGATCACTTGCCCAGAGTAATACAATGTTACTATGGTAACACTGTATTGCTCTGGTCACAGTCTGCTGAAAAAAAATTGTAAAAAAAAAAAATGTAATAGTAAAAAAATAATAGAAAACATTTGAAAAAAACATTTTTTTTTTTTATATATACTGTCACCGGTCACTGTCCCTGATCACCCCCACACAAGTTATATGAGAACGATGCACTGGACAATATGTAAAAAAAATAATAGTTTTTTTGTTTTGTTTTGTTTTTTTTTTTGTTTTGTTTTTTTAAATGTCTTCATATTCCAAAAATTGTGACAAAAAAATTACAATTTAAAAAAAAAACTTGCCATGCTTCTTACCAAATACCTTGGACTGTTTATTTTCCAAAAAATGGATCATTTGGGGGGTACTATCCTGGCATTTTTGTGCCGCAAAACATGAGATTGGCTGTCAGTACCTCAGGATTGATCAATTGTCAGATATAGATAGATAGAGATATATATATATACCATAGTTTGTGGACTCTAACTTTCCTACAGACTAAATAATATACATTAATTTTGGTTATTTTCACCAAACAAATGTAGCAGAATACATCTTGACCTAAATTTGTGAAGAAAGGTTATTTATTTGCAACTTTTATAACAGAAATTAAGAAAAATGCGTGGTTTTTTTTTGTTTTTTTTTAAGTTGTGGGTTTTTTTTGTTTTAGTAAAAAATAAGCAACTTAGTGGTGATTACCACAAAAAGAAAGCTCTAGTCTGAAAAAAAAAATTTTCATGGGCAGAAAGTGCCCAGTATTGAAGTGGTTAAGGAAATAATTGAATGAGGCTCTAGGTAATAAAGGCAACACCTAAAGTGAGCCTCTAATTTAGTAATTCTATACCTTTTAAAAGCGGAAAATAAATATTTCTGTTTGTAACGCCACTCTAATCATGATACATTTTCCAATAACATCTACTAGGAATCTGACACTTTTGGGAGTTTTGAGCTCAGGTCTGCTCAGATGTTTCTCCCCCCAGTTTTCATGTTGCTTCAGGACAAAATGGTGGTGTAGAAGTTGGGAGAAACCACTGACACTTTTAGGAGTGTTGATCGCCTGGTCCCCCACAACACTAAGATGTTTCTCCCACCAGCCACCATGTCAATTTGGACCAAAGCAGTGGTGCAGAAGTTGGTAAGAGGAACCACTGACCCTTTTTAGAGTGTCAATCTCCTGTTCCCTCACAGTGCTCAGTGGTTCTTGCCTCAGACCTCAGGGCAAAGTAGTGGCATAGAAGATGGTGGAAGGAACCAGTGAGAGCTACGGGTGACCAGAAGATTGATATTACCTGAATAGTTGGTTTCCCAGCCAACTTCAGTGGAGGATTCCTTGTGAACAGGAAGTTTTATGTCCTCTTTCTCTGGAATAAATTGCAATTATTACTGTTTTAATTAGTGCTATAGTTTTGTTTACTGGAATTAGGTTGATGTGGCCTCTTGAAGGTTATATCTACTTACTTCAACTTGCTCAATTGTGATGTGCCTCATCTAGTGAAAGGGCAGTGGATCAGTTCTGTACTTGGAAATGTTTCTTGGCACTTGACGTGCCGAGTATTGTCACAAAGAGTGAGTTTATGCAATGAGTCGTAGTCCCACTCATTGCATAAACCAAAGACTATAGTCTTTTCACAACCTGGACTAGAAAGAAATGGAGGTGCAGCCCTTCTCAGATCAGGGAAATCCAATGCACAGAAAATGGTAGACCCACTCATTGCATAAACCAAAGACCGTAGTCTTTTCACAACCTGGACTATAAAGAAATGGAGGTGCAGCCCTTCTCAGATCAGGGAAATCCAGAGCACAGAAAATGGTAGACCCACTCATTGCATAAACCAAAGACTATAGTCTTTTCACAACCTGGACTAGATAGAAATGGAGGTGCAGCCCTTCTCAGATCAGGGAAATCCAACGCACAGAATTTGGTAGACCCACTCATCACATAAACCAAAGACCATAGTCTTTTCACAAGAGAAATGGAGGTGCAGCCCTTCTCAAATCAGGGAAATCCAGCACCGTACAAAACACAAAATCAGAGAGGGGGCAAACACCTGGAGCATTATCTTTGATATTTTATCAAAGAATATAAAAGACAAATGTTCTACTCACAAGCCAAGTGAGCTAATGGCATGTAACTGCATAAAGCACACAATGTGAGAGTCCAACAAAGACATTTGATGCGTTTTGGAGGCCCAATCCCCTTCCTCAGAGCTGTGGCCCTACATGCCTTTAGCTCACTTGGCTTGTGAGTATAACATTTGTTTTTTATATCCTTTAATAAAGTGTCAAAGATAATGCGTAGGCCTTTGTAACCTGTTTTTGTGTTTTGTACAATGGGATGCCAGACTGTTTTTCTCTGTAATCCTGGTGTGGTAGGCATTCGAAAACGTCCCAGGCAATGTTTATACGAAAATATAAGAAGCGAGACATGCAGTATTTACATTCTACAATTTAAAAGTATCATAAACATAATGACTACCTGCTGTTACACAGGACTTCATTATTAGAATACCCAGCATGCACCAGCCACATGTAAAATATTTTCTTTCTCATTTGTTGAGATACATAGAACAATACCATCTTTACCATTTATTTATTTTAATTCAATTATCGGGTATACCACCACCCGCAGGAGAATTATACCTACAAACAAAAAAATCTGTAGGCCATCCCAAGATTACCTCTCATCTATTTGGAATGCCTGAATATAACAAGATTCCTTGCTACATTGCTACTTTATCAAGTCTCTACATAGCAGAAATACACCTCGACCTGGCTTTGGTGTGCCATACCCAGGGCCTGCTTGACCGGACATCTTCAAACAAGACTTCTCTACAAGACTCTACTTCACGGGTGTCAAACTGACGGCCCTCCAGCTGTTGCCAAACTACAAGTCCCATGAGGCATTGCAAGATTGACAGTTACAAGCATGACTCCCAAAGGCAGAGGCATGATGGGATTTGTAGTTTCGCAACAGTTGGAGGGCCACCAGTTTGACACCAATGCTCTACATCAGTGCTTAAGCTGATTCATTTGAAAGCCGCTACCCAGCAATTCCATCCAACACCTGGCATTTGGAGTGCTTTATCTGGACTCAACATTGCAGTGCTAGCCTGAAAGTGACCTTCTAGCACTGGGTGCCAGTTTAGCTCTCCTGACCTTACTCTGGTAACAAGTTAGCCTTGGCACACTTTCCAGGTCTAGAGTCACTGGCATTGCCTCTGCACTTGCCCTGTCTTTAAAGACTCACTCCATGGGTAGACCAGTCAGACTGATCCCTAGGAATTACCTCACTGTTTGCACCACTAGCTGCCTTTGAATTTCCTGCCTTTTTCTGGTTTTACTGTAGAGAGAATTAACACTGAGAGCTGACCACTGCTTTTCAAATGAGCCACTTAGAACTGTGATTTAAGTCCGTTCTTGCTGCTCATCTACATTCACCTTAGTCACCTCTGGCCTTCAGACCCCCATCAACTACCAGATGCCTAGGTTTGTAAGAACTTGAGGCTCTGAGCATAGTTGTATTACCACCATATGTTTGCAACTTATCTGTATGTAGACACAGAGGAGATGGTCCCGCTATAACAGGTGACCCCAGCTAATTGTCTATTAATGTTTGTGGGGACGTTCACTCTGTACCTTAGGGCACCAATGTCTGTAATTGGGAATACTGCTGCCCTAGGGTTTTAAATTCTACTTTATTGAAGTTATGTTCCCCTTTAGCTCTGTCCGGTGGGGCCAAGTTCCTTGCCTTGTCATCAGGAAATTCTGCTGCAGTCATATAGGACTTTGTGATCAACCACCAATTTCCTCGCAGGTGCTGGCCACAGAGGCTCTAAGTGCATTCCCATAACAGCCCATCTCTGATCTCCCTGCAGTCTTCAAAGAGGCCGGTCCACCAGTCACAGTGACCATCTCTGACTGGTTTTGAGAAATCTGTCTCCTACCATTATCCAAGGCGTACAGGTGACCATTTGGAACCCTATTGATATAATACATACTGCTCCCGCATCTGGAGGATCAACTTGGGTCCTTTGAAACTGCTACAGCTGCAAAGACATCTCCACTACACCCACTATTAAAGTTGAACGATATGTGTACTGAAAGCACACATAGCCCCCACCTGAGCAAGTGTTGGAATTGTTCCCCTTTTAGGAGGAAATTTTCTAAACAGAGGTCCTTACAATTTGTGGATCTGCCAGTGATCCACCTTAACAGGAAAACCACTGACCAGTAGAGGGCATGCTTACTTTTAAGGATCCCCAACCAACATCTAAGATCCCTTAAAATTCAGTTTTTGCTACCCTACCCAGGCTGTGACCCTAATGTGTCAACTGGCAGAATCCCTCAAAAGAGATCTCTGCTGCCATGGTGGACTATTTCTTGGCAGAGCATGTGGAACAAATGTGTGGATACATATGCATCAGTTTGGGTGGATTTTTAGAAGCTTCTAAGTTTGTGCCTTGTGTGGGTCTCTTATCCATACAGATACACAGGGCATTCTGGTGAAGGTGCTGAGAGGTGGATGCCATTTCCCAGGATCATCTCACTTGGTGTAGGAGGGACACCATTTCTTTGGACCTACTCTTGATGTTATCATAAGGGATATCAATGAAGGTCAGAACATTTACATGCCTCAATGTAAAATGTCCAAAAATGTTGGCTGAGCAGGGGCGGACTGACCATTTGGAAACTCGGGCACTGCCCGAGGGCCCGGGGTCAATAGGGGGCCCCATGAGATGCCCCTGGTACCTTTTTCATAGGCTTTTTTGAGTTTGGGCAAGGACACAGGGGGCCCATGATCCCCTATTGCCCGGGGGCCCCATGTTTTGTCAGTCCGCCCCTGTGGCTGAGCCCCATATTTCTCCACCTACTCCTGGAGTAGATACACCCAGACCTTCTAAACCTGGTTCTCTGGCAGCCTGCATTTAAGAAACACTGTAAGCCATCTAGGAAGACTTCCGCAAGGAGTGCCCCTACGTATCCTGGTCGAGGGGGTGGTTGCTAATTTTTTAAAGGCCCTTTAAGATACCTGGGTGCTAGAGCACTCTTCAGTTGTTCGTCTACCCACAGATTAACAGACTTTCCCCTAGCACCTTGGGGTCACCTCATCCCAGTTCTTTATTTGCTATGTCAGTTTAGCTTCAGGAGTTGTATCCTACCCTGGTAACAACCCTCATTTCAAGGGATGTGGTGCAATTATTATTATTATAAAGCGCCAATAGTTCGCTCAGCACTGTACATTACAAAGGGGGACAGAACATGTGACAGAACAATACCAATACAATGCAAAACATGAGGGGATCGAGGGCCCTGCTCTTTCGAGCTTACAATCTAGGAGGGAGGGGATGGTGGTACAGGAGGAGATAGCTGTGGGGGATGGAGTGGTAGGAAGAGTGGAGGAGGTCGGCAAGTTAGCAGGGGGTGGGGTAGGCTTCCCTGAAGAGATGGGTTTTCAGGGTGCGCCTAAAGGAGAGGAGAGTAGGTGATAATCTGATGGGTTGGGGCAGGGAGTTCCAGAGGATGGGTGACACCCTGGAGAAGTCCTGGAGGCGGGCATGGGAGGAGGAGACCAGGGAACTAGAGAGAAGGAGGTCTTGTGAGGAGCGGAGTGTGCGTGTTGGGCGGTACTTGGATATTAGGTCAGTGATGTAGTCCGGGGCAGTATGGTGGACGGCTTTGTACGTCAGTGTTATCATTTTGAATTTGATCCGTTGCGCTATCGGAAGCCAGTGGAGGGATTGGCAGAGGGGGGTGGCGGAAACGGAGCGGTTGGAAAGGTGAATGAGTCTGGTAGCCGTATTCAGGATCGACTGAAGCGGGGATAGCCAGCGGGGAGGCAGGCCAGTGAGGAGGGAGTTGCAGTAGTCGAGTCGTGATATGATGAGGGAGTGGATGAGCTGTTTAGTGGTTTCTGGGGTTAGGAACGTGCGGATTTTGGCGATGTTGCGGAGGTGGAGTCTGCACAAGTTTGTTAAAGATTGGACTTGGGGCTGGAAGGATAGGTTGGAGTCCAGAATGACACCAAGTACTCTGGCCTGTGTAATAATCATATCTGGTCGCCCATTCGCCACTTCACTGTTACTTCAAAAATTATATACTTTAAAAAACAATTTAGGATGCTTACTCTTCAAAATATAATTGTGTCGGTAAAATGGTGACAAAAAAAAAAAAAAAAAAAACCTTCAGTATGGACATAATAGCCCATGAAACACCTTCTTTAAAAAAATTATGTGTTTATATATATACATATAATTTAATAGTTTTTCAGTGCAATAGCAAATACAGCCAAAATCAATAAAAGAAACAAAAAACCGTTTATAAAGTTCATAAATAAAACAATATATATAACAATCAGGACTGTAAGAATTTACAACAGATAAAAAAAAGATAAAAAATTACAATCTAAAATGTGTCAACCCAAACACGTGCCAAAGCCTTGACAGGTAACGTACATCCATGTTGAAGAATAAGGACCATTTAATCACAGAAGAGCGAGAGACTTTTTTGCCCTTCAGTGTTATGCATATATGCTTGGCTCCTGAATAACTGGAAGGTGATAGATAATTGGCACAGCCCTAACACTAATCCTAGAAATATAATTTACTAAATGTCTCTTTGTTCTTCACACACACGTCTCGGGATTTGTCACCACTTCGCCGTTCTGTTTATCATCTTCTTTCAAAAACTGTTCTGCTTCGGCCAGCTGCGGCTTCTCGTCGTCACCCTCGGGTGCCTTGTCTTCAGGTTTATTGAGTTCTCCAATTTCTGCAACCTCTTCTTTGCAATGTGGGTCTTCAGGTTTTTTCTTGATGCAGAAGAAATTGCCGATAGTCAGGACTAAGGCTGATGTGACCACTTCGACACCGGCGATGATGAACACAAACATGTATCTGTGGGTGGCATCCAAAATCTTTCCTACAATGAAAAAGAAAAAAATATTAATGTTTCTTGCTTAGATGTTCATCTCTTCACAACTTCACCCCCTGCCTAGAATTATACTTACGACACAAAACCTCTCTCCCACTGAGTCCAGCAATCTTTCCTCAGACATAGTCTGGCCTATCTTCCCTTCATACTGTGCCAGATCACCATGCAATCCCATGGGTATGCCGTGTACAGGGGCGGACTGACAACTCATGGGGCCCCCGGGCAATAGGGGATCATGGGGCCCCTGTGTCCTTGCCCAAACTCAAAAAAACCTATGAAAAAGGTACCAGGGGCATCTCATGGGACCCCCTACTGACCCCGGGACCTCTGGCAGTGCCCATGTTTCCAAATGGTCAGTCCACCCCTGGCCGTGTATAAGGTGACTGTTTTGTTTTTTGTCCTGGGGTTAATAAAATATAAAAATATATACAGGCATACCTCGGTTTACGAATTTAATGCGTTCAGCGGGACTTTTCATATTGTGAAAACTTTGTAAACCGAAAGTGGTTTCCCATAGGAATGCATTGAAAACCAATTAATCCGTTCTGGAGGTCAGAAAAAGGTAAGAAAAAAAAAGTCTTTTATCTGTTCAAAACTCTTTATAAAGTGCACTTTAAAGGCATAATTACTGTACAGGGACATGATAAAAAATTCATTTGTAAATGCATTGAAAAGCAATTAATCCGTTCCAGAGGTCAGAAAAAAGTAAAAAAAAGTCTTAACTGTTCAAAACTCTTTATAAAGGCATAGTACTGTACAGGGACATGATTAAAAAACAATTAGTAAATGCATTGAAAACCAATGTAATCCGTTCGTATTGCAAAAATAATTCATAAACCGAGGTACGCCTGTATACGCAAACTATACTTTTCTCTTTAACCACTTCAAGTCCGGACACTTTTACCCCCTTCCTGACCAGGGCAATTTTCAGCTTTCAGCGCTATCACACTTTGAATGACAATTGCGCGGTCATGCAACACTGTACCCAAATGAATTTTTTACCATTTTTTTGAGACAGATAAAGCTTTATTTTGGTGGTATTTATTCACCGCTGGGATTTTTTTTTTTTCTATGTAAATGAAAAAGTCCAAAAATTTTGAAAAAAAGTGTTTTTTTTATAAAATTTTGCAAATAAATAATATTTCATCATAAATCTTGGCCAAAATTTATTCTGTTATCTTTTTAGTAAAAAAAAAAATACAAATTAGTTTATAACCAAAAATTATAATTTTTAAACATTTTTTTTTACATTTTTATTTTATTTTTTTATATCATTTTTTATTTTATTTTTTTTTTTACATACTGTCACCCTAGCAGTACAGTGTCACCAGGGTGATGAAGATTTTTTTTTACACATTGCTTTTACACCCATATAGGCTGTAAAAGCAATCATTTCTCTTTCTCTCTGTCTGCATTCTTGCAGCCATTGAGAAGTACTGAGTGAGCTGTGATTGGTCACAGCTTGTCACATGGTGCAAGGCTGTTGTGAATAGCCTTGTACCATGTGACCTCTGTGATCATTCACAGATTTCACACGTAGTAAGCAATGATGTCACAAGTGACATCTTACTTACTACTTTGCATGTGATCACTGATTGGCCAATCAGTGATCACATGATCGGGACCTCGTACAGAGGTCCCGTCCGACGATCGGTGTTTCACTGTATCCGGAGGACACAGCGGGCACCGGATCGCGGTGCTGCGCGCTCCCAGGGAGCGCACACAAGCAGGATGCGGGGAGGCCGTTTATAAACGGCCACCCGACCCTGCACTGCCACCGTCCGGCCGTTTATATGCAACGGCCGGTGGGGAAGTGGTTAATGGCATAAGTCACCTTTGCTAAAAAAAAAACAAAAAAAAAAACCTGTCTATGCAGATAAGGGACATCTGTAGATAAAAACAAACTGTGCAGCTTTGACCTAAGTTGAATACTGCCCTTGCTATAGGTGTAGGCCGTTTCCCGTCATGAAGCCTGACGGGAAAACTCCTCAGACATTGTTAACAACCAGTGGCGACTGACAACTCATGGGGCCCCCGGGCAATAGGGGATCATGGGGCCCCTGTGTCCTTGCCCAAACTCAAAAAAGCCTATGAAAAAGGTACCAGGGGCATCTCATGGGGCCCCCTACTGACCCCAGGGCCTCGGGCAGTGCCCGAGTTTCCAAATGGTCAATCTGCCCCTGTTAACAACATTGCTAAGAGAAGCCCAAATGTTATTGTTCAGCTTTATCATTCTAACCCCCTTACCCATGTTTTCTCCTCCCTGATGAAGTAGCTCTAAGATCAGCATTTGAGAGCTCGCTCCTGTGATGGTGAGGGTAACAGGAATTTTTTAGCAATGTCCTAGAAGTTTTCCCATCAGCAGGGGTGTGGAAATTTTTGAAACAACTACTTGCCCAGGGACTAAATCGAGGTCCCAATATACTTGTCCCCCATGACAAGCTACTTGTCCTGATAAAAAATAAATACATTTTAACCAAAACCGTATTTAAATCTGAGGTGCTTTTAGGAAGGTCTGGGGCTTTTAAAAACAAAAGCGGCTTTATGGTGACTTAAACGTTTAATATTTTTAACATTGCGCTGTTTATCTCCTCCTCCCACCTGTCTCCAGCCCTGCCCATGGGGACTAGTAAGGAGGGGAGAGGCCTTGCAGTGTAATGAGCACCGATTGGCTGCTCCTCAGGAAAGGGGAGTGTCCGGCTTATCCTTTATCCCTTTTGCTGCCAGAGCCGGTTTTGCGATTTTTGCACACGTTTAAAAAATCATTTTGAAGATTACATAAAACCCCCAAACATTGTATATTTTCTGAAAGCAGAGACCCTAGAGAATAAAATAGTGGTAGTTCCAATCTTTTATGTCGCAGGATATTATTGCAAAATTTCAGTAAAAAGTACAAGTAAGTTAATTGTAAGAGCAAAAAAAAGTAATAAATTACCCTATTTTTTTGTAAAATATAAAAGATGAGGTTGCAACGAGTAAATAGATATCCAACGTGTCAAACCTTAAATTTGTGCGCGCTCGTGAAATGGCGACGAACTTCAGTACCCTATATTTTCTATAAGTGACACTTTTAAAGGCCCTTATAGGTCATCAGTATAGTGTACGGAGGAGATCTGGTGCTAGAATTATTGCTCTCATTCTGGCGTGTGCGGTGATATGTGACATGTGTATCACACTCAACGTTTTCAGGTGTAGATGCCCCAGCACGTGCTTTTACGTTTGTACATGTGTATATTTGATATGGGGAGGCCTCAATTTTTTTTGGGGGGAGGTGGTATGTGCTTGAGTGTAACTTTAATTTTTTTACTTAATTTTTTTTTCGTCACATAGGGGACTTTGTCCCCTATGTGATGATTTTTGGTGACAGGTTCTCTTGATTGTGGATGTCTAAAAGGCCCAGCTATGATCCTATTGCTCCTACATTAGGCCAGGAGGATAGCACAATTGGTGAAAGCTGTGCACTTGCCCATCAAGGTTGTATTTGAAGACCATTTGTGACAAATGAGGCCGACTGATGCTACAGACAATATAAATGAATCAACTTCTCTGTGTCTATTACAATCCTTTTTAATGTCAATTACAGAGATAGAGACCCCAAAGCTGCTACCTTCCCTAGGGCCCCACTCTACCTCAATACTTTTCCAATCATTGGTTTCCCGATAAGTATAGAAAATCATTAAGTTATTATTGAATTTATGGTCAAACAATAGCTACTTCTCCTTACTTGGAAATCAAATGGCCTCTGTCTCAAGTAAAAGTGCCAGCTTAGCCCCCCAAATTTTCAAGTTGAAGAACTACATTGAGTTTGCCACTCATGCCAAGATGGAGAAGACGTAGCTCAGAAAGTGCAGAGGTCAATGCAGAACCTCTAGCCAAGCAAATACGGAAATGTGCGACTTGTGGGTATCAGAGATACTTAAAGCGGAGCTCCACCCAAAAGGGGAAGTTCCATTTTAAGCCTTTGTCCCCCGCTTTCCATTAAGGATTGGCACCTTTTGGGAGCGGGTACCCGAATTTGACAGGTACCCACTCCCACTGCGATCGCCTAGGCGATCGGAAGCGGACGTTTTGCTCCCCCCTCCCTTCCCGTAGTCTTCTGGGACACGTGACAGGTCCCGGAAGACTACGGGGCCATTCACAAATTGACGCGTTTCTCGCGCATGCTCAGTGGGCACCCAGCTGTGAAGCCGCAAGCTGTCGCAGTCGGGTGCCCATACTGAAGATGCCGGCACCAGGGAGAGAAGACGGCCGTGGTGAGCACACCGCTGGATCGAGGGACAGGGAAGTGGCTGTATTTTGCAAGTCAGCAGCTACAGTTTTTGCAGCTGCTGACTTTTATTTATTTTTTTATCAGGTGGAACTCCACTTTAATAAACCAAATGTTATGTTTTTATAGACGTAGCACAAGCTGCTGCATGTAATTGATGTTGTTACAGGAGGGCAATCATTTTCAGATTCATTTTCAGAAAAGTACGGGGAGATGCTTCTAGCTATTAATATTTAGTATTTGAGTTAGGGATGCACCAAGTATTTTCATGAGTACTCGTGAAAATGCTCCTGATACCCGAAACGGATGCTTTGCAAAATATAGGATCACAAATTACAAAGCAAAGAATAGCATGTGATTTGAACAGGAATGCAGTGCAATTCCTGTCCAAATCGCATGAGGTTTCCTCACTGTTCCTATCTGAACCCACACAGGAGCGTTGTGGGAAACCTCCCTGTACCCGACCCATGCAGTCACACAAGGAAAAGCCAATTCACAGGTCTGGGGATTTGAAATCCCTGCGGTTTTCTCTTCTCTCTATGCAGGGAGTACACAGTGTTGACCAATCAGAAGCAGTCTAGCCAATACTGGGATGGCACAGCATGGGAACAGTGCAAGGAGGTTTCCTGCACAACTCTTGTGTGAACTCAGGATATGACAAGCTTGGGTTCATACAGGAGCAGTGGGGAAAGTGCATACGATTTGGACAGGAATCCTGTTCAAATTGTACGCTATTCAAATTGCATACATTTTGTACACACACAAATTGCACCGCAAAGTATTGGTACTCGGTATCGGTGAGTTCTTGATCAAAAGTGTCACTGCTCAAAAAAGAGTATCGGTGCATCCCTAATTTGAATGAAAAACAAAATACCCGCCACCACAGCTTGCTGAAAACTGTAAATCATTGAATGTTTACCTGCTGAGGGAGGTCCAATGAGAACTGCTACAGCCTCTGCTAGGAGCACCAAGCCAATAGCGCTGGAGAACTTTTGCGTGCCGACAATGGCCATGAGGACTTCAAACTGCAGAGCACCAACCATCCCATAGGAGATTCCAAAGAAGATGCAGAAGACCACCAAGCCCCCGTAGTTATCAGACATAGAGCCCATCAAATCAGTAAAACCATTAAAGATCATCGCAAAGCCAAAGAGATAGACACAACGTGGTCGCACCCATTTTAGACCCGCAATAACACCACAGGTAGGTCTAGCAAATATATCAATAAATCCAAGGATGGTGAGGAGGAACGCTGCCTTTGTGTCTTGCACGCCAAGGTCTTTTGCATAGCTGACCACAAAAACAGGTGGCACAAAAAGCCCCAAAACCATAATGGAGGCAGCAAGTGTGTAGATGACAAAGCCCCGGTCTTTGAACACCGTGAAGTCCAAAAGCTTTTTTGGTGGTGTGTTTTTGACTTCTTTGCTCTCCTCTTCCTCTTTCTCCTTCTCTTTCTTTGGTGGTTCCAGAGGTCTCATTAGCGCACCGCATACACAGCAGTTCAGAAGAAGACCCCCGAGGATAAGAAAGCCACCACGCCAGCCAAACTCATACTGGAGGATCTGCCCCAATGGGGACAAGCAACAAAGAAAGACGGGGCTTCCAGCTGCAGCAAGACCATTGGCCAATGGACGACGTTTGTCAAAGTATCTGTTTAACATGATCAGTGAAGGCTGGAAATTCAAAGCCAGGCCCAAACCTGAGGGGGGGAAAAGGAAAAGCAGACATATATGTTACAGAATATGTAAACACAACATTTCCTATTCCTGTCATGTGCCTGCTGTACCATGTATTTGTATGAATAGGTATCCTGTTCTCTTTGTTTTGTTTCCTTTGTGTGAAATATCTGGTGTTCCTAACTATACAAAAAACCCAACGGCTGCCCAGCCTGTTCTGGGAGTGGTACACCAGCTCACGTCGTACCCCCTACACAACATCCAGAAGAAGGTCACTACATAAACCCCCAAAGAAAAAAAGGATACAGCACCTCAATGGCTAATGAACAGGATATGTTTATTGGATGTAAACAATGAGCATAACAGTGCACATCCCATACATTAAGGACACATAGTCGGTGCTGAACAGGTCCAGCCTACACCCTGGTAGCTGATTGACTCTGCACTCCATAGACTGTAAGATAAGTCCATCACTCAATGCAACAGATAATAGGAACAATCTCACCAAGGGGATCTCAGGACAATTGTGCTGGTAAAGGTGGAAGGGATCACGTCCTCCCTCCATGTGCTATCCCCTGCTGAGAAGCCATAGTGCAAGCTGGCTCTCCTGACCCGCTGTATGCATACTACACATCGCGCTGCAAGCTGTCCCATCTCATCCCCAAGATATCGCTAGCTGGGACTGTATGATACTTTACCAGCACAGATGTCCTGAGATCCACTCGGGGAGATTGTTCCTATTATCTGTTGTATTGAGTGATGGACTTATCTTACAGCCTTTGGTTTGCAGAGTCAATCAGCTACCAGGGTGTAGGCTGGACCAGGGGCGGACTGACAACTCATGGGGCCCCCGGGCAATAGGGGATCATGGGGCCCCTGTGTCCTTGCCCAAACTCAAAAAAGCCTATGAACAAGGTACCAGGGGCATCTCATGGGGCCCCCTACTGACCCCGGGCCCTCGGGCAGTGCCCGAGTTTCCAAATGGTCAGTCCGCCCCTGGGCTGGACCTGTTCAGCGCCGACTATGTGTCCTTTTTGATGCTCTGATTACAGTCATGTGAACACAGGACCTGTACTAGTTTCATGAAATATTTTAATGTGATAAAATAAATACTTTAGGTCCTGTTCACATACTACGTGGTGGGAACAAGCTTCCTTGCTACGCAATTTTCAAAACGTGATTCTCACGCAAGTCTGTGTGCCACGCATAGGGCTGTCTATTCACTTGAATGGGCTTGCCCTATGCACGTTGGTCTCCCAAAAGAAGCTCCTGCTCTTTTTTGCAATTTTTTGTAGGAGCGATTTGCAGCAGTTGCCCAGTAATCCTGCCGTGCAATAATTGCAACAGAATTGCATAGCGTTTGGGGTGCCATTAAAGGATAATGCATTGCACTGCACATATTGCAGGGATTGCCACGCAATTTAGAAACGAGGGCAGACTAGCGATGATTCTGCCCGTGATTCCAAATCCTGAAGTGTGAATGGGGGCTTAAATATTTATAGGAAAAAGATAGAAATATTTGTTTAAAAGCTTCTGAGAAGAGAGAGTTTGGTAAATCTCTCTAAGGAGACTCTGATGGCAAAACAACAGACAGTGGCTTTAACTCTCTCCTACTCCCCCACAATCTAGCTTCCTATTAGCGGTTATACTCTACTTACATGTAGAGCCAGTTAAAATAATGTATCGTGGTTTTCAATTCAGGAATAAATACATCTGAAAAACATATTTTTTCTTAAATCTAGTATATATAATCTATTCCATTTAAATCATGTGTTCCCATTTTTAGTCAGTAGGTGGAGCTCTTGGCTCACTTGTACATGGTATCCAGACCCTTCTATAGCAGTGGTCTCCAAACTGTGGCCCAAGGGTTGGATATGGCCCTTTGCATGCCTTTATCCATCCCTTGGGGCACTATTCTTCCCACTGACACCAATGATGGGGTATACCAGGGATGGGGCACTATTCTTCCCACTGACACCAACAATGCAGCACTATTCCTCCCAATGACATCAACAACTGGGCACTATTCCCCCCACTGATACCAACAACGGGGCACTACTCCTCCCACTGACACCAACAACGGGACACAATTCCTCCCACTGATACCAATGATGGGGCACCATTCCTCCCACTGACACCAACAACGGGACACTATTCCTCCCACTGATGCCAACAACAGGGCACTATTTTTCCCACTGACACCAACAATGGGGCACTATTCCTCCACTTACACCAATGATGGGGCACTATTCCTCTACTGACACCAATGATGGGGCACTATTCCTCCCACTGACACCCATGATGGGGCACTATACCTCCCAATGACACCAACAATGGGACACAATTAATTTCACTGACACCAGCAATGGGGCACTATTCTTCCCACTAACACCAACGATGTAGCACTATTCCTCCCACTGATACCAACAATGGGGCACTATTCCTCCCACTGATACCAACAATGGGGTACTTTCCTCCCACTGACACAAACAAACAATGGGGAATGATGCCTCCCCTATACACCAACAATAGCACACTATTCCTTTCAATGACACCAACAACCTGGCATCGTTTAGTATCGCTGAAGCAAGACATTGTCTATTGCCACTGGCCCCCTGAAGTCTAAAGAAAAATACACTGGCCCTTTGGAGACCCCTGCTCTATAGGAAAAAAAAACTTTTTATTTACAGAGCTCAGTACTAGGGAAGGAGACCACATTTTCCAGTGCTGCAGTTCAGTAACACATACAGGATGTGTCCCTCCCCAGACCTGTAACTGGACAGTGAAGGAGAAGCAACAGGCTGATGGGCTCATCTGTCACTTTGCTCTCTCTTCCTATCAGCATGCCCTTTGCACTACAGCAAAACTGGTTGGCTCCCTGTGCTGCTTCTGCCCCACCCCCCAATCTGAGCTCTGCTATACAGGGACTACAACAGGCTGATACCAAGTCAAATTCAATACTTACACTGCTTGCATTTAAAAAATACATATATACACACACACACTATATTGCCAAAAGTATAGGGCCAGCCCTCCAAATCATGTGATTCAGGTGTTCCAATCCCCTCCATGGCCACAGGTGTATAAAATCATCCCCTAGGCATGCAGACTGCTTCTACAAACATTTGTGAAAGAATGGGTCGCTCTCAGGAGCTCAGTGACTCCAAGCGTGGTCCCGTGATAGGTTGTCACCTGTGCAATAAGTCCATCCGTGACATTTCCTGGCTACTAAATATTCCACGCTCAACTGTTAGTGGGATTATAACAAAGTGGAAGCAACTGGGAACAACAGCAACTCAGCCACCAAGTGGTAGGCCACGTCACATGACAGAGCGGGGTCAGCGCATGCTGAAGTGCACAGTGCGCAGAAGTCACCAACTGTCTGCAGAGTCAATAGCTAAAGACCTCCAAACTTGATGTGGCCTTCAGATTAGCACAACAACAGTGCATAGAGAGCTTCATGGAATGGGTTTCCATGGCCGAGCAGCTGCATCCAAGCCTTACATCACCAAGTGCAATGCAAAGCACCGGATGTAGTGGTGTAAAGCACGCCACCACTGGACTCTAGAGCAGTGGAGATATTTTCTCTGGAGTGAAGAATCGCACTTCTCTGTCTGGCAGTCCCATGGACATGTCTGGGTTTGCAGTTGCCAGGAGAACGGTTCTTGCCTGACTGCATTGTTCCAAGTGTAAAGTTTGGTGGAGGGGGGATTATGGTGTGGGGTTGTTTTTCAGGGGTTGGGCTTGGCCCCTTAGTCCCAGTGAAGGGAACTCTTAAGGCGTCAGCATACCAAGACATTTTGGACAATTTCATGCTCCCAACTTTGTGGGAAGAGTTTGGGGATGGCCCCTTCCTGTTCCAACATGACTGCACACCAGTGCACAAAGCAAGGTCCATAAAGACATGGATGAGCAATTTTGGGGTGGAGGAACTTGACTGGCCTGCACAGAGTCCTGACCTCAACCCCATAGAACACCTTTGGGATGAATTAGAGTGGAGACTACGAGCCAGGCCTCCTCCCCCGACATCAGTGCCTGACCTGACAAATGTGCTTCTGGAAGAATGGTCCAACCTTCCCATAGACACCCTCCTAAACCTTGTGGACGGCCTTCCCAGAATAGTTGAAGCTGTTATAGCTGCAAAGGGCGGGGCCAACTCAATATTGAACCCTACGGACTAAGATTGGGATGCCATTAAAGTTCATGTGTGTGTAAAGGCAGGCCGACCAATACTTTTGGCAATATAGTGTATATATACCTTAAGAACTGTAATCTTTTTTTTTTGGAGCTCAAATTTATAATGTTGGTTAGGAAAATATTCTTAATAGTACTAAAAACTGAGACACTTCCAAAATCTATAAGAACAATGGCTGGAGGTAGGTTGTAGGGTGAGGTCATGTGATAGACAGTTCCTGGCTGTTGCTCACCTGTGATGACTCCAGCAGTGAGGTATATGGTGAGGATACTCTTACAGAATGATGCACACACCATCCCGAGTGAGGCAAACAGACCGCCAACCATCATGACCGGCCGGCACCCAAAGCGGTTTACACAGATGCTGCACAGGGGACCTGGGAGGGAAGGAACAAAGGTTAGGCTGATGAGATGGAAGATCTTAAAAGATTCCCCTCTTCCCGAGTGCCATTATCCCCCATTATAGAATCCATCACCACACTGTGGTTTGTCTGGCTTTCCCTTCTTCATTCTATGTTAATAATACAGCAGTCTTATATTGTGCACATAACACACCCCTGTGTACAAACAAAGGGCTCCTGGAATAGTCCTGAGATACGCACAGTGCAGCTTACAACAGCCTCACAGTGTGTCTCCCTCCACCAAAAGACACACCCCTACTTCTCTCCCCTAGGGACACACTCCGCCCTGCTATAGACAAACCCCTCCCCTTTCCTGAGGATATGCCAATCCACCTCTCCTTTGGGGACACATCCTTCACCTCTCCAAAGGATATGCCCCTCCTACTTTTTCCCTGGAATACAACACTCCTTCTATCTCCTAGGGACACACCCCTCTCTGCTATTGGCATACCCCTTCTCTCCTTGGGACAAGCCCCCCTCCTCTCTCCTAGAGACACACCTTTCTTCCTCTATCCTAAAGATGCAATCCACTTCCTTTCTCCTGGGAACACACCCCGCCTCCTCCCTCCTAGGGACACACCCTTCTTTCTCTCTTCTAAGGACCAACGCCACTGCCTTTCTCCTGGGAACACACCCCGCCTCCTCCCTCCTAGGGACACACCCTTCTTTCTCTCTTCTAAGGACACATTCTGCTTTCTTCCTCCTACGAACATGCCCCGCCTCTTTCCTCCTAGAGACACACCCTTCTTCCTCTCTCTTAGGGATACACCCAGCCTCCTCCATCCTAGGGACACACCCTTCTTTCTCTCTCCTAGGGATACACCCAGCCTCCTCCATCCTAGAGACACACCCTTCTTCCTCTCTCCTAGGGATCCCCCCAGCCTCCTCCATCCTAGAGACACACCCTTCTTCCTCTCTCCTAGGGATACACCCAGCCTCCTTCATCCTAGGGACACACCCTTCTTCCTCTCTCCTAGGGATCCCCCCAGCCTCCTCCATCCTAGAGACACACCCTTCTTCCTCTCTCCTAGGGATACACCCAGCCTCCTCCATCCTAGAGACACACCCTTCTTCCTCTCTCCTAGGGATACACCCAGCCTCCTTCATCCTAGAGACACACCCTTCTTCCTCTCTCCTAGGGATACACCCAGCCTCCTTCATCCTAGAGACACACCCTTCTTTCTCTCTTCTAAGGACACAGCCTTCTTCCGTTCTCCTAGGAACACACCCTGCCTTCTTCCTCCTAGGGACACAACCTTCTTTTTCTCTTCTAAGGACACACCCTGCTTCCTCCTTCCTAGAGACGCACCCTGCTTCCTCCTACCTAGGGACACACCCTGCTTCCTCCTTCCTAGGGACACACCCTGCTTCCTCCTTCCTAGGGTCACACCCTGCTTCTGCCTTCCTAGGGACACACCCTGCTTCCTCCTTCCTAGGGACACACCCTGCTTCCTCCTTCCTAGGGTCACACCCTGCTTCTGCCTTCCTAGGGACACACCCTGCTTCCTCCTTCCTAGGGACACACCCTGCTTCCTCCTTCCTAGGGACACACCCTGCTTCCTCCTTCCTAGAGATACACCTTGCTTCCTCCTTCCTAGGGACACACCCTTTTTTCTCTCTAAGGACAACCCCCCTTTCTTTCTCCTAAGAACACTCCCCTCCTAAGGACACACCCCCTTCCGCCTCTCTCCTAAGCACCTCCCCTTTCTCCTATCTGCATTAAACACAGGATGCTCCCAAACATGAGTGTCGTTCCACATTACATCAAGGATTGACTGCTTTGTTTTGACATTTTTTATAGAAATAATTGAAGAAACAAAACCCCATTATTTAGTATACATGTAGACTTCAGGCTCATTCACACACCTGCAGTGACCTGTGTTTTTGTGCACTGGATTAATGTAGGTCACTGTTAGGGCACATAGAAAACACCCTTTGTTCACACCACAATGTAGTGTACATATGTTACATCACTGAGCACTAATGGAGAGGGGCGGGGGAGGGGCAAACTAGGATGCAGTGCAGGCAACCAACATCCTCCATATCAACTGATGATGTCATTGGTTGTCAGGACGCCGGCGGCTAGAAGGTTGTAATGGTGCACAATGAAATCCTGTGGTTTTGTGTAACTAAAAGGTAGACTTGTTCCACCCGCTGGCTTGTATGCAAGTTTGGGGCAATTTTTAGACATTTTGCCAAGGCACCCCTGAAGAAACCTCAAGGCACCACTGAAGAAACCTACAGGTGCCTGGTCACCCTGGTTGAGAAAGGCTGCTCTAGGGCAGCCTTTCTCAACCAGGGTGCCAAGGCACCCCGGGGTGCCTTGAGGTTTTTTCAGGGGTGCCTTGGCAAAACATCTAAAAATTGCCCCAAACTTGTATACAGCCAGCAGATGGAAGAAGCCTTCCTTTTAGTTACACAAAGCCACAGGTTTTCATTGTGCACCATTACGACTTTCTAGCTCCCAGCATCCTGACAACCAATGACATCATCAGTTGAAAAGGAGGATGTCAGCTGCCTGCAGAGCATCCTAGTTTGCCCCTCCCCCGCCCCTCTCCATTAGTGCTGGGGTCACATTAGCTCAGTGATGGAGAAAAACTGAGGGAGAAGGGAAACATTGGAATACTAGTCAGTACCAGTGTGCAAAAGTGTAATGGCTTTGGAAGAATAAATCACCTCTAATTTTGGGTGTCCTACATGTGTGGGTGTTGCTGTGTTGTATTATATATTAGAATAGTTTTTCACATTTCAGAATGGGGTGCCTCAGGACTGTCCATAATTTTAAAGGGTGTCTCGGGACTGTCCATAATTTTAAAGCGTGCCTTGACTGAAAAAAAGTTGAAAAACAATGCTCTAGGGTGTCTGCTTTCAGAAAATATATCATGTTTGATATATTAGGATTTTGTGTAATCTTTGGGCCTAAAATTATTTTTTTTTTGTGTGCAAAAAATGCATAAATGGCTCTGACAGCGAGAGGGTTAAACCTTATCTGACATTTAGCGATCCACCCCTCTATTGTAACTAGGTCTTGCAGTATGTTGAGTTAAAATGCAACCTGGCTGCATTTTAACACAATATACATGATGTAAATACAACTGAAATTAACCACCTCCCATCCACCGGATCGTCATACGGGATCTCTGTGCGAGGTCCCGATCATGTGATCAGTGATTGGCCAATCAGTGATCACATGCAGAGGAGTAAGCAAGATCTCACTTCTGACATCATTCCTTACTACGTGTGAAATCTGTGAATGATCACAGAGATCACATGGTACAGGGCTATTCACAACAGCCTTGTACCATGTGACAAGCTGTGACCAATCACAGCTCACACAGTGTTTTTCAATGGCTGCAAGAATGCAGTCAGAGAAAAGGAGAAATGATTGCTTTTACAGCCTTTATGGGTGTAAAAGCAATCAGTGTAAAAAAAAAAAAAAAATCTTCATCACCCCCCACAAGCAGTACAATGTCACCATGGTGACACTGTAGTGCTAGGATGACAGTATGTAAAAAAACCCCATAAAAATTCATATAAAAAAAATTAAAATGTAAACATTTTTTTAAAACAATTATAATTTTTGATTAGAAACTAATTCGGGTTATTTTGTTTTTTTACTAAAAAGATAACCAAATAAATTTTGTCCAAAATTTATGATGAAATATTTATTTGCAAACAAGAAAAACACTTTTTAAAAAAAGTTTGGGGCTTTTTTATTTATATACCAAAAAAAATAAAAATCCCAGTGGTGAATAAAAATCACCAAAATAAAGCTTTATCTGTCTCAAAAAAAATTGCTAAAAAATTAATATGGGTACAATGTAGCATGACCGCGCAATTGTCATTCAAAGTGTGACAGCGCTGAAAGCTGAAAATTGGCCTGGACAGGAAGGGGGTAAAAGTGTCCGGACTGGAAGTGGTTAATAGAACCAACTTTTTATTTTCACTATTGTGACTCTTCCAAGGGGCCCGTCACTTCACAACGGATGGCATGAAAATGCAGACGACACATAAAAACAATGCAATGCGTATGAAAATGTGTGTAAAATGTACATCTTTGCGTTGCAGTAAGTTGTATGGGCAGCACGGTGTTAAAGGACTGTTTGAAAAAAAAAATAATAATTTCACTTTCCTTACAAAAAAACAAAAAACAAAGACAATCCAGCTGTTTTTAGAGAACGCTGGCAACCACGGGCTAAGTGTCTGGCTTTTTATGAACGGGTTAATCCCGATGCTGATGGATTACTAGAGGAGCCGATTTATACTCCCCAGATAAGCGGCTCCAGAGAGTACACCCACCATGGTCACATACTGTAAATGGGAGACTTCTATTACGATGGGAACTTTAGAGAAAACAAACCAAGCCATGCTGGGATGATAATTGTAATTTTATACAGGTGCTACAAGAAAAAAAAAGTGTGAATGGAAGTTGTGCATTCTCAGTAAGGCCGGCCATAGACGGTGCGAAAATCGGACGATTTTTCGCCAGAAAGATTAATCGGCTGATTTTCGCACTGTTAGTGGGTTAATTCGTTGGCCGGTTTTCGTGGTTTTTTCCACTTTTGGATTATCAGTCATGTTGGAAAATTTGTGCAAAAAACGACCGATTTTCGCATCAATGATGGTCAAATCGCACGATCGTTTTTACAAAAAAAATATGCGCATGAGCTGTGACTTGGAAGGAACAGAAGTTTTGCCTGTTATATGGGGTGAACTTTATGACTTGGTAATAATTGGTGGTTACGTCGGTTTAACAAACGACCGATGTTTCGTTTATCGAACAAAAAAACGTCCGGTTTTCGAGCCGTCTATGGCGTGCATAAGGCTGGCCATACACTATACAATTTTATGTCCAATTTCTGCCCAATATCTTTTAGATTTACCTTCAATGTCACACATTCAGATGCAGCGAGCGTAAGTGATGAAAAGCTTGAGTAAAAGAACACACACCCTGGCATCCCTTTAAACCAGCATGGTCCTTTCACATGTCACATGTCAATTGTATACAATGGATGGCTTCCTGTCATGCCATCCGTTGTATACAATTATATTGTTAGCTGTGACTGGTCAAGGCATTCACAAGGGCCAATCACAGTCCATCTGTATCATGTGATCAGCTTTTGCCCAATCACAGCCAGGGGCGGACTGACAACTCATGGGGCCCCCGGGCAATAGGGGATCATGGGGCCCCCCGTGTCTTTGCCCAAACTCAAAAAAGCCTATGAAAAAGGTATCAGGGGCATCTCATGGGGCCCCCTACTGACCCCGGGCCCTCGGGCAGTGCCCGAGTTTCCAAATGGTCAGTCCGCCCCTGATCACAGCTAATCACATTAACAGACCGAATGAATCAGTTTCATTTAGTAACAATGATTGCAAATATCAATGAAATACATTGGTATTAGCAATCATGTGTAAAAATTGTAAGCTCCAAGGAGCAGGGCCCTCGAACCCCTCGTGTATTGAATCGTATTGTTACTGTACTGTCTCGTGTACTGTCTCCCTTTATAATGTACAGCGCTGAGCAAACTGTTGGCGCTATATAAATCCTGTATAATAGTAAAATAATAATAATTAAAAAAAAAAATCCTGATCACTTGCCCAGAGTAGTTCAATGTTACTATGGTAACATTGTATTGCTTTGGTCCCAGTGAGCTGAAAAATAAAATAATAAAAAAAAGAAAAATGTAATAAAAAATAAAAAAAATAATAGTAACATTTGAAAAAAAAAAATATTATTATTTTCACCAAAGAAATGTAGCAGAATACATTTTGACCTAAGTTTATGAAGAAATGTTGTTTATTTGCTAAATTTTATAACCAAAATGAAGAAAAGTGCGTTTTATTTTTCAAAAGTTTCAGGTGTTTTTTGTTTTAATTGGCAAAAAATAAACATCTCGGTTGTGATTAAATACCCCCAAAAGAAAGTTCTATTTGTGTGAAAAAAATGATAAAAATGTCATATGGGTACAGTGTTGCATGACCGTCATTCAAAGTGCGACAGCGCTGAAAGCTGAAAATTGTCCTGGACAGGAAGGGGGTATAAGTGCCCGGTACTGAATTGGTTAATGTCTGTATTGTCAGCTCCATCCAGAGCCCCAAATTCTGCATATTTTTCAGAACTACCTCCGTGAGTAAGCTATACTGTATTTCGGCCACTCGATGGATTTGATGATACAGGCATTAAAGGAGAAGTACAGCCAAAATGTTTTTTTTTGGCTATACTTCCCCTATGGATTCCAGGGGTGCAGTTAGTTGTACATTCCTGTGACCCACTCTCAGCCAACAACATGCTAAAGAGCCAATCCAGGCTCTCAAAAAATCCTGACCGTATGGACAGGATCCCCCCAGAAGTCTGGACCAGCACCTGGCTCAGGTTCTCAGTGATCCACCAAGAGCCTGAGCCAGCCCAACCCTCCCCTTCCACAGGCCGGCACTCCAGTGAGTGCTGGAGGCAGGGGCGGACTGACCATTTGGAAACTCGGGCACTGCCCGAGGGCCCGGGGTCAGTAGGGGGCCCTCGAGATGCCCCACCTTTTTCATAGGCTTTTTTGAGTTTGGGCAAGGACACAGGGGCCCCATGATCCCCTATTGCCCGGGGGCCCCATGAGTTGTCAGTCCGCCCCTGGCTGGAGGGACAGAGCAGAGAGCCAGTGACTGCTCATAGCAGAGGAGAAGAACTGCGCAATCGCTGTGTTTGTTCTCACTACAGAGCCCATACTTCTCTTATCTTAGAAACAAAATGGGACATTTTTTCCAACTTGTGTGAATGCTTCTGACATTTGCGTAATGAATCTGTAATAAACAGACCATATCTGACACTTCAAATAATGTTGAAAAAAGACAAACAAACAAGCAGTGGATTGTTTTTCAGAGGGTGGCAGAGCAGCGGCTGACACCTGTCAAACTCTGCATCCTGAGAAAAAAATTCCATGGCTGCAAAGCATTGCGGCATGTGTACAGTCCTGTCAGGATGTAACATTAGCATTCAGGCGGGCAGCTTGGGGGCAGTAAAACCATGGCTCAGCTGCCTGATTTTACTGCCCCTTGGCCGCCCATGTGAAAGAGCCTTAAGTTGCCGCTTTTTGGGGGGAGGATGGGGTAGGGGGAAGCAAGTACCCTTTTTTGTCAGTACCCGCTCCCACTTCCCCGATCCTCCCCTGACCCCCCCACCCCCTCTCTGCTCCCCTGATCTCGCACATGTGGGGAGCCGGCTGTGAGATATCAGGAAATTACAGCTGGCTCCCAAAGACCACATTTTTTTTGTAGCATTTGTAGCTGCTGACTGTTCATTTTCACAACACTGGATGAAGTTGATCTTTAAAGTCTATTTAAAACTTTATGTCCACCTGACACTACCTTTGTCCACTGGACGACAACGCTGTTGTGCTATTTTGCTGCAGAACAAACAGTGTTGTCACCCTGTGAAAGGAGGTAAAAAATAATAAACAGCAGGCAGGATCAATAGGTAATAGGAGAACATCACAGGGAGGGCGAAGAAAAACAAAAACTGCTGTGCTATTGCTTGTGACAGGCTGTATAAGATGTCATTTTTCATTTGTCAATGGACATTAACAAAGTCTAGCATCAAGTCAATTAAACTCCTGTGACATTAATCTGGTCAGGTAAGTAGCAGGGGTGGTTGGTAATCAGTTCCAACTGTTTTGGTGTTAATGAAATTAACAACAGGTGCGCTAGATGGGCAACAATGAGACAACCCCAAAACAGGAATGGTTTTCCAAGTGGAGGCCACTGACATTTTCTGACTAGTTTTGCATTTGGCTAGGGTCAATGTCACTACTGGTAGCATGAGGCCATACCTGGACCCTACAGAGGTTACACAGGCAGTCCAACTCCTCCAGGATGGCACATCAATACGTGCCATTGTCAGAAGGTTTGCTGTGTCTCTCAGCACAGTCTCAAAAGACTGTATGACCTCCATGATTTGTAAGGACGGCACCAAGTCTTCTAGGCACGGAATGAACAAGTTGGTGACATATTGCAACATCGATCTTTTTCCATTCCTCTTTTAGAGCCTGGATGCTGGATGGCGAGTGATGCTTGTCTCTTCAGAATTCCCCATAGGTGTTCAATTGGGTTCAGATCAGGAGACATACTTGGCCACTGAATCACTTTCACCCGGTTCTTCTTCAGAAATGCAACAGTGGCCTTAGATGTGTGTTTTGGATCATTGTCATGTTGGAAAAGTGCACGACGACCGAGGGCACAGAGTGATGGGAGCATCTTCTCTTTCAATATAGAGCAGTACATCTGTGAATTCATGACAACATCAATGAAATGCAGCTCCACGACACCAGCATCACTCACGCATCCCCACAGAAGGACATTGCCACCACCATGTTTCACTGTAGGCACCATGCATTTTCCTTTGTACTCCTCACCTTTGCGACGCACAACAGATTTGAAGCCATCAATTCCAAAAACATATATCTTGGTCTCATCACTCCAGAGTACAGAGTCCCAGTAGTCTTCCTCTTTTTCAGCATTGGCCCTGGTAAATCCTAAGTGGGCTTTTTTGTGCATGGGCTTTAGAAAAGGCTTCCTTCGTGGACGACACCCATGCATACCATTCCTCTGCAGTGTACGCCACAGGCGGGTGTCACGGGAAACAGTCATCCCAGTTTAGCTTTCTACTTTTTTAGCTAGCTGCAATGAACTTCCATGGAAATTTTCTTCAACATTTCTCATCAGAAGACACTCCTGTCGAGGTGTTAACTTCTGTGGACAGCCTGGACGTCTCTGTGAGATGGTTGCAGTTCCATCTTTGTTAAATTTTTGCTATAGTATTCTGACTGATAAGTAAGTCTTTGCTGATCTTCTTGTAGCCTTCACCTTTCTTGTGTAAAGAAATTATCTTCTGTCTCAGGTCATTTTTTCTCCATGTGGTGCCATTGCTGACAGCATGAAATGGGAAGAGGTTTTCTTTGTTAAGTAGCGTAAGACTTTCACTGGGGTTTATTCATTTTTGTAACATGGTCTTGAATAAATTTGTTAGGAAAAATACTTTTTTTGTGTGTGCAAATTAGGAAAAAGTTTTTGCAATCAATGTCCCACATTTGTGAGTATTTTGTAGTATAGTGTCCTATAGAAAATGTTGATTCTGAAAGGAAACTAAAGGTTTTCTGAAAAATCTGTTGGGGTGTACCAATTTATGCTGAGCACTGTACATATTGAAATCTGCCCTCACAAAAAATGCAAAAAAATTCATATGGGTACAGTGTTGCCTGACCGCGCAATTGTCACATCTAGGATACTCCTCTACACAACTCATAAAGTAGTCAACGGTCTCCCAGGAATAGGAAAAGGAAGCACAGAAACACCCAATAGTGCAGACTGCTAGTTTATTTTCATTAACCACTTGCCGCCCAGCCACCGCATATAAAATGCGGCAGGGAGGCACTCGTAGGCAAAAGCACGTTTTAAAACGGCTGCCTTCAAAACAGGTAGCCGCCCTACCTGTCCCGCGGGTGTCAGCAGCGGGTGTCAGCCGCCGGGTCACGGACGGTTTTTACCGGCTGTTTTCCCGCGATTGACGGTGATTGCTGACACAGAGCAGGGCTGCATTGTTTACACACCGCCCTGTTCTGTGTCAGTTCTCTGACAGCTTGTGAGAAGCTGCAGAGTTTCTCTCCCTCCCCCTCCCCCTCCAGTACACACCCCGCCCCCTAGTAAAACACTCCCCTTACACAGCAAATTCTAAAAATGTTAACCCCTTCCTCCCCAGTGACATTAGTACAGTTTCAGTGTTTTTTTTTCACTGATCACTGTATTGGTGTGACTGGGGATGTCAGTGACCCCAAGTCAGTTCCCCCCCGTGTCAAAATGTCCGCCGCAGTCCCGCAGTCCTGCCATAAGTCGCTGATCGCCGCCATTATTAGTATAAATAAAAATTAAAAATCCCAGTATCTTTCCCGCCATTTGTAAACGCTATAACTTTCACGTAAACCAATTAATTTACACGTATTGGGATTTTTTTTAGCAAAGACATGTCGCAGAATGCATTTTGGCAGAAATTTATGACTAAATTTGATTTTTGCATTTTTTTTTACTGGACATGTTGTATAGCAAAAAGTCCAAAATATTGTTTTTTTTCCCTCAAAATTGTCAGCCTTTTTTTTTTATAGCGCAAAAAATAGAAACCGCACAGGCGATCAAATACCACCAACAGAAAGCTCAATTTATGGGGGAAAAAAGGATGTAAATTTCATTTATGTACCGTATTGCATGACCGCGCAATTGTCCATTAAACTAGCGCAGTGCTGTATAGCAGAAAAATGGCGTAAATTGCAGTATTTATACCATAGTTTGTAGACGCTATAACTTCCACACAAAGCAATCAATATACACTTATTGGGATTTTTTTTACCAAAAACATGTAGCAGAATACATTTTGGCCTAAATTTATAACCAACTTTGAGTTTACTATATATTTTTTATAGCTGAAAGTAAAAAATATTGTTTTTCTTCAAAATTTTTGGCCTTTTTTTGTTTATAGCGTGAAAAATAAAAAGCGCACAGGTGATCAAATTACACCGAAAGAAAGCTCTATTTGTGTGAAAAAAAGGACATAAATTTTGTTTGGGTGCAGCATTGCATGACCGCGCAATTATCAGTTGAATTAGTGCAGCGCCGAATAGCAAAAAGAGGCCTGGTCATTAAGGGGGGTAAATCCTCAGGAGCTCAAGTGGTTAAAAGGTTAAAATTTCAGTCTAATGTTAAAAGCTCATGAAGGCATATCACAGGGTATTAGCATACTCGACTTTCCAAAATGGAGTCTAAGCTCTGTCCAGCGTGATGACGTCCCTGCCCGTGGATGCGTTGCGCCCCAGTTGGCCTTCTCAAAGGCTCAGCTGGCCTTTGGCCACACTCTGGAAAGTGATCTGCAAAAGTTTTCTTTTTTAAAAAAAACCAAATGTCTTTTTTAGTATACAGCAGCTTAAAAGTGTGACAATGATCCATTTATCCGTGACAAAGATATTAGGCAAAGTTTTATTTAGTTGCCAAGACAAAATAAAGGACGTTCTCTATAAATGACACATCTAGCAAGGCAGACGGCTGGTCCAGCTGTCTTTTAGTTTTCGTGACCTCCTGTACGATCAATCAGCATCCAGCCGGCTGCTGGGAGTTACGCCAGACCGGATTACGCTGTGCTCATCCAGTACATGATATGGGGACAGCACACAGGGCTCAGCTACAGATCCCCATACTATCATGGTGGAAAAGCCTAACCCCTTACCGCCCAGTCGCGGCGTGCTTTTCACAGGGTTTTTAAGTCAGGGGAGGGAGGCATCGTCCAATCACATGACCACTGTGACTGGCTGTCACAGTGGTTATAGGAATGGGAACCAGCCCTTCCAGCTGCAGGTCATTACCAATGACCGGGAGCCGTCTCTAAAACTGGGAGCACAGTGCATTTTAAAGTGGAACTCCAGCATTTTTCCATTTTTGCTTTTTATTTCCCCCCCCCATGTTAAAAAAAAATATTTTTTATTTATTACAGCTACTTATATAAGGCTGTCAATTTACACAGCACTTTACATGTGTGTAAGACACCAGTGACATCATTATTGCCTGTGCAGACAGCGTGACAACCGGCATTTCCCTGTTTACATGTGATCAGCTGTGATTGGACACAGCTGATCACATGACTGAGCAGACATCTTCGGCTCTTTCCGTAGATCGGTGATCCGCTGTGTCCGAGGGACACAGCGCACCGCCGATCGCCGGCTCCCTGAGCCGCGCATGCGCGGTGAGAATGGGAGGACGTCATATGACGTCCTCCCAGAACGAGAGAACCACCTTGTGCCCGTCATTGGACTATATAGCGGGCGGGAGGTGGTTAACAATAACAAGAAGTGGTTGTCATGGTTTGGTTGATATTTTGCCAAGGCATTCAGTGTAAGCCTGATGGAACGCTTGATGGATGTTTGGTTAGATGTGTCTGATAAGCACTCACCTGTTCCATATAACATAGCAAGTAAGATGGAAGAAATCCACGCTGTGTCACTGTATCCGATCCCAAATTCTCTGATAAGTTCCTTAAAAAACACACTGACTGCCTTGGGGAAGGCGTAGGAGAACCCGGTGATGACAAAACATCCGAAGAGCACAGCCCAGCCCCAGCCACCATCGGGGGCCTTCACCTTACTTGGATTGTCGTCCACAACCACCGCACCCATGATGCTCTACTCCGACTGCCTGTAAGAAATACAGAGGGCAATGTGATTACAAGGAACAATATCCTAGGGTTATGTATGTTTATGTACAGATTCCCTTCAGCAACACTTTTATTCTGGAGGAACATTAGGTTTCAAGTAGTGTTGAGCTTGGGTTCAGTCCCAACCCGTGTTTGGTTGGACCCAGAAGGAAGCTGCTAGTCCCTGGCCAATCAATTGTGGCCAAGGCATTCCCTGCCCCACCGCTGAATGTAAATAAAGGGTTATGAGTGGTGATTACATTATTCACCTAATATGGCCACATGGCCCTATTGCTCCACCCCATTTACTGAGAAGCCATATGGCCAAATTAGGTCAATGATGTCACAAGCATCGCTGTTCATTTGTGTACGTGCAGCTGCAGGGTGGGGATCACCTCGGCAGAAATTGCTTGACCTGACAACTTTTTTCCAGATTTGTCCTAACATGGGTTTGGGGTGAACCCAAGCTCATCCAAGGATCATTTCAAGGAGGACCTCCAACTTCTACCCCAATGAACCTACTTTAAGAATAACTGTTTAAGTCACAGGTATGTGGCAGCTGGTCCATAGGTCTTCCAGAGCTGCTGAAACCACAAGAATCATACACATTACAATCTAACTGCACAATCTCTGTACAATCTCATTTAGATCTGCCAAAACTATGTGATATTGTAACCTATCTGTATCCAATAAAGCAGACCTTAACTCTGCATAGCTCTTGGTATATCTAAAGATTGTAAAATCAGAATGCAATGTGTAAGGCAAGTTTAAAGGAAATCATACACCAATATGGAACCAGTTAGGAATGAACATGTAACAATGTGAATTGCCACACCTAAAGTGAACCTTTGTCTTGGCCATGTAGAGGAAAGCAACAAGGTCAGTTAACTGGCCTTCTTTTCAGCATTCTGTACTTGCCTTTCCTTCATTCCCCTACTGGGATCATAGAGATATACCCCTGGGTGCTGGAAGATATACCCCTGGGTGCTGGAAGACATACCTCTGGGTGCTGGAAGATATACCCCTGGGTGCTGGATGATATACCCCTGGGTGCTGGAAGATATATCTCTGGGTGCTGGAAGATATACCTCTGGGTGCTGGAAGATATACCCTTGGGTGTTGGAAGATGTACCCCTGGGGGTTGGCAGATATACCCCTGGGTGTTGGAAGCATGTGGCTCACTCCGCTTCCTTTCACATGACAGCACCGATGCTTGGTGATTGGCTCCAAGCTCTCACATGCGAAGGGTAGAGAGCCCTCTGCTAAATTAGTACGGGACGTTTTTTTTTTTCGCTCCTAGTTGCTACATAGAGAAACAAAGGGACATCCTCACTGGATGTAACTGACAACAGCGAGAGCCAGTGGCTTGCTGTGTCTCAGCCAATGAGGAGGAAGAGACCCAGGAGAGCCGTTGCTCTCGGGCACATCGCTGGATCGAGATCAGGCTCAGGTAAACATTGTGGAAGGCTGAGGGAGGAACTGCACACTGAAGGATTTTACCTTCACGCATAGAGTGCACAAATGTACAAAGCCTTTATAGCCATTTAGTGAGAGTTTATTAGTCAGGCAAGAGAGAGAGAGGATGGACTCTGCAAGGCCCTTACAGCCCGGCACTCAGACAAGAGAGAGGAAGGACTCTGCAAGGCCCTTACAGCCCGGCACTCAGACAAGAGAGAGGAAGGACTCTGCAAGGCCCTTACAGCCCGGCACTCAGACAAGAGAGAGGAAGGACTCTGCAAGGCCCTTACAGCCCGGCACTCAGACAAGAGAGAGGATGGACTCTGCAAGGCCCTTACAGCCCGGCACTCAGACAAGAGAGAGGAAGGACTCTGCAAGGCCCTTACAGCCCGGCACTCAGACAAGAGAGAGGAAGGACTCTGCAAGGCCCTTACAGCCCGGCACTCAGACAAGAGAGAGGATGGACTCTGCAAGGCCCTTACAGCCCGGCACTCAGACAAGAGAGAGGACGGACTCTGCAAGGCCCTTACAGCCCGGCACTCAGACAAGAGAGAGGAAGGACTCTGCAAGGCCCTTACAACCCGGCACTCAGACAAGAGAGAGAGGACAGACTCTGCAAGGCCCTTACAGCCTGGCACTCAGACAAGAGAGAGGAGGGACTCTGCAAGGCCCTTACAGCCCGGCACTCAGACAAGAGAGAGAGGACGGACTCTGCAAGGCCCTTAGAGCCCGGCACTCAGACAAGAGAGAGAGGACGGACTCTGCAAGGCCCTTAGAGCCCGGCACTCAGACAAGAGAGAGGATGGACTCTGCAAGGCCCTTAGAGCCCGGCACTCAGACAAGAGAGAGGATGGACTCTGCAAGGCCCTTAGAGCCCAGCACTCAGACAAGAGAGAGAGGACGGACTCTGCAAGGCCCTTACAACCCGGCACTCAGACAAGAGAGAGAGGACAGACTCTGCAAGGCCCTTACAGCCTGGCACTCAGACAAGAGAGAGGAGGGACTCTGCAAGGCCCTTACAGCCCGGCACTCAGACTGACAGGGAGACAGAATAGACTCTGCAAGGCCCTTAGAGCCCGGCACTCAGACAAGAGAGAGGATGGACTCTGCAAGGCCCTTACAACCCGGCACTCAGACAAGAGAGAGAGGACAGACTCTGCAAGGCCCTTACAGCCCGGCACTCAGACAAGAGAGAGGAGGGAATCTGCAAGGCCCTTACAGCCCGGCATTCAGACTGACAGGGAGACAGAATAGACTCTGCAAGGCCCTTAGAGCCCGGCACTCAGACAAGAGAGAGGATGGACTCTGCAAGGCCCTTAGAGCCCGGCACTCAGACAAGAGAGAGGATGGACTCTGCAAGGCCCTTAGAGCCCGGCACTCAGACAAGAGAGAGGATGGACTCTGCAAGGCCCTTACAGCCCAGCACTCAGACAAGAGAGAGGATGGACTCTGCAAGGCCCTTACAGCCCGGCACTCAGACAAGAGAGAGGATGGACTCTGCAAGGCCCTTACAGCCCAGCACTCAGACAAGAGAGAGGATGGACTCTGCAAGGCCCTTAGAGCCCGGCACTCAGACAAGAGAGAGAGGACGGACTCTGCAAGGCCCTTACAGCCCGGCACTCAGACAAGAGAGAGGATGGACTCTGCAAGGCCCTTAGAGCCCGGCACTCAGACAAGAGAGAGAGGACGGACTCTGCAAGGCCCTTACAGCCCGGCACTCAGACAAGAGAGAGGATGGACTCTGCAAGGCCCTTAGAGCCCGGCACTCAGACAAGAGAGAGAGGATGGACTCTGCAAGGCCCTTACAGCCCAGCACTCAGACACCAGAGAGGATGGACTCTGCAAGGCCCTTAGAGCCCGGCACTCAGACAAGAGAGAGAGGATGGACTCTGCAAGGCCCTTACAGCCCAGCACTCAGACAACAGAGAGGATGGACTCTGCAAGGCCCTTACAGCCCGGCACTCAGACTGACAGGGAGACAGAATGGACTCTGCAAGGCCCTTAGAGCCCGGCACTCAGACTGACAGGGAAAGAATACAAATAAGTAATAACAAAGTAAATATTCCTTAAGAGGTATAACACTTGAAGAGTGGAGATTCAGACTGTTGCAGACCACTGGTAACCATTTCTCTGAAGAGATCATCTCCCCAACATGTTTTTTTAATTTTGCATGTCAATGGGCTGAGGACTTACCTCAGGGCTTTATACAGTGCCTTGAAAAAGTCTTCATACCCATTGAAATTTTCCCCATGTTGCCATGTTACAACCAAAAACGTAAATGTATTTTATTGGGATTTGAGGTGATAGACCAACACAAAGTGGCACATAATTGTGAAGTGGAAGGAAAATAAGAAATGGTTTTCAACATTTTTTACAAATAAATATCTAAAAAGTGTGACAAAATGTGGAAAATGTCTGAATCCTTTTTCAAGGGGCCGCAGATAAGTGGTAAGATCTCTTCCCTGAAACCCCAGGCCCACGGACATGCCACGGCCTTTATAAGGGAGGGTCTCATTTTCTCTGCTGCATTTTTCATTTATTTTCTATTGCAGGAAACAGAAGAAAGACTTCCCAGCGGAGGGGGTGACGTTTTTGCAAAATGACCCTTTGAACGCCAAGGAGTAAATGGAACGTCTTTTTATTTATTCATCCAGCTGACACCATAGAAGATTCCATGTGTCTGTCATGTTTGTCACCTTTTATCCAGGATGTTTACAGATTCCATTTATCCCCATGAGCCACCTTTTTAGTTTTGTGCTGTTGCCTAGAAACAATGGTTCAACTGTAAATGCATAAATATTGACGCTTTTGTAATGACTGTGCACAGTAGGGACATGAAAGCTGTAGGCGACAGCCATCTTGTTAAGGTCTCAGCCATTTTGTTTTTCATGAGCAGTGATCTCCCTCCGTCCTCCTGAAAACTGTGGAATTTGTAGCTGTCAGTTTTACTGAACTTCAAAAGTGCCTCTTATCTTAACCACTTGCCCTCCAGAGGATCTACCCCCCTTTCCTGACCAGGCCATATTTTGCAATATGGCGCTGACTTTTTTAACTGATAATTGCGCGGTCATGAAACGCTGCACCCAAATGAAATTTAGGTCCTTTTTATTCCCCACAAATAGCACTTTTGTTGTTTTGTTGTCTTTTGGTGGTAGTTGATCACCTCTGCATTTTTTATTTTTTGAGCTATAAACAAAAAAAGACCGACAGTTTTTAAAAACAAACTATATTTTTGACTTTTTGTTATTAAACATATCCAGTAAAAAATCTAATTTTGTCATAAATTTAGGCAAAAATGTACTTTGCAACTTCTTTGCTAATAAATATCCCAATACATGTAAATTAATTGGTGTATGTGAAAGTTATAGCTTTTACAAATGGCGGTATAGATACTGGAATTTTTTTTTTACTAGTAATGGCAGTGATCACTGACTTATAGCGGGACTGCGGGACATTCTGACACTGGGGGGGGGAACTGACTAACTGTCACTGACATCCCCAGTGACACCAATACAGTGATCAGTGCTAATAAAAAGCACTGACACTGTACTAATGACACTGGGCAGGAAGGGGTTAACATTTGGGGTGATCAAAGGATTAACTGTGTGTTGTTTACTATGTGGGCTATGTCTGTGCTTTACACTGTAAGCACACTGCTTTGTATGGCTGTGCTGTGCAGAGCCATACAAAGCAGTGTGCAGGAACTGACAGGGGAGAGTTCTGTATTGTATACATACATGTGTCTCCCCCGTCGGTAACACTTGGAGACCGCAGGGTGCCGGCATGGAATCACCGACCGTGACTTAATGATTGACAGACGCGGCTGTGAATGGCTGTGCGGGCAGGCGTGCGCACCCCCTACCCGTAAATGCGAAATCACGTATATATATGATTTTGCGCAGCCATGCCGCCCTGTAGCAGTATTCTTGCTCTAGGGTAGCGCGGAAGCGGTTAACTAAAACACAATAGACGCCAGGGTCCAGACCTGGTCAGAGCTGTAAACAGCTAATTAGTCTTGGCAGGATGTTTGTTTCCACAAACTGTGAAAAACTCTTCCCTCTGACCTACCATAAAACAATAATAACTCCATCAAGCAGTCACACATGACCTGTAAGGCCAATAAAGCTCTAGGAATGCAGAGCGTGCCATAAAACGGCTATTTCAAAGTGTAACAATTCCACATACAATTTATAGCATTCAACAGGAACAGGTGACATTAATATTAGGTATATACTTGAATAGGGAATATCATACCGAACAAATCAAGGTCATACTTAACTATGTTAACGCATACAAAAGGAGAGAAAGCAGTCTCCTTCCTCATGAGTGACAAAGGTATGCTGTGTTTGATATCGCTGGATACGAAATATAATTCTAAATAATATTCTGTCAGTTTCTAGAATACCACTTGCATGTATTGGAAGTTATTAATATTAGTACGAAACTGCAGTTGGGACTTGGTCATACGTTTGGTGACCTCCCAGCACCCATCCCTTAAACCGGAGGATTGGTCAGTTGTTCTCGGGCGACACCCCTTTGATATCACAGAAAAGGGGAAGACAGGACCGGGTAAGCAAGTTCTCATTTAACATCAACCAAGGAACATCTTAGTGGACTTGAGAGCCATGGCAACATTTTTGCCCAGACAATTGGACTCTGCTAAACCAGGAATTTGCAAGTATTCTTCATCTTCACCTCATTCTATTTCTCTGTTTTTAATTTTAATTGCACCATTTTGACCTTTTCATTAATAAACCATATTCTGAAAAGTCTTAAAACTGTCTCTAAGGCTTTTACTGCAAACTATAGAATCCCTGTCTCTTGAAGAGTGCTACTGATAATAATCCTCTGAATATCCCTGTCTGTGGTGACAGTGGGTGTTGCAGACGTTTAGGCTGAAATCATAGTGTTATTGCTGAGATTGTGAGTTTCCTCCTTCTCAGTAAAAGGCGGTAATGTTTTTTTCTACAGCCAGTAAACCCCCCAGCATGTTATCCTGGACTCGCTAATCAGTTGCAGCTCATGACGTCATCGTCGCTACTCCTTTCTGAGCATGCTCATGGGCCCTATATGCGCTGTTATCCGATGCTCAGCTACTACAGCGATGCTGGGGCAACTTGGCTCGGGTGCTGACAGAGAGGGATCTGCATACCGGCTGCGGCACGAGTGCCATAGGTTCACCACCACTGGTTTAAATTCATGTGTTAGAATGGCCCAGTCACAGTCCAGACCTAAATCCAATAGAGAATCTGTGGCAAGACTTGAAAATTGCTGTTCACAGACGCTCTCTATCCAATAACCGAGCTTGAGCGATTGTGCAAAGCAGAATGGGCAGAAATGTCCCTCTGTAGATGTGCAAAGCTGGGAGAGACATCCCCAAAAAGACTTGCAGCTGGAATTGCAGGGAGAGGGGGTCCTACAAAGTATTGACTCCGGGGGGCTGAATACAAATGCACAGCACACTTTTCACAGATTTATTTGTAAACCATTTTGAAAACCATTTCTCATTTTCCTTCCACTTCACAATTATGTGCCAGTTTGTGTTGGTCTATCACATAAAATCCCAATAAAATACATTTACGTTTTTGGTTGGAACATGACAAAATGTGGAAAATTTCAATGGGTATGAAGACTTTTTCAAGGCACTGTATTTAGCAAAATAATTGCATTTCCATGTTCTGTGTACTGTGGGAGACCAGATATAGTAAATGCAGGGACCGGGGAGAGCGGATATAGTGAATGCAGGGTCCGGGGAGACCAGATATAGTGAATGCAGGGTCCGGGGAGACCGGATATAGTGAATGCAGGGTCTGGGGAGACCAGATATAGTGAATGCAGGGTCCTGGGAGACCAGATATAGTGAATGCAGGGTCCGGGGAGACCAGATATAGTGAATGCAGGGTCTGAGGAGACCAGATATAGTGAATGCAGGGTCCGGGGAGACCAGATATAGTGAATGCAGGGTCCGGGGAGACCAGATATAGTGAATGCAGGGTCCGAGGAGACCAGATATAGTGAATGCAGGGTCCGGGGAGACCAGATATAGTGAATGCAGGGTCCGAGGAGACCAGATATAGTGAATGCAGGGTCCGGGGAGACCAGATATAGTGAATGCAGGGTCCGGGGAGACCAGATATAGTGAATGCAGGGTCCGGGGGAGACCGGATATAGTGAATGCAGGGTCCGGGGAGACCGGATATAGTGAATGCAGGGTCCAGGAAGACCAGATGTAGTGAATGAAGGGTCCGGGGGAGACCGGATATAGTGAATGCAGGGTCCGGGGAGACTGGATATAGTGGATGCAGGGTCCGGGGAGACCGGATATAGTGAATGCAGGGTCCGGGGAGACCAGATATAGTGAGTGCCGGGTCTGGGGAGACCAGATATAGTGAATGCAGGGTCCAGGGAGACTAGATATAGTGAATGCAGGGTCCGGGGAGAGCAGATATAGTGAATGCAGGGTCTGGGGAGACCAGATATAGTGAATGCAGGGTCCTTGGAGACCAGATATAGTGAATGCAGGGTCCGGGGAGACCAGATATAATGAATGCAGGGTCCTGGGAGACCAGATATAGTGAATGCAGGGTCCGGGGAGAGCAGATATAGTGAATGCAGGGTCCGGGGAGACCAGATATATTGAATGCAGGGTCCGGGGAGACCAGATATAGTGAATGCAGGGTCCGGGGAGATCAGATATAGTGAATGCAGAGTCAGGGGAGACCAGATATAGTGAATGCAGGGTCCGGGGAGACCAGATTTAGTGAATGCAGGGTCCGGGGTTTAGTAACACTTTAAACATCCAGTTTGCAGAAGGCCTAAAAAAACATAAAAAACAAAAAAAAGACGCTGCACCCAGGTGATCATAAAACTTGTGCATGTTTTCCAGATAGATCTTCATCTCTTAAAAAATGCTTACTGGGAAAAATTGGGAAAATCTTAAAGCCAGGGAGGCAGTAAAAACAGGTTGCTGAGCCACGGTTTCATAGCCCTCTTGCTGCCCCCTGGAATTCTAACATTACAGCCCGACAGGACTGTACACATGCCACAGCGATGATGCTTTGCTTCAGGACCACGGCAATTTTAACTCAGGCAGCAGAGTTTGACATGTGGCACCACCTGAGAGATCAAATGTTTGGGTTGCAGTTGCGCCGCAGTCCCACAAGGTAAAGTTGCCATTAAGCACCTCCGGAATGCCTGCAAGTGCTGCTATACCACCTTCTATACCAAAAAAAGTGGACCGCTTTTCAGAGGTAACACCTGTCAACACTGAAATGATGTAAATCCATCAGATTTTTGTGGTTGTTTTAATTTGGGGAGATTTGCCCTGATGCCTGTTCTGATGACAGACCAGAAATACTGTGAAGAGTTCTCCAAAGTGAGAGTATATTGTCACAGGAACATGTGTCCCCATGGGAAGGTGGAAGATGTCCTTTCTATTCCTGTTCCAGTGACAGCTGTCACAGTTCGGATTGTGCTTTCTGTTCCAGTGCCGGTCAATGGGGACAAATCGAGAAGGTGAATCTCCCCAGCAATAAAATCCTGGAACAGTCAAACTGCAATCATGTGACTATTTATACTGTGCCAAAATATCCCGTGACAACATCTATTTTCCATATAAATCGCCTTGGTTGTGTGCCGTGTGTTTTTATCATTCTCTATGTAATGGCGGCCATACACGCTTAGATAAAATGATTGATTTTTTTTCTGTAAATGACAACTTAATCGATCGATATGCCATGGATTTCGATCAATAGTTATCAATCATATCTCTTTTTCCACCATAAAATCTCGTAATCAGATTGATCGAAATATAATCATAAGAACAAACAAACCAGTCTTTGGTGGCTACATTAGTTTTCTTTTTTTCAGGCTTTATTTACACATGGTGATCCTGCCAATAACACACTTCCTGTCCTAGGGTGACAACGCTCACTACCAGGGGCGGACTGACCATTTGGAAACTCGGGCACTGCCCAAGGGCCCGGGGTCAGTAGGGGGTCCCATGAGATGACCCTGGTACCTTTTTCATAGGCTTTTTGAGTTTGGGCAAGGACACAGGGGCCCCATGATCCCCTATTGCCCAGGGGCCCCATGAGTTGTCAGTCCGCCCCTGCTCACTACTCTACTGTATCTATAACAGAACAGTGTTGTCTCCCAAGATAGAAAGTGTGTTAGGGCTACAGAACACCTCTCCCTCTCAGCATCTCCTAAACATGAGGGAGAATGAACTCTAAAGAGAGAATTGAGAGCAACGTAACCAATAAGAGTGCTAGACACTGAAGCTGAATAGTTGCCTGCATCTTAGTAACAGAGGACTCTAGGTGGGAATAGCTGCCTGCATCCTAGTAACAGAGGATTCTAGGTGGTAATAGCTGCCTGCATCCTGGCAACAGAGAAATCTAGGTGGGAATAGCTGCCTGCATCCTGGCAACAGAGGACACTAGGTGGGAATAACTGCCTGTATCCTGGCAACAGAAAACTCAAGGTGGGAATAGCTGCCAGGATCCTGGTAACGGAGGACACTAGGTGGGAATAGCTGCCTGCGTCCTAGCAAGGGAGGACTCTAGGTGGGAATAGCTGCCTGCATCCTGGCAATGAAGGACACTAGGTTGGAATAGCTGTCTGCATCCTGGCAACAGAGGACTCTAGGTGGGAATAGCTGCCTGCATCCTGGTAATGGAGGACACTAGGTGGGAATATCTGCCTGCATCCTGGCAATGGAGGACTCTAGGTGGGAATAGCTGCCGGCATCCTGGCAACGGAGGACACTAGGTGGGAATAGCTGCCGGCATCCTGGCAACAGAGGACTCTAGGTGGGAATAGCTGCCTGCATCCTGGCAACGGAGAACTCTAGGTGGGAATAGCTGCCTGCATCCTAACAACCAATAGGCTGCATTAACTCCGTATACTTGAATGCATGTACATGTTATACAAAAGTTACATGCTTAGACTAAGTTCACACTTGCAAAAAAAAATGTAATGCAGACACTAATGCAAATTGCTGTGTCTATAGCATCAACCCTCATTTTCAGCATGTTTAAGACATGTTAAAAACACACCCCAGACGCCCTCCAAGTGATTTTTTTTTTATTATAGGAGAAGCGTTTTTTTTCCACCTCACTGATATTTAATAAACGCTTGTCAAACGTGCATTGAATACACCATAAACATGCTGTAAGCACTGTAGGCACATTTACGGCACGTTACCATAGACTTGAATGGAAGGAGTTGACAAGCTTCAAGCTTAGTTTTGGCCACCCAGCAATGGGAAGCGACACAACTGCTCCATGTTTTTCAGATGTGAACAGCTCTATCTGCTATCTATCACTCTATTAGCTTAGGTTCACAATGAGGCGCTGCGAGCCTCGTTTTGCACAGGAATGGCAGCCCATTCATTTGAATGGGCTGCCGTGCCTCTTGAAATGCAGGGAAAAGGTCCCTGCACCATTATGGGAATCGCAGCCCACAGTTCACAGCACGGGAGCGATTTTCAGTGCATTCAGCACGCCATTGGGATTAATGGCACCCACACACATCTCCTGCATTTTTCTGTGTGGGTGGTTGCAGCTACATCGCCAATCACCTGTACAGATGTGAACCTAGCCTCAGGGCTGCTGTCAGAAACCACAGGGCCCCATACCGCCAACCTGACAGGGCCTCCCCCTAGCCAAAAAAAAACCCCAGTTTACTATGCTTCAGTTATGAATGAACACTGAATGATCTGTACTGATCGCACATTGAGTTCATTCAGGAAAGGAAGGGGCTGGCAAATGTGACATATTTTCCGGACCCTTCCCCCACTCTCTATCCTAAAGGATCCTATTGTGTGCTTGCAACTGCCAGTGGGAAGGAAAGGAGGGAAGCCGGCAGCACTGTGGGGGCACACAGGGGAACCTGTGCAGTAGGGGGACTTGTATGGTGCACAGGGAGGGTGATGGGTGCAGTGGGGGGTAAATACTGGAATTGATCCACTGTATGATTCTCTCTGCCAGAGGGAGGGAGAGGAGAAGAAGCCAACTTTCAGCTGCTGCAGAGAGAGCCATACAGGGAATCGGTTCCAGTAATTGTCCCCCCTGTGCCGATCACTCTCCATGTCCACATCAGATTCTCACAGCTGCCTGGGCACCATACAGGAGGACCTGCCTAGCCTTATCCATTGTAGGCTGCTTTGCGGTTTAAGAGCAACACAAATGCTCCCCAAACACTTGTTTCTTGTTTCTAGGGTCCTTGCTCTACCTCAGAAGAAGTGTGTGCACACGAAACGCGTCAGAGGGAGCCTGTGGATGTCGATGACACTACGCCGCCGGTGCCATGTGGAGGCCCGGCGGCCACCTTTAATTTTAAGAGGGTCAGTGGGTCACTTTCACTTGCCACCTGATTACATGTTTTTTACTTGTTTTTTTTTAAATAAATTGAAGTAATATACTACACTATGAGTATCTCTCTGTGTTCTCTGTGAGGGGTCTCTCTCCCAATTTCACAGCCACAGAGTTATTTCAATCCCAGCCCGAGTTCCATTTAAGAGGAATATCCTATCCTGGGAGCTTCCTGGCCTGCAGGATTTCGCTTTTCCACAAGAGGGCGTTATCGTGGGAGAGAGGGGAATCTCCAGGATTTCTTACACACATTCGCACTTTAAATGCGCTTCTGGTTAGTTTGCATTCTTTCCATTGACACTGGGAATTAATGAGCACCTTTTCAGGACTATTATTGTGTTCATTTGCATGATTTGATCATTTTACAGCGCTGCATTTTATATGTACTTGTTTCTAATGCCAGTGCGAACAGGGCTTTAGAGCGTACAGGGCACTTTATATGAAGGATCTTGCTGGCAGCATATTTTTATACAGCTGTGTGCATGAGCCCTATCCTTGCCAGTTCTATGCAGAGCTGCGGTATTACAGCATGTGAATAATGTTTACTATAAAGACGGCTGATGTTAATCCACCAGCACCAGAACAGATGTATACAGAATCAGAGGCCGATTGTATAAAACATGTCTCTACCGTCAAGTCGCCATCATGTGACCTGGTCACGTTTGTAAAGAGCGGCGATATTAATAATTCAGAGTGCTCTGCTCTGTGTCACTTCTGTGGTTGCTGGAGATGAAGGATGATAATTACTTACATAAAAAGTGGATAAAATATTTAGAGGCTTTATGAGCCAAATAAGGTCGGGATGGATTTCTAGGCCTTTTATATGGGACATATTCTAGAGATGCAGTCATGGCCAAAAATATTGTCCCCCCAGCATTTCTGTCAGATAACGCCCAGATAATTGTTACAATTACAAATGTTTCGTCGTTCTTGTGTTTATTTGTTTTGTTTGTATTGGTATGACACAAAAAATGGGGGAAACAAAAATCCAAATCTGACACATTCCATGCAAAATCCCCAAAATGGACTGGACAAAATTAATGGCACCCTCAATGTAATATTTGGTAGCTCACCCCTTGGAAAAAATAACTGAAATCAATGGCTTCTTGTAACCATCAATGAGTTTCTTCCACCTCTCTACTAGAATTTTGGAGCACTCTTCTTTCGCCAACTGCTCCGGGTCTCTCAGATTGGAAGGGTTCCTTTTCCCAACTGCTGTTTTGAGATCTCTCCACAGGAGCTCTATGGGATTGAGATCTGGACTCATTGCTGGTCAGTTCAGTCCTCTCCAGCGCTTTGGCTGAAACTGTTTCTGGGGGCTTTTTGATGTGTGCTTTGGGTCATTGTCCTGCTGAAGACCCATGACCTCTGACATAGACCCGTCACCCAACTTTCTGACACTGGACCCTACATTGCACCCCACAATTTTTTTGGTAGTCTTCAGATATCATAATGCCATGCACACGGCCAAGACATTCAACCCCAAAATATCAGTGACTCTCCACCATGTGTGACTGTAGGGACTGTATTATTTTCTTTAAAGGCCTCATTACTTTTTGTGAGGAATGATGAGCTTTACCAAAAAGCTGTCATTTTGTTTCGTCTGTCCACAGGACATTCTCCCAAAAGGATTTTGGCTTCCTTCTAAAAAAACTCCAATTATTATGTTTCTGTGTCAGCAGTGGGGTCCTCCTAGGTCTCCTACCATAGCGTCCCTTTTCATTCAGATGGCGACGTATAGTGCGAGCTGACACAGGTGTACCCTGTGCCTGAAGGTCAGCTAAAATTTGTCTGGAAATTCATCAAGGTTTTTTATCCACCATTTGAACAATCCTTCACTGCAATCTTATTTTTCTCTTTCGTCCATGATCATTGACACTCCACGAGGTGAGATCTTGCATGGTGCACCAGTCCGAGGGAGACTGACAGTTGTTTTGTGTTTCTTCCATTTGAGAATGATTGCACCATCTGTTGCCACCTTCTCACCAAGCTGCTTGGCGATAGTTTGGTAGCCCAGTCCAGCCTTGTGTAGGTCTACCATCTTGTCCCTGTCATCCTTGGACAGCTCTTTGGTCTTCGCCATGGTGGACCGTTTGGAATCTGATTGTTTGATTGCTCCTGTGGACAGGTGTCTTTTATACAGGTAACAAAATGAGATTAGCAGCACTCCTTTTAAGAGACTTCTTCTAATCTCAGCTTGTTACCTGTATGAAAAACACCTGGCAGCCAGAAATCCTGCTGAATGGTAGAGGATCAAATACTTATTTCCCTCATGGACATGCAAATCAGTCATCATTTGTTAGACATGCATTTCTTTTGAATATTTCGTTGCTATTCTGTCTCTCAGTGTTACAATACACCTACCATTCGATTCTTAGACCGATCATTTCTTTGTGAGTGGGCAAACATTCAAAATCAGCAGGTGATCAAATACTTATTTCCTTCGCTGTATATATATATATATATATATATATATATATATATATATTTATTTTTTTTTTTATGTAATCATTTATGTAGTGTCTATTTATTCTAGTTCTGTTTACATTGAGTCAAATGGTCTTTGCAATGCTATTTGTATTATTTATTTTTATTTTTTGTTCTAGAGTTCCCCTGTATGTTTTTTGGGGGGTTTTTTTGTTGTTGTTTTTGATGTTTTAGATCATTCACATAGTATTTATTTATTCGGTCAGTTCCATTCGAATTTAAACCATACCTATCATTACTTAACTATCAATAGTATTCCATGTGTACAACATTTCAACTCCCCTTCCTCCTTCAGTGCCTAATGAATAGTTATTCTTTCCTCCCTTTTTCCTCTTATGGTTTGACAAAAGGAGCGATTGTGGGATCCGAAACATGTTACCACTCATCACGCTTTGGCATCAATACATCCTGACGTCACTTTCGATTCCAGTACTAGCGCTGGCTTGCGTTCCAGCACGGCTATATTCTCTGCTGGAGGAAGACACAGCCTGTCATACGGATGTAATCTTCATTCTGACAGAGTCCAGCTCTATTCCATCTATCCAAAGGATACATCTCATCCATCCATCCACCCGCTGCCCACAGAGGCTTGCCAGCGAATCATGACTGACGTATGCCCATTTACTCTCATCCTTGTGAGTGTATTTTAACCCTTTCCTTTACTTGTTTTGATACTCTGAGATGGCGGCGCTTTCTGTTTATTGTTTTAGCGCCAATATTTATGGTCATGACTGTAACTCCATATAATATTTTAAGACAAGGCTAGGTTAAGTCTGATACTAAACCAAGAAAGAAGATGAATATTGGCAATGAACAAAACAGTAGATTTAGGCTCCATGTACACTGCAGCTGATAAACTCACATTTAGAAGCTTTTCTGCGTTTTTTTCAGCAGCCCCTGAACTCTCCCTAATGTTTTCCTATGTGTCCGTGTACACATCATCGTTTACAGGAAGTTGAGTTTACAGTTGTTTTTTGAATGCACCAAAATTGCGTTCATGAGTAGATTTTATCAGCGTTTCAAACGCCAAACGCTTGCAAACACAAGCAAACACGGCTAACCGCGTTTATAAGCATTTGGAATTTTTTTTTTACTTTTCCATTTCCAGATGCTGTCCAGAGTTTTTTTTTCATCATGAAAAATGCATGCAAAGTGTTTTCCCGGTACTCAAATGGACCCGGTACACCATACTTTGAGGTTTCGCATGAAAGAAAATGCCGTATTTTCCGGCGTATAAGACGACCCCCTACTTTTCCTGTTAAAATGTAGTGTTTGGGCTATACTCGCCGTATAAGACTACCCCTCTTCCAATGCACACCAGTGGGAAGAATCGTGCCCCATCATTGGTGTCAGTGGGATGAATAGTGCCCCATCATTGGTGTCAGTGGGAGGAATAGTGTCCCATCATTGGTATTAGTGGGAGGAATAGTGTCCCATCATTGGTATCAGTGGGAGGAATAGTGCCCCATCATTGGTGTCAGTGGGAGGAATAGTGCCCCATCATTGGTATTAGTGGGAGGAATAGTGCCCCATCATTGGTGTCAGTGGGAGGAATAGTGTCCCATCATTGGTATTAGTGGGAGGAATAGTGCCCCATCATTGGTGTCAGTGGGAGGAATAGTGCCCCATCATTGGTATTAGTGGGAGGAATAGTGCCCCATCATTGGTGTCAGTGGGAGGAATAGTGCCCCATCATTGGTATTAGTGGGAGGAATAGTGCCCCATCATTGGTGTCAGTGGGAGGAATAGCACTCCATCATTGGTGTCAGTGGGAGGAATAGCGCCCCATCATTGGTGTCATTGGGAGGAATCGTGTCCCATCATTGGTGTCAGTGGGAGGAATCGTGCCCCATCATTGGTGTCAGTGGGAGGAATTGTGCCCCATCATTGGTGTCAGTGGGAGGAATAGCACCCCATCATTGGTATCAGTGGCAGGAATAGTGCTCCATCATTAGTATCAGTGGGGGGAATAGTGCCCCATCTTTGGTGTCAGTGGGAAGAATAGTGTCCCAACATTGGTGTCAGTGGGAGTAATAGTATCCCATCATTGGTGTCAGTGGGGGGTGGAATAGTGCCCCATCATTGGTGTCAGTGGGGGGGGGGAGGAATAGTGCCCCATCGTTGGTGTCAGTGGGGGGGAGGAAAAGTGCCCCATCGTTGGTGTCAGTGGGAGTAATAATGCCCCATCATTGGTATCAGTGACACCAATGATGGGGCACTATTCCTCCCACTGACACTTGCTGACCCCTGTTCCAGTATGGTGCTGCTGCAGCCAGCATATGTGGTTGCAGCAGCACCTCTGTACGGCACAATTACCGGCCGCTCCTTCACTCGATTTTCGTGGGGCGCTCGGCTCCGCCTCCTCGCCGGTGATTGGCCGCCTGTGTGCTTTTCCTGAGCTACAGTTATGGCGGCCAATCATCGGTGAGGAGGCGGAGCCGAGCAGCCGCGCGAACATCCAGTGGTCGAACTGAATGAAGGAGCAGCCGCGCTTCCTGGACTGGATCGTCGTGGGACCGGTGCCAGGTAAGAAACAGCAGCCCCTGCCCACCCCTGTATTCAGTGTCCCTTCCGTTGGAAAGGGGGGCGGCGGCGGCACCGCGCTGCCCCCCTAAAAAGTGTCAGCATGCCGTATACCGGCGTATAAGACGACCCCTGACTTTTGAGAAGATTTTCAAGGGGTAAAGTCGTCTTATACGCTGGAAAATACGGTATGTTAGACACTGCTGCAATAATTTTTGCACAGAAATGAGCTGGAACACATCCAAACACCACAAAAAAAGACAGCTAATCTCAACAAATACTGCTCTCTCTGCTTCTGCTTTTGCAAAAAAAAAAAGCTAAAAAACGCAAATGTGGGAAAACGCCATGGAACGCTAATGCAGAAGCGCTAAAAAAAGCTGAAAAATTCAAGTTTTTAATGTGACTTTACACAGCTAACGTTACCAGCATTATCAAAACGTCCCGTGTGCATGAGGGCTAAAAGTAATTAAGGTTCCTAATAGGACTGGGGATGATGATTTGGACAGTCTGATGAACGGGATATGGGGCATATTGTCCAATCCACTGGGGAGTGCTTATTCGTTAAAGCGTTAAGGACCCCTGATTTACATAAGCGCTTTATATTGATCAAATAGGTAATTTTTGCACTTATTGAACAGATATAAAAAAGACTTCCACTTTTTTCTATATTTGACAGACCAAAAAGCGAGCAAATAGGAGAAGTTAATTGTTAGGCTTTACATACCCTACATAATGAATATTATACATTTATATAGTGTGAGGGTTAGTATGAGGACTACATAAAAGGGTTGGTATTAGTTGGTATGAAGTGTTGGGGGTTACAGGAAGATTAGTGTTAGGACTACATGGCAGATTAGTGGTAGAATCCGAAGAAAAGTAAAAGGGAAGGTTAGTGTTAGGACTATGGGGACATATAGTGTTGAGGTTACAGGCAAAGTTAGTGTTAGGATTACATGACAGAGTATGAACGGACTTGTTGGAAAACTTTTGTTCGGTCAGTGTTATCCACCTCACTTGTGTAGATGGGGCAATCCGTTCCGTTTTTTCAATCAGCCTGCTGGCTGAGCGAAAGAAAACTGACCCATGTATGCTCAGCTTTAGCCCTGGTTCACACTGATGCGGTGCGGAATTTGCACTGAAATCCGCACCGCATCAGAATCACACCCCGTTCATGTGAACCGATGCGGGTGTGTATGTTAACAACACCCAGAAAGTGGTCCGCAAAATGTGGTGCGATGCTCAGAATCGTATCGCATAGGTGTGAATACCCATGCGATACGATTCTAGTGCAACCAAAAAAAGGGTCCTGCACATTTTTGGTGCAGGTGCGGTGCGATTAGAGCCATACAAAGTATATGGCTCCAATTGCATTGCACACAAATCGCATGTGATCTGCAGAGGAATGCGGTGCGGTTTCTGTGCGAATCACATGCGATATACCACACCATATGTATGTGAACCCGGGCTAAGTGTTGGTGTTACAGAGAGGGTTGGTGTTGGGCATATAAGGAGGGTGGAGAAGAGAGACAGCAGCGCCACTCTAAATGTAGACGGTTAAAATCAGGCAGATTTGATGGTACAATTGCACTCACATAGGTAGGTACAGGGGCGGAGTGTCAACTCATGGGGCCCCCGGGCAATAGGGGATCATGGGGCCCCTGTGTCCTTGCTCAAACTCAAAAAAGCCTATGAAAAAGGTACCAGGGGCATCTCATGGGGCCCCCCACTGACCCCGGGCCCTTGGGCAGTGCCTGAGTTTCCAAATGGTCAGTCCGCCCCTGGGTAGGTAACAGGTAGGCATTTGAAGTAATGGAGGTCCAGTGGGAGCATCAGGTCCTCTGGCCACACTCTGGGTGATTTCCCGCCACCCAGAGCATGACCAAAGGACCTACTGCTCCCACTGGACCTCCATTACTTCACATGCCTACCTGTTACCTACCTATGTGAGTGCAATTGTACCATCAAATCTGCCTGATTTTAACCATCTACGCTTAGAGTGGCGCTGCTGTCTCTCTTCTCTACCTGCATTAGGAGTATCTACAAGCTCTTACAGCCAGCTGCCTCCTCGGACAAGTCCATACTACTATAAGCCCCCACTACAGATGGACTTGGACACCACCTCCACATGGACCTTCTACTAACCCCCATTGCTGATGGTCCATCCCCAAAACGCACACAGGGTCGATGCGTCTTAGTGCTCCCTCCCCCCACTCACCTGTGAATATAAGGAGGGTAACAAAGAGGATTAGTGTTGGGTTATTTATTTTTAGGGTCACAGGGAGGGTTAATGGAAGGAGGCCTTAGGGATAGCCATTGCAACAAAAACCACAGGCTTCCTAATAGGCAAACAATTTTCTACTTTCAAAACTAAAAAAAATACCACCTCAAACCAACCCATACATCTCAGAATATCACCTCATCCCTACCCACCCATGTTTTCTAGACGTAGGCAATAATGCCCCATATGGAAGAGAAATATATTTCCAATATAGTTAGAAAAAAAAATGATACATGCTACATATATTTACAATATATTGGCCTAAACAAATATATTTTAACATGTATTCCAAAAATGTAAAGCAAAATATAGTTTCCAAAGGTGTATATTTAAAAATATATTTTTTAAATATATTTTCCAAAGGCGTATTTTTAAAAAATATTTTTTAAAATATATTTTCCAGATATTTTTGAACCTCTAAAAAAATGCATTTAAACATAGATTTTTAAATATACTTGTAAATGCATTCCAAATTACACTTTTAAATATATTTCAGCATGTGTTCTGAATATATTTTTAATCATATATGCACAAAATATATTGAAATATATTTTTGAAATATATTGAATATGGCCAAAATTTTAGTATTTGAAATATATTTCAATATATCTGGGAAGAATATATTAAGAATGTATTTTTAAAATATATTTTTCCTCCATGTGGGGCCGTGCAAAGCCATTGCACCAAAAACCACAGGCTTCCTAATAGGCAAACCCTTCCCTACTTTCAAAATTTAAAAAAAAATACCACCTCAAACCAATCCATACATCTCAGAATATCACCCCATTCCTACCCACCCACGTTTTCTAGATGTAGGCAGTAATGCCCCATATGGAAGAGAAATATATTTCCAATATATTTAGAAAAGAAATTGTACATGCTACATATATTTACAATATATTGGCCTACACAAATGTATTTTAACATGTATTCCAAAAATGTAAATCAAAATATATTTTCCAAAGGTGTATATTTAAAAATATATTTTTTTAAATATATTTTCCAAAGGCGTATATTTAAAAATATATTTTTTAAAATATGTTTTCCAGATATTTTTGAACCTCTAAAAAAATGCATTTAAACACAGATTTTTAAACATACTTGTAAATGCATTCCAAATTACACTTTTAAATATATTTCAGCATGTGTTCTGAATATATTTTTAATCATATATGCACAAAATATATTGAAATATATTTTTGAAATATATTGAATATGGCCAAACTTTTAGTATTTGAAATATATTTCAAAATATCTGGGAAGACTATATTAAGAATGTATTTTTAAAATATATTTAAAATATATTTTTCTTCCATGTGGGGCCGTGCAAAGAAAAACCAGCTTTCAGGGTTCTAATCGCCCACCTCCTAAACGACATATCAGACTGGATGTCGCTCCATTTCCACAAACTTAACCTATCCAAAACCGAGCTCCTGGTCTTCCCCCCACCCCGCGCCCCCCCCATTCTCTCCATCACTACTAACAACGCCAGCATCTCTCCCACCCCACACGCCAAAGTCATGGGTGTCACCCTGAACTCCCACCTCTCCTTCCTACCCCACATCCAACTGCTATCTAGATCTTGCAGGCTCCACCTCCGCAACATCTCCAAGATACGCACATTCCCCACCCCAGACACCACCAAACAACTCGTACACTCCCTCATCATCTCCCGCCTGGACTATTGCAATTCCCTTCTCATTGGCCTACCCAAACGAACGCTATCCCCACACCAGTCGATCCTGAACTCAGCGGCTAGACTCGTCCACCTCACCAACTGCTCCACATCTGCCAATCCCTTCATTGGCTCCCTATTGCCCAACGCATCAAATTCAAACTGCTAACTCCAACCTACAAAGCCATTCACAACGCCGCCCCAAACTACATAACTGACCTGATACCCAAATACTACCCTACCCGTGCCCTCCGCTCCTCACAGGACCTCCTACTCTCTAGCTCCCTGGTCTCCTCCTCCCACGCCCGACTGCAGGACTTCTCTAGGACTTCCCCCATCCTCTGGAACTCCCTCCCCCAATCCATCAGACTGTCACCTACCCTCCTCACCTTCAGGCGCACCCTGAAAACCCTCCTCTTCAGAGAAGCCTACCCCAACCTCACCTAACACCTGACCTCACCTAACAACTAACCTCCTCCACTCCTCCCACCACTCCATCCCCCACAGCCATTTCCTCCTGTACCACCTTCCCCTCCCTCCTAGATTGTAAGCTCGAAAGAGCAGGGCCCTCGAACCCCTCGTGTATTGTATTGTTACTGTCTTGTCTCCTGTTCTGTCCCCCCTGCTACTGTACAGCGCTGAGCATACCCTTTGGCGCTATATAAATACTGTATAATAATAATAATAATAATAATGTTAAACCAATTATATTATTACTTCTGATTGTATGTTTTATCACATCTTGCAGCTTTTGCTCATCGGCTTTACTGAACTTGCAGGAAGGGCTAAAGGAGAAGTCATGCCATGAGAGGAGAAGAAATCCCTCCGTGTACTCAAAAGCATGGGAGGCCACGCACCGCCAGCTATTCTTAACTCAACTCAGATCCGCCGATATTGGAATGCCCCCCCCATCCGCAGCCAAGCATGGTTTGTGGGTCACTGAGTCTATCCTTTCTGTGACATTTACACCTCCAAAGAAATAGTTTCTTACACGTAGACCAGAAATATCCTGAACTCTGCAGCGCCAACAGCTGCCCTATTTTTGGGCCCGTGCTCTTTAGGCTGGAAGGGTGCCCGGATCGGTATAATGCCTCTGTACTCCGCATTGTGGTCTATGGCCAAGGGTTCCAGTTCAGACTAAGATCTAAAATAAACCCAATTCCTGTTTTAAGATTTGGACTTTGTAAATGATCGAAACGTCTCGGCGTGAAATGGTCAATTTTTACTGAAATAAGACCGGTTTAACTTAAAGTGGTTCTAAAGGCTCAAGGTGTTTTACCTTCATGTATTCTATGCATGAAGATGAAAAAACCTTCTGTGTGCAGCATCCCCCCCAACCCCCTCTAATACTCACCTAAGCCCCCTCTTGATCCAGCGATGTGCACTGGAGTCTCGACTATTCTGGGATTCCCTCTCCTCATTGTTATATAGTTACATAGTTAGTCTGGTCGAAAAAAGACAAAAGTCCATCCAGTTCAACCATTAAAAAAAAAAAGTTATAATCCTACACCCACAGTTGATCCAGAGGAAGGCAACCCCCCCAGCAAAACATGATCCAATTTGCTCCTGCAGGGAAAAAAAATGCCTTCCTGTTCCCCCGAGAGGCAACCGGATATTCCTTGGATCAACTTTATCTATAAATGTTATATCCAGTTATATTCTGTGTATCCAAGAAAGAATCCAGGACTTTTATAAAGCAATCAACTGAGCTGGCCAGAACCAACTCTTGAGGGAGTCTATTCCACATTTTTACAGCTCTTACTGTGAAGAAACCTTTCCATGTTTGGAGATTACATTTCTTTTCCTCCAGACGTAAAGAGAGCCCCTTGTCCTCTTTGATGACCTCAGGGGGAATAACTCTACACCGAGTTCACTATATGAACCACTGATGTGTTTATACATGTTGATCATATCCCCCCTTATGTATTATACATGGAGATCATATCCCCCCTTATGTATTATACATGGAGATCATATCCCCCCTTATGTATCATACATGGAGATCATATCCCCCCTTATGTATTATACATGGAGATCATATCCCCCCTTATGTATTATACATGGAGATCATATCCCCCCTTATGTATCATACATGGAGATCATATCCCCCCTTATGTATCATACATGGAGATCATATCCCCCCTTATGTATTATACATGGAGATCATATCCCCCTTATGTATTATACATGGAGATCATATCCCCCCTTATGTATTATACATGGAGATCATATCCCCCCCCCCCTTATGTATTACACATGGAGATCATATCCCTCCTTATGTATTATACATGGAGATCATATCCCCTCTTATGTATTATACATGGAGATCATATCCCCCCTTATGTATTATACATGGAGATCATATCCCCCTTATGTATTATACATGGAGATCATATCCCCCCTTATGTATTATACATGGAGATCATATCCCTTCCCCTTATGTATTACACATGGAGATCATATCCCCCCTTATGTATTATACATGGAGATCATATCCCCCCTTATGTATTATACATGGAGATCATATCCCCCCCTTATGTATTATACATGGAGATCATATCCCCCCTTATGTATTATACATGGAGATCATATCCCCCCTTATGTATTATACATGGAGATCATATCCCCCCTTATGTATTATACATGGAGATCATATCCCCCCCTTATGTATTATACATGTAGATCATATCCCCCCTTATGTATTATACATGGAGATCATATCCCCCCTTATGTATTATACATGGAGATCATATCCCCCCTTAATCTCCTCTTCTCAAGAGAGAATAAATTCAGTCCCTCTAATCTTTCCTCATAGCTGAGATCCTCCATGACTCTTATCAGTTTGGTTGCCCTTCTCTGTACTTTCTCCAGTTCCCCAATGTTCTTTTTGTGAATTGGTGCCCAAAACTGAACTGCATATTCCAGATGAGGTATTACTAATGATTTGTACCGGGGTAATATGATATATCTCTCTCTGGAGCCATTGGCTCCCACTGCTGTCAATCATAGCTGGTGAGCCAATGAGAAGAGAGAGGGGGCAGGGCTGAGCTCCCTATGTGAATGGATACATGGAGCAGCAGCTGCCCCCATAGCACGCTGCTTGCTGTGGGGGCACCTGACAGGAGAGAGGGGCAAGGAGAGCCTGTAGGGGACCCGAGAAGTGGAGGATCCAGGCTACTTTGTGCAAAACCACTGCACACAGCATGTAAGTATAGACATGTTTGTTATTTTTTCTTAATAAAAAAGAAATAAAAAACCTTTAGAATCACTTTCAGCTGGCCATACACTCTAAATTCCTTAAAACCGGTATCCCTTATTTGTGCACAAATATACGTTCAAAACTTAGACGCCAGGATATCGCTTTCTCCCCCAAAAGTCCAAAATAAAAGTCTTTCACAGCGTTTATATCATCTTAAATAACCCCTATAGTGATGTGGTGTTACTCTGTCTACTTATGTAGTATTATTCCATCTGTGGTTGATACTCCATCCTCCAATTGTTACCCTCAAAAAAAGATATAAACGCACATAGTGTATTCACCTCCGCAACATCTCCAAGACACACCCGTTTTTAACCTTGGAAACTACTAAGCAACTTATTCACTCCCTTATTATATCTCGCCTTGACTATTGTAACTCCCTCCTCATTGGCCAACCTCATCGCAGGCTATCTCCTCTTCAGTCTATCGTGAACGCTGCTGCCAGACTCATCCACCTTACTAACCGTTCTGTATCTGCCACCCCTCTCTGCCAATCCCTCCACTGGCCTCCACTCAGTGTCCTCCACCCCTCTCTGCCAATCCCTCCACTGACCTCCACTCAGTGTCCTCCACCCCTCTCTGCCAATCCCTACACTGGCCTCCACTCAGTGTCCTCCACCCCTCTCTGCCCATCCCTCCACTGGCCTCCACTCAGTGTCCTCCACCCCTCTCTGCCCATCCCTCCACTGGCCTCCACTCAGTGTCCTCCACCCCTCTCTGCCCATCCCTCCACTGGCCTCCACTCAGTGTCCTCCACCCCTCTCTGCCAATCCCTCCACTGGCTTCCCATTGCCCAACGGATAAAATTCAAAACATAAACAAAACATTAACAATAACATACAAATCCATTTATAACTCTGTCTCCAAATATCACCCAAACCGTCCTCTCTGCTCCTCGCATGACCTCCTGCTCTCTAGCTCCCTCATCTCCTCCTCCTATGCTCGTCTCCAGGACTTCTCCAGAGCTTTCCCCATCCTCTGGAACTCTCTACCCCAATTCATCAGAACTTTTAGGCGATCTCTGAAAATCTATCTCTTTAGGGAAACCTATCCTGCCCTCTGCTAATAATGGAATCTTCTAATCCTCCTACCAGTCCATCCCCTACAGTTACTACTTTTTGTACCACTAGCCCCTCCCTCCTAGATTGTAAGCTCCTAGGATCAGGGCCCTCCTATCCCTCTTGTAATGAACTGTATTGTTGCTGTATCATCTCCATTTATATTGTAAACACTGAGCAAACTGTTGGCGCTATATAAATCCTGTATAATAATAATATTATCCTCGCTACACTCACAACAATCACAAGAAACACACTCACAAAATCAGTGTAAAATCGTGCTTAAATCACTCCACCATATGTCCTCTTCTCTGCGTCTGTAATCCTTACTCTTACCCTCCTTTTTACTTGAAAACGTCTTATAACAAATTCCATCAACGAGGTTCCTCCAATATACAGCCAAAGAAAATAAATAAAGTGTGACATCCTCAATACCACTATGATGTGCTCCCCCGTGCTCCCATCAATCATCAATTGTGACCACCAGTGATACGTGGGTAAACGCTCCACCACCTCACAGACCATACACCTTACTGGACTGAGCCAGTCCACAAGCATAGAATAGAAACGGTTCTTCTCGGTCAGTAATATTCCTGGTTTCCAATGGCAGTATATAATGGGTCAGAATAGATAAGTATATATAGTGCAGTGTGTTTTTAAAAACAGCTATTTATTCCAGTAAAAAAGCGTTTACAAACAAACACAGCATAACAGCATATAGACTTATCTCCTCATTAAAAACAGCATCAGCGTTTGCTCACTCTAGACCTCATCCAAGATGGACGCTCCTCAACGTATCATATTCAGTGAAGACGTCCGGTCTACGTCCGACGTCACCTTCTGACGCGTTTCGTCAAATACTTTGATAAAGACGGAAGTGACAAAACATGTCGGCCGTAGACCGGAAGTCTTCACTGAATATGATAAATTGTGCCCAGAAAAACCCACCCACAACAGGATCCAATACCAGTAGGGTTTAGACCAACCCCAACTGCGCCTAGCTACACTCCTCCACATATATATGCAAAAGGAGGTGCTGTGGATACGGCTTGGGTGTGCACCACACAGTAGCCACAAAGCAAATTTTCAAGTATCCATAACCCACATGGTTTTACTTATTTCCATGGTCATATGGGTCCTCCATAAGCCATGCATTCCAGAAGCTCATCACAGTCTCTGTAGAGTCTGGGACACATAGGGGGGTGATCTCTAAGGAATTCACAGCCTCTAATGATGTTGCCCTTATATCAGACATCAGGAGTTTCTCATGCGTTTCGTCTTTACATCCAAGACTTCTTCAGGGTAGAGCTTTATTGCTCAAGACATTCCTTAAGCAGGAGTGCATGACTTATGTCAGGTTCCGCTTAAAGAGACATACTTAAAATGGGATTCAAGCCTAACACTAACTATTATTAAAAATATTCCCTCCCCTCCCACATGGAATAAAAATATATTTTAAAAATATTCTTCCCACATATATTGACATATTTTTGAAATGCTACAATTTTGGCCATATTCAATATATTTCAAAATATATTTACACACACACACACACTTTGGCTCAGGCTCCATGTACACTGCAGCTGATAAACGCACGTTTAGGAGCTTTTCTGCATTTTTTTCAGCAGCCCCTGAACTCTCCCTAATGTTTCCCTATGTGTCCATGTCCAGTATGTCGTTTACAGACAGTTGAGTTCACAGTCTTTTTTTTTGTACGCACCAAACTTGTGCTCAGGAGTAGATTTTATCAGCGTTTCAAGCGCCAAACGCTTGTAAACGCGGCTAAACATGTTTATAAGCTTTTGCGTTTGGAAAATGTTTTAACTCTTCCATTTCCAGATGCTGTCCAGAGCCTTTATTCATCATGAAAAATGCATGCAAAGCGTTTTCCTGGTACTCAAATGGACCCGCTACACCATACTTTGAGGTTTCGCATGAAAGACAATATGTTAGACACGGCTGCAATAATGTCTGCACAGAAATGAGCTGGAACACATCCAAACACCACAAAAAAAAAAAGAAGCTAATCTCAACAAATACTGCTCTCTCTGCTTCTGCTCTCTCTATTTCTCTCAAAATGTCTGAAGTAGTTCATGTTTTACTGTGCATATTAAAAGGTCTCCTGAGGTTATCTTTTAAAAACGCTTCTAAAAGCAAACACTCATAAACGCGGTATGCAAACGTGGCTAAACAGACTTTTTTTAACCTACATTTTCCAGCAGTTTCCATCGTTCAGAAGTGTCCTGTGTCCACGGAGCCCAACTCCTGGTTCACATCTGTGCGGGTGGTGCCGCTGCGGATCTGCAGGAAAATCTGTGCAGCCGCACCACCCGCACAGAGAAATGCAGACCCACAGGTGGGTGCCATTAGTTCTAATGGCACGCCGCCCGCACTGGAAAACGCAACCGTACTGGGAACCGAGGTTCCCGTGCAGGCTGCGTTTTCAGAAGTGCAGGGACTTCTTTCCCTGCGTGTCACGGGCAAATGAATGGGCTCTGGTGCCTGTGCAAAACGCGTCCCGCACGGCCGCATAGATGTGAACCGGGGGTAAAGAAGGAGCCCTAAATGCATTAAGGCTCAAGGGTGTCAAACTGGTGGCCCTCCAGCTGCTGCCAAACTACAAGTCCCATCATGCCTCTGCCTTTGGGAGTCATGCTTGTAACTGTCAATCTTGCAATGCCTCATGGGACTTGTAGTTTGGCAACTGCTGGAGGGCCACCAGTTTGACACCCGTGCTCTAGATGGTGAGCCTATGCCTTCTACCTGCAAGAAAATCTCATGCACCTGCTAAACACTCGATGTGCATCAGGCCATGGTGTCAGGACTTCTAGAACCAGACTCGGGAGACAAACAACACAGACCCTGCTGGTTTCAGTTTAATAATATAAAATCCAGAAAGCATCAGTTGTGCTCCGCTATTAATCCTGGCTACATCCCGAGAGATCGGAGAGATAATGAAGATCAAGCAAGATAACTACACATGACAACAGATGTCTGCCAGAGCCGCCATAATACGTTTTATGCAAATGAAGTGTCCATCAGCCACCTGTCTGGATGGGGGATGGTCAGGGTCTGTATTGTGATATGTGTGCGGTTGGGGGAGGGGGAGACTGCACACCTATGGTCAAGCTGATCTGACCTAATTGCAGGGGCGAACTGACCATTTGGAAACTCGGGCACTGCCTGAGGGCCCGGGATCAGTAGGGGGCAGGGGCGGACTGACCATTTAGAAACTCGGGCACTGCCCAAGGGCCCGGGGTCAGTAGGGGGCCCCATGAGATGCCCCTGGTACCTTTTTCATAGGCTTTTTTGAGTTTCGGCAAAGACATAGGGGCCCTATGATCCTCTATTGCCCGGGGGCCCCATGAGTTGTCAGTCCGCCCCTGGTAGGGGGCCCCATGAGATGCCCCTGGTACCTTTTTGATAGGCTTTTTTGAGTTTGGGCAAGGACACAGGGGCCCCATGAACCCCTATTGCCCGGGGGCCCCATGAGTTGTCAGTCCACCCCTGCCTAATTGCATTACATAAACCTGTTCTTATTAATTGCATCCTTTTAGCAACAGTGATGCGGCTAATGCCCCGTACACACGATAAGAAAATCATACGAAAAATTTTGCGGAACCACTGATCGAACGATTTTCTCTTTGTTGATGAGCAGGATGTTTTAACCAATAACAATGAACGAAAAAATCTGGTTGAACAACAGTGAAAAATGTTGTCGTTTCGCATACGAACGTCCGATTTTCTATGCGGCGGTATGACGTTCGTACGAAAAAAAATCTATCAAGCATGAGCGGAAACAGAAGATGACCCGGATGTTTATGTCCAAGAAATCTTCGTAAACATGAACGAAAAATCAAAATGTTAAAAGTACATCGGCCTAATGAGATAATGAACCCAGAATTGTGCAGATTAAATTTTACGTATCACTATTTATGTATATAGGTCATGGAATAAATGATATTATACTCATTGCTGGTAATTGTTGTGTAAATCGCTCGTTCTGACCGGAAGGGCGTGGCTACAAGGTCACACGCACACCGCATCACTTCCACTTGTACGGAAGATGTCAACACTATGTATTGCCCGATGAACGAATTTTTTAAATTGGTTAATGTGAGCCACGATTTCGACCAACGAACGAACGCTTCTCGGTCGTCGGATGACCGATCGGTCGATTTTCTAATCGTGTATTCCCACCTTTAGGCTGGCCATACACTATTCAATTTTCTGTCCAATTTTTCCCCAATTTGCAGCACAGTGGCTAAATGGTTAGCACTTCCGCCTGGCAGTACTAGGGTCGTTGGTTCAAATCCCGACCACGGCACCACCTGCCTGGAGTTTGCATGTTCTCCCTGTGCCTGCGTGGGTTTCCTCCAGGTATTCTGGTTTCCTCCCACTCTCCAAAGACATGCTGGTAGGTGAATTGGCTCCTGTCTAAATTGTCCCTAGTATGTGTATGTATGAATGTGAGTTAGGGACCTTAGATTGTACACCCCTTGAGGGTTAGGGACTGATGTGAATGTACAATATATATGTAAAGTGCTGCGTAAATGGATGGCGTTATATAAGTACCTGAAATTAATAAATAATAAACTATGTACCAAGAACCTGCCTAATTGAAAGTGTAATTTAGGTTTGACCTCATATTATATAGTTTTCGGTAAATCTAAAGCAAAAATCTATAAATAAATGTATGGCCAGCCTAAGCCCCGCAATGCAAACATCATCCGAATTCCCATGACATAAGCTTGTTATTTAAAGCCAGCTCCACCCAAAATATTTTATTGTTGGCATGGCACCGTTGGAGAATCATGTTCTGGTTTATATCTTGGAGACCTGGTTGTCTATAGGATCAATTTTTGCTTTCCATGCTGACACAACACCGGCCTAAAACAAATGTAATATAGGGCAGCAGATACGAAGGACTAATTGCATACAACTGTGACTACATAGACATGCATGATCAATTTACAATTTAACGTGCAGGAGGCCTGACAGGCTCAACGTCGGAAGTCACTCATCAATCAAAGGAGATTTCTAATAATGTAGAAGTATACTCTAGATCAGGGGTGTCAAACTGGTGGCCCTCCAGCTGTTGCGAAACTACAAGTCCCATCATGCCTCTACCTTTGGGAGCCATGCTTGTAACTGTCAATCTTGCAATGCCTCATGGGACTTGTAGTTTGGTAACAGTTGGAGGGCCATCAGCTTGACACCCGTGCTCTAGATGGTCATGTGCTGTAAGATGGTCTGAGTTGAGCTAGAGAAATCTGTTGGTTACCCCATCCAGTATGAATGGAGGAAACTCTTCTGCTGGCTATTGGTTTGTGACAGCCAGCACCCGTGGGATCATAGGTTGCATCTGATTGGATGGAGCCATTATCCAGCTGACAATTTTCTACATAGATTTTCAGATTGAAGAATGTCAGGTGGGAGCAGGGGCGGACTGACAACTCATGGGGCCCCCGGGCAATAGGGGATCATGGGACCCCTGTGTCCTTGCCCAAACTCAAAAAAGCCTATGAAAAAGGTACCAGGGGCATCTCATGAGGTCCTCTACTGACCCCGGGCCCTCGGGCAGTGCCCGAGTTTCCAAATGGTCAGTCCGCCCCTGGGTGGGAGGCAGCCAACAGGGCCACCTATAGCTTGAACTTAGTCCACTTCATCACCAGGAAAAGAGATGAGATCAGGCATCCCCAAAACTCATCTCTAACCAAAAGCCATCTCTAGCGCTCTTTCTTTTTTACGCCAATGAGTTGCAAGCTGGGCCATTCCCTCCCCACAGCTCATTGGGTAAAAAAAAAAGAGCACAAGTTTGGCTAGAGATGAGTTCAGAGGATGCTTGAGCTCATCTCTACTCAGCAACTAGTCGAAATTCACCTTGTGTATGGGCAGCTTCAAAATTCCCTGGTAGTCATCCACTAACAGCAGAGCAACTGGATCGCACTGGCAGTCAGGGTATAAGACATTTTATTATACACAAAATGCCCCATCCTCCATTGTATGTGAGCGTAGTCAGGTGATTTAGAGACTTTTTTGTGCGCATTTTTCATGCACATTTCTATGCGCAACTAGTAGCGTAGGAGCAGAATCCTGTGTTTCTGGGTTCACAGAGTTGTAAATGGAAGCGCCTTAAAAACATGTAAACATGCATTTTTTTTAAGCCCAATAAATGTGAAACAGTAAAGTGCAGCATAAAAGTGAGAATATATAAAATCCATAAAATATCAGTGGAGTAAGAGCTATAAATTGTCCGAAGGATATAAATACGGCAATCACGGTGAAATATTGTGAAGTGATCCACTAGGGAATCCACCACCTCTGTCAGATGTACTCAACACAAAGCCATTAATGTCTAAACCGCTGGCAACAAAAGTGAGTCCACCCCTAAGTGAAAATGTCCAAATCGGGCCCAAAGTGTCAATATTTTCCAGCACTTCCTTAACCCTCTTGGACATGGAGTTCACCAGAGCTTCACAGGTTGCCACTAGAGTCCTCTTCCACTCCTCCACGACGACATCACAGAGCTGGTGTCATGTGACCTTGTAACACTAACGAGTCACATGACACCGAGGAGGTAAAATAGCTAATTGGGCCCAATTTGGACCTTGTCACTTAGGGGTGTACTCACGTTTGGTTTAGACATTAATGGCGGTGTGTTGAGTTAATTTGAGGGGACAGCAAATTTACATGTTATACAAGCTGTACACTGACTACGTCACATTGGAGAAAAGTGTCATTTCTTCAGTGTTGTCACATGAAAAGATAGAATAAAATATTTACAAAAACGTGAGGGGTGGACTCACTTCTGTGAGATACTGTATATATACATATATATATATATATATATATATATATATATACAGCATGTGGCCGTAGGCCATGGCCTACGCTAGCCATGCAAGAATCTGTTCCTGCAGATATTGGAGATTGCACAGCTTGCTCAAATCTTGCCTGTAATATCCAATAGATTTGCCAGTGAAAACTGGCCAGGCAATATGTGCACTATCTAGTGACAATAACAATTTCTTCCAGGAAATGGATACAGTTAATCTGTGAAACATTGGAAAATCAGTGCACATTCCCTTTTCTGCAGAGAAGATGGATTGACGTCTTCAAGCTCCCTGTTGGATCCCAGCTCTCTAGCAACGCCAGCGAGGATGGGAAGATGTCACTATCCATTACACTGAGCAAGACGTACTCCCATCTAGGGCTATAGTCTGTCTGGGCCTAATTCAAGATAAAGCCCTTATAAACCCTTAAGAAGAGCTGCTTAAAGCTCTATAGAAGCGGGACACCTGGTTGGCCTGGTCTATACACAAGTTGTTAAAGCTACAACGTCAGCTTGAGATAGTTGGCCTGGTCTACACAGAGGCTATTTTTAAAAAATGCTGGCATGGGCCTAGTCATGGGTATACTGCCAGATACTATAGAAGTGAGACAAGTGGTTTGCCATATCTACAGACTGTTATTTGAAGGATAATGCCGGCATGGGCATAGCCACAGTTGTTCTGCCAGATTCGACAGAAGAAAGACGTCTGGTTGATCCGGTCTACACACAAGCTGTTATTTGAAGGTACAACTGTGCCACAAGTATACTGCCAGATACTACAGAAGAAAGACGTCTGGTTGATCCAGTCTACACACAAGCTGTTATTTGAAGGTACAACTGTGGCACAAGTATACTGCCAGATACTACAGAAGAAAGACGTCTGGTTGATCCAATCTACACACAAGCTGTTATTTGAAGGTACAACTGTGGCATGGGCCTGGCCACAAGTATACTGCCAGATACTACAGAAGTACGACGTCTGGTTGATCCAATCTACACACAAGCTGTTATTTGAAGGTACAACTGTGCCACAAGTATACTGCCAGATACTACAGAGGAAAGACGTCTGGTTGATCCAGTCTACACACAAGCTGTTATTTGAAGGTACAACTGTGGCACAAGTATACTGCCAGATACTACAGAAGAAAGACGTCTGGTTGATCCAATCTACACACAAGCTGTTATTTGAAGGTACAACTGTGGCATGGGCCTGGCCACAAGTATACTGCCAGATACTACAGAAGTACGACGTCTGGTTGATCCAATCTACACACAAGCTGTTATTTGAAGGTACAACTGTGGCATGGGCCTGGCCACAAGTATACTCCCAGATACTATAGAAGTACGACGTCTGGTTGATCCAATCTACACACAAGCTGTTATTTGAAGGTACAACTGTGGCATGGGCCTGGCCACAGGTATACTGCCAGATACTACAGAAGAAAGACGTCTGGTTGATCCAGTCTACATACAAGCCGTTATTTGAAGGTACAATGCCGGCATGGGCCTGGCCACAGGTGTTCTGCCAGATTCGACAGAAGAAAGACATCTGGTTGATCCGGTCTACACACAAGCTGTTATTTGAAGGTACAACTGTGGCACAAGTATACTGCCAGATACTACAGAAGAAAGACGTCTGGTTGATCCAGTCTACACACAAGCTGTTATTTGAAGGTACAACTGTGGCATGGGCCTGGCCACAAGCATACTCCCAGATACTATAGAAGTACGACGTCTGCTTGATCCAATCTACACACAAGCTGTTATTTGAAGGTACAACTGTGGCATTTGCCTGGCCACAGGTATACTGCCAGATACTACAGAAGAAAGACGTCTGGTTGATCCAGTCTACACACAAGCTGTTATCTGAAGGGACAATGCCAGCATGGGCTTAGCCACAGGTGTTCTGCCAGATACTACAGAAGAAAGACGTCTGGTTGATCCAGTCTACACACAAGCTGTTATTTGAAGGGATAATGCCGGCATGGGCCTGGCCACAGGTGTTCTGCCAGATTCAACAGAAGAAAGACATCTGGTTGATCCGGTCTACACACAAGCTTTTATTTGAAGGTACAACTGTGGCACAAGTATACTGCCAGATACTACAGAAGAAAGACGTCTGGTTGATCCAGTCTACACACAAGCTGTTATTTGAAGGTACAACTGTGGCACAAGTATACTGCCAGATACTACAGAAGAAAGACGTCTGGTTGATCCAGTCTACACACAAGCTGTTATTTGAAGGTACAACTGTGGCATGGGCCTGGCCACCGGTATACTGCCAGATACTATAGAAGTACGACGTCTGGTTGATCCAATCTACACACAAGCTGTTATTTGAAGGTACAACTGTGGCATGGGCCTGGCCACAGGTATACTGCCAGATATTACAGAAGAAAGATGTCTGGTTGATCCAGTCTACACACAAGCTGTTATCTGAAGGGACAATGCCAGCATGGGCTTAGCCACAGGTGTTCTGCCAGATACTGCAGAAGAAAGACGTCTGGTTGATCCAGTCTACACACAAGCTGTTATTTGAAGGTACAACTGTGGCATGGGCCTGGCCACAAGTATACTGCCAGATACCTTAGAAGTGAGATATTTTGTTGGCCTGGTCTACTCAGAAGCTGGTGTACAGGTGTACTGCCAAACACTTTTCCACTAGATGGACTGCAAACACTTTTCCACTAGATGGACTGCAAACACTTTTCCACTAGATGGACTGCAAACTGATTAACACACTCTAGGTTAATTAAATCCTGTCATAGCAACAAGTCATTAATGCACTACAATTGTTTGCGATAAGGCTGGACTTTTTACTCTGCAAAGTAAATATAGCACATTGGAAAGCCGCTCTTCAATTTATACAGAGTAGAGTAAGAGTAGCCAAAAATACACCCAGCATAAAGTCAAGATAACATGCCAAGAGGTCCGTGGAGTGACAAGCTATATTTTACAGGTCGATGTGGTGTAATGGACAACAGCCAATCAAAACTGTCATATACTGCTCTGCTGATATTAATGTTCAGAAAGCAACCGGCAACTGGTTCCAAGAGGAGCCTTTAAAAATATACAACCTTTAAAAACAAAGCACCAACACTGAATGCTAAAATAGAACAATATACCATAGATATAAATATCTCAGCAAATCAGTTGGCATATACAGTGCTCAGCATAAATGAGTACAACCCAACAGATTTGTCAGAAAACCTTTCCTTGCTTTTCAGAATCAACATTTTCAATGGGACACTATAATACAAAATACTCCCACAAATGCGGGCCATTGATTGCAAACAAGATTTGTTAATGTGCACACACATAAAAGTATTTTTCCTAACAAATTTATTCAAGACCATGCTGCCAAAATGAACACACCCCAATGAAAGTCTTACGGGCAAAGCTAAATTTTAGGCAACAAAATCCTAATTAACAAGAATTCACCTACAGGCAAGTCTAATTATTCATTAAACAGGTGTCCAGCAGACAGATTATAAAAGTGCAATACTTAACAAAGAAAACCCCTCCCGTTTCATGCTGTCAGCAATGGCACCACATGGAAATGTCACAAGACCTGAGAAAGAAAATAATTTCTTTAAACAAGAAAGGTGAAGGCTACAAGAAGATCAGCAAAGCTTTACTTATGAGTCAGAATACTATAGCAAAAGTGATCCAAAAATTTAACAAATATGGAACTGCAACCATCTTGCAGAGACGTCCAGGCCATCCATGGAAGTTAACACCTCGACAGGAGAGTCTACTGATGAGAAGGGTTGAAGAAAATCTCTATGCAAGTTCATTGCACTTACTAAAGAAGTAGAAAGCCAAACTGGGGTGATTGTTTCCTGTGACACAATACGGCGTACACTGCAAAGGAATGCCATGCATGGGTGTCATCCACGAAGAAAGCCTCTCCTAAAGCCCACACACAAAAAAGACCACCTAGAATTTGCCAGGGCCCATGCTGAAAAGAAGACTACTGGGACTCTGTACTCTGGAGTGATGAGACCAAGATAAATGTTTTTGGGACGGATGGCTTCAAAACTGTATGGTGTCACAAAGGTGAGGAGTACAAAGAAAAATACATGGTGCCTACAGTGAAACATGGTGGTGGCAGTGACCTTCTTTGGGGATGCGTGAGTGCTGCTGGTGTCGGGGAGCTGCATTTCACTGATGGTATCATGAATTCACAGATGTACTGCTCTATATTGAAAGAGAAGATGCTGCCATCACTCCGTGCCCTCGGTCATTGTGCACTTTTGCAACATGACAATGATCCAAAACACACATCTAAGGCCACTGTTGCATTTGTGAAGAAGAACCGGGTGAAAGTGAATCAGTGGCCAAGTATGTCTCCTGATCTGAACTCAACCAAACACCTATGGGGAATTCTGAAGAGACAACTTGAGCATCACTCTCCATCCAGCATCCAGGCTCTGAAAGTAATTCTTGAAGAATGGAAAAAGATTGATGTTGCAATATGTCACCAACCTATTCATTCCATGCCTAGAAGACTTGGTGCCGTCCTTACAAATCATGGAGGTCATACAAAATACTAGATTGAGTAGTTTGTGTTGTGGGGTGTATTCATTTTTGCATCAACTAGTTTGAGTAAAACGGAAGATTTTGTAATCTAAGTTATATTATTAACCTTACTTTCATATAATGAGCTAAACAAATGTTCCATAAAACTCAGTTTTGTTAAAATTTAGCAAATTATTCTTGTGTTCATTGAGATATTGATTCAAATTTTACTTTTCGAAAGGAGTGTACTCATTTATGCTGAGCACTGTAAGACTGACGATAAGCTTTACAACTTTGAGGATCTTCCTTAGGCTCATCACACACCTCATCATCAGATTGTTCAGTATCCATTAGATCGACGAACAACTACTGTATGCTGCACAACAGCCTACCTGATTGGATAGAAATCGATTGAATGGTTAAAAAGGAGCTTCACAGCACCATTGAGGGCTACAAGCTGACAGCCGCTAAGGCTGCTGGGACTTGTAGTCTCTCATTCACAGATGACTGGCAATGAGTGACGTGGCCATGTGGGCGGAGCCCCGCACCGCCACGTTTTTAAAAAAATTGACAGCTAGCGAGGGGGGAGAAGATCCCCCACCACCTGTCAAAATGGGGATCAGGAGGGAGTGGGGGCTGGTCTGAACGTAGCATGTTATGAAAGGTGAACTTATCCTTTAAGGCCTGTTTCACACCTATGTGCCTATTCCATTGAACATGGTTTCCTATGGATCACGTTCATATCTGTGCGTTTTCCACCGATGCGTTTTCGGTAAAGAATCAGGAACTTTTTTCCCACAGCAGATTGTGTTTTTGGTTCTATAGACTTCAATGGAAATGCAGCATAAACACGTAAAAAATGCAGTGCTTTTGATGCATTTCTACTGTGTTTTTGCTGGTTTCTCTCGCAAGACAACAGACACCTCCCAAAAATGCAAAACACATCAAAAATGTATTAAAAACCTGTCAAAAATGTGTGTGAAAAAATGCAAAGCGCACTGGGAAAAGCATCTGCATCCTGCATAGGTGTGAACCAGGCCTAATGCAGGCCATAGACGGTTTGTTTATCGGCTGATTTTTCATTCGAAAAACGAAACATTGTTCGTTCTGTAAACTGATGTTGGCACCAATGATTATGAAAATCGTCCGTTTTTCACGAATTTTCCAGCATGACCGATAAACGAAATGAGTAGGGACCGCGAAAATTGGCCGATGCCATTGGTCCACTAACTAGTGCAAAAATCGGCCGATTATTCTTTCGGACGAAAAATCGTCCGATAAACGAACCGTCTATGACCTGCATAAATTGCATACTCATCTGCCTCGCAAATCCAGCTCTGTTCTGCCGTAAGCCGCCACTCACTGGGTCCTGCACCACCAGGGGCGGACTGACAACTCATGGGGCCCCCGGGCAATAAGAGATCATGGGGCCCCTGTGTCCTTGCCCAAACTCAAAAAAGCCTATGAAAAAGGTACCAGGGGCATCTCATGGGGCCCCCTACTGACCCTGGGCCCTCGGGCAGTGCCCGAGTTTCCAAATGGTCAGTCCACCCCTGTGCGCCACCATTTTCTTTGCTGATATCATCAGGATGACGGCTGCTAAACGATTTTGCACAAAACTGATCGATTTATTTGAATTTATTCTGATTCGTCTGGATGGAAAATCTCATGATAGAAAATGTAACATGACTGGTAAATGTATAGCTCATCGAACTATGTTTTTGACCTTTCGATAGTATTTTCCCCTAGACAGTAAATAGACTGTCAATATGATTGCAATGCATTCTGGTTGGCTGCGCGCTGACATCATTCATAATACAGGCCAATAGTCGTGTGGGTGGGGACAGTGAGGGGCTGCCCACAAAGCAGAGTATTGGAGAGAGGAGGGGGGCGCCGCAGCAAGGAATAAGGTAGGCATTAATGCTCCTTTACATTGCAACCGCCCTTGCCACCGCACATATAGAAAGCAATCCACCGGCGCTTTTCAGAGGGTGGTTGTTAGACAGCTGGGAGGCGATATGTAGCCTCCTCAGCACCTGTTTTAAACCTGAAAAGTGAATCCAACTGCATCACAACTGCGTTTTGGTTGCAGCCACTGCCCCATTCACTTGAATAGGTCACATTCCGTACTACCCACTGAAAGTGACAAAGGGTATATTTTTTGCCGCAGGTGTGACGCAAAAAACATTGCAGCTGAAGCATGTGTACAACGACCTAAAAAAAAAAATTGATCGACCCTGTACGATTTTTTTTCCAGCCACAACTGCTACTATCTGTCACTCATTGCTCAGCCATGCTATTATTATCTTGCTCAATCGATGTCCGATTTGATTGTTTTGTTGAATTGGATGTTAATCGTTCAGCTTTATGAATACATGTATTAAAGTGATATTAAAAAAAAGAATAAAACATCATAGTTGTCTGCTCTGTGTAATGAATATATCTATGTAGTCCTCCCACGCTCTAAGTATCTAATTCTTTATATAAAGCTGCTAACACCTTCCCATATACCAAATGGAACAATGCTAAATGAAAAATAATTGGTGCTGCGCTAATATTATATAAAATAGTCAAGAATATTAATCCCCACAATATAAAACTATAAAATTAAATCACAAAAAATAAATGTAGAATAGAATACACATGAAAACATCCAAAATAATGGATAACAGTGAAAATACACCCAAAATATATATATAAAAGGTGTAACCTAGGTACACTAATAATAATAAATAGGGGACTATGGGTGAAAATACTTAACCACCTCCCGCCCACCATGTAGTCCAACGACGGGCGCAAGGTGGTTCTCTTGTCCTGGGAGGATGTCATATGACGTCCTCCCATTCTTACTGCACATGCGCGGCTCAGGGAGCGCGCTGTGCAGCGATCGGCGGTGCGCAGTGTCCCTCGGACACAGCAGATCACCGATCACGGAAAAAGCCGAATAGGTCGGCTCGGTCATGTGATCAGCTGTGTCCAATCACAGCTGATCACATGTAAACAGGGAAATGCCGGTTATCAGCATTTCTCTCCTCAAGAGCTGTCACGCTGACAGGAGAGGAGAGCCGGTAATCGGCTTTCCGCGGAGGGGACATGTACACTGATCATCAGGGCACTGATGATCAGTGTGCCCTGATGATCAGTGTAGCCCCAGCAGTGCCACCTGTCAGTGCTCATCAGTGCCACATGCCAGTACTCATCAGTGCCACATCAATGCCACATATCAGTGCCTACCAGTGCACATCAATGCCACATATCAGTGCCCATCTGAGCTGCCTTTCAGTGTCACCCATCTGTGCCAGTCAGTGCCACCTATCAATGCCAATCAGTGCCACCTATCAGTGCTGCCAATCAGTGCCAGTCAGTGCCGCCTATCAGTGCCAGTCAGTGCCGCCTATCAGTGCTGCCTATCAGTGCCATATACAGTCAGGTCCATAAATATTGGGACATCAACAAAATTCTAACATTTTTGGCTCTCTACACCACCACAATGGATTTGAAATGAAATGAACAAGATGTGCTTTAACTGCAGACTGTCAGCTTTAATTTGAGGGTATTTACATCCAAATCAGGTGAACGGTGTAGGAATTACAACAGTTTGCATATGTGCCTCCCACTTATTAAGGGACCAAAAGTAATGGGACAATTGGCTTCTCAGGTGTTCCATGGCCAGGTGTGTGTTATTCCCTCATTATCCCAATTACAATGAGCAGATAAAAGGTCCAGAGTTCATTTCAAGTGTGCTATTTGCATTTGGAATCTGTTGCTGTCAACTCTCAAGATGAGATCAAAAGAGCTGTCACTATCAGTGAAGCAAGCCATCATTAGGCTGAAAAAACAAAACAAACCCATCAGAGAGATAGCAAAAACATTAGGCGTGGCCAAAACAACTGTTTGGAACATTCTTAAAAAGAAGGAACGCACCGGTGAGCTTAGCAACACCAAAAGACCCGGAAGACCACGGAAAACAACTGTGGTGGATGACCGAAGAATTCTTTCCCTGGTGAAGAAAACACCCTTCACAACAGTTGGCCAGATCAAGAACACTCTCCAGGAGGTAGGTGTATGTGTGTGTCAATGTCAACAATCAAGAGAAGACTTCACCAGAGTGAATACAGAGGGTTCACCACAAGATGGAAACCATTGGTGAGCCTAAAAAACAGGAAGGCCAGATTAGAGTTTGCCAAACGACATCTAAAAAGCCTTCACAGTTCTGGAACAACATCCTATGGACAGATGAGACCGAGATCAACTTGTACCAGAGTGATGGGAAGAAAAGAGTATGGGGAAGGAAAGGAACTGCTCATGATCCTAAGCATACAACCTCATCAGTGAAGCATGGTGGTGGTAGTGTCATGGCGTGGGCATGTATGGCTGCCAATGGAACTGGTTCTCTTGTATTTATTGATGATGTGACTGCTGACAAAAGCAGCCGGATGAATTGTGAAGTGTTTCAGGCAATATTATCTGCTCATATTCAGCCAAATGCTTCACAACTCATTGGACGCTTCACAGTGCAGATGGACAATGACCCAAAGCATACTGCAAAAGCAACCAAAGAGTTTTTTAAGGGAAAGAAGTGGAATGTTATGCAATGGCCAAGTCAATCACCTGACCTGAATCCGATTGAGCATGCATTTCACTTGCTGAAGACAATACTGAAGGGAAAATGCCCCAAGAACAAGGAACTGAAGACAGTTGCAGTAGAGGCCTGGCAGAGCATCACCAGGGATGAAACCCAGCGTCTGGTGATGTCTATGCGTTCCACACTTCAGGCTGTAATTGACTGCAAAGGATTTGCAACCAAGTATTAAAAAGTGAAAGTTTGATTTATGATTATTATTCTGTCCCATTACTTTTGGTTCCTTAACAAGTAGGAGGCACATATGCAAACTGTTGTAATTCCTACACCGTTCACCTGATTTGGATGTAAATACCCTCAAATTAAAGCTGACAGTCTGCAGTTAAAGCACATCTTGTTTGTTTCATTTCAAATCCATTGTGGTGGTGTATAGAGCCAAAAATGTTAGAATTGTGTCCATGTCCCAATATTTATGGACCTGACTGTATCAGTGCCATGTATCAGTGCTGCCTTTCAGTGCCCATCAGTGATGCCTGTCAATGCCCATCAGTGCCACCTACCAGTGCCTCCTCATCAGTGCCATTGAGGGCTACCTACCTGCCGGTTTCCGGCTGGTGATTACTCACCGGCGTGTGGTGATTTCCAAGGATCTCCGTTTTGTTTACTAACAGTTGTCCTCCCTGTCAGCTCGGGCACAATGCTTTGGATGGCTGAGCACAGCACAGCCATCCAAAGCAGTGTGATTACAGTGAAGCACACTGACACTGCCCCCTAGAAAAACACTCCCAGCACACAATTAACCCCTTGATCGCCCCTCATGTTAACCCCTTCCTGCCCAGTGCCATTAGTATAGTGTCAGTGTTTTTTTTTTAGCACTGACCACTGTATTGGTGTCACTGGGGATGTCAGTGACACCAAGTCAGTTCCCCCCCCCAATGTCAGAATGTCTGCCGCAGTCCCACTATAAGTTTCTGATCGCCGCCATTACTAGTAAAAAAAAAGAAATCACAGTATATATACCGTCATTTGTAAACGCTATAACTTTCACGTAAACAAATTAATTTACAGGTATTGGGATTTTTTTAGCAAAGACACGGAGCAGAATACATTTTAGTGTAAATTTATGATAAAATTTGATTTTTTTAATTTTTTTACTGGACATGTTTAATAGCAAAAAGTCAAAAATATTGTTTTTTTTCTCAAAATTGTCGGACTTTTTTTTTATAGCGCAAAAAACAAAAAACGCACAGGCAATCAAATACCACCAAAAGAAAGCTCCATTTGTGGGAAAAAAGGACGTAAATTTCATCTGAGTGCAGCGTTGCATGACCGCGCAATTGTCAGTTAAAATAACTCAGCCCCGTAACGCAAAAAATGGCCTGGTCAGGAAGGGGGGGGGGGGGTAAATCTTCTGGAGGGCAAGGGGTTAATATCAGATCATCACATACAATGATGCACCAAGAGCAGGGGTGGACTGACAACTCATGGGGCCCCCGGGCAATAGAGGATCATGGGGCCCGTGTCCTTGCCCAAACTCAATAAAAAAGCCTATGAAAAAGGTACCGGGGGCATCTCATGGGGCCCTCTACTGACCCCGGGCCTGGCAGCAACAAGTGTAGACTTTAAAGCCTACACTCTGTACATACAGTATGTGTCCATGGACAGCTGAGGGGTTTGTGCCAAGAGTGCAGTGCAGTGACCGAGCTGTCAAAGAAAGCTCCTGGTCTCTAGTAATGATCGTTTTGGCCAGAGTCTGCCCCCTCTCCATATTTGGACATGGGGCCTTCGATTCCTGGCAGAGACTGTCGGGGCAACTGCACATGCACAGGGACTTCCCTGTTTCCATTCTTTGCGTGTGCATGGGAAACCCCAAATGTGTGCAGATGACGTGGACACTGGCCCGATTGTTCTGCAGGGCCCTCATGTGAACTGAGCCCTGCGGTACATCTGCGCACACTAGGAGGGTAGGAAGGACCTCTGGCCTAGGCGAGAAAAGCGGAAGTGCTTCTTTGCAGCACAAATAAAGTATATATTTTTTTTAAAAGTCCACTGGTAAGGGAGGGAGAGATGGGGAAGGAGGCAAGGTAGCTCAAGATGTGATTTAGGGTGAAGGTCCACTTAAAGTGTTACTAAACCCACAACAGCAAAATCAGTCTGTATATGCAGTAAAGCATGCCTGTTATACTCACTGTGGAACCTAAGGGGTTAATCTTTGGCATTGTGTAAAAACACTGTTTGATCCTGTCTTCTCTTCTTCCAGTGCCCCCCTCTTATCTCCTGATAAGACATTGTGTGGAGTCACCCTGCACATGCTCAGTTTGGTGTGTATTGCTAGAGAGTTTTTTTTTTCTTTGGAGAGAGCATGTGATCAGCACAGGGCCAATCAGGACTGTCCAGACAGAGGTCAGGGGTTCTGTATCCTCCTAAAGCAAAATTAAAACTCCTCCTACAAGCTTTAACATGTGCTCGGCTGGACACTGATAGAAAGTTAGAAGACTATTATATACTGCTGATGAGAAAAGGTATTTAGCAGTTTATATTTTCTAAAAATAATTGGATTTCCATGTTGAGTGTACTGTGGGAGACCCGATATAGTGAATGCAGGGTCCAGGGAGACCAGATATAGTGAATGCAGGGTCCTGGGAGACCAGATATAGTGAATGCAGGGTACGGGGAGACCAGATATAGTGAATGCAGGGTCCGGGGAGAGCAGATATAGTGAATGCAGGGTCTGGGGAGACGAAATATAGTGAATGCAGGGTCCGGGGGGAGACCAGATATAGTGAATGCAGGGTTCGGGGAGACCAGATATAGTGAATGCAGGGTCCGGGGAGACCAGATAGAGTGAATGCAGGGACCAGGGAGACCAGATATAGTGAATGCAGGGTCCGGGGAAACCAGATAGAGTGAATGCAGGGTCCGGGGAGACCAGATATAGTGAATGCAGGGTCCGGTGAGACCAGATATAGTAAATGCAGGGTCCGGGGAGACCAGATATAGTGAATGCGGGGTCCGGGGAGACCAGATATAGTGAATGTAGGGTCCTGGGAGACCAGATATAGTGAATGCAGGGTCCGGGGAGACCGGATATAGTGAATGCAGGGTCCGGGGAGAACAGATATAGTGAATGCAGGGTCCTGGGAGACCAGATATAGTGAATGCAGGGTCCTGGGAGACCAGATATAGTGAATGCAGGGTCCTGGGAGACTAGATATAGTGAATGCAGGGTACAGGGTTTAGTAACACTTTAAAATCAAATCAAGCAGGCACTGTGTACTTGATGGTATATCTAATGGAGATTGTACAATCACATTGTGTAAAGTATGGTGACCTTTAGGGCTCATTTAGACTTGCACAGTTGAGACATGTTTTTATCTCCCCCCCTCCCCAAACAGCAGATGGGGGGTGTTCACATGCTGCATTTGCAATGCTTTGCTTCATGCTCGCTGTCACGTACGTCAGGCAGTACCACCACCAAGCCTGAACCATCTAAGCAAACAGGGGCGCCTCGCAGCTGTGTGCAGCGAAATGTGTTGGTGTAGCATTTACAGGGGTTAAAACAAGTGGCGAGGAGGCATCAAATCACCTCCTGTCAAATGTTTCTGAAAAGCGATCTGAACTCGGAAGGCTTTTCTACGGTGTGTCTAAACCCAACCTTACAGTTCAGAGATGGAGGGGGGGATTTTCTACAATCCCAAAGTTTGGATTTGAAAGGACATTGCATGATCTGAATCGAATACACAGAATAGGTAATAGTGAGTCTAGCCAGTAGCAATTTACTAAAATTTGCAAATCTTATTGAAAAATAACTATATTGTTACTATCTATACTACAGAAATCAAAACAGAGCTGAGAACCGATGAGCCCTATCTAAACATAGATAGATAGATAGATAGATAGATAGATAGATAGATAGATAGATAGATAGGAGATAGATAGATAGATAGATAGATAGATAGATAAAGAGAGAGAGAGACATAATAATATATATATATATAATAATAATTATTATTATTATTATTATTATTAATATGATTATTATTTATTATTAATATTATTATTATTATATATATTTATTTTATTTTTTCAAATTATAATTTTTTTGATCAATCTATAGATAGATAGATAGATAGATAGATAGATAAAGAGAGAGAGAGATAAACATTATATTTATATATATATATATATATATATGTATATATATATATATATATATATATATAATTATTATTATTATTTATTATTACTATTATTATTATTATTATTATTATTATTATTAATTTTATTTTTTTAATCAATCTATAGATAGATAGATAGATACATACATAGATAGATAGATAAAGAGAGAGAGAGAGATAAACATAATATATATATATATATATATATATATATATATATATATATATATAATTATTATTATTTTTTATTATTATTATTAATTTTATTTTTAAAATTATATTTTTTTTAATCAATCTGTCTTTATCTCACACACAGTAGTTAGTACTTATATTTATGTAGGTATAAATATTAAATATTTTATATTAGTATATTATTTTTACTGCAGCTAAGATCAGATAGGCTAAAATATTATCTACAGATGATAGAAATGTATAAAACACACAAGTGATCATTATCAGTCAGGACATCACAGGTATACATATTAGAAGTAATAGATCTGAATATCATTTTTTCCCCCAGCATTGGATACAAAGTATCAGAATGGAAGTAATCGGCTACAAGACATCGTCAGCAGTTCCCATACAGAAGACATAGGAGAGCTGCTAGGAAAGTGTAGAGCAGCGATAAGTGTACACACACAGAGCGATCCCCTCTGCTGGACCTGTCACACCCCCTCCCCTGGCAATGTCCTAGATCCAGGGTCCCTGTACCCCCCTTTATCCCATCCTCAGCACCTGGGACCGATCCCCCCATCCAGCCCCCCATCCCCGGGCACCTGTAGCCGGTCCTGCCTGTGCTCAGCCTTCCTCCGATCCCTCTGCCTCCCTCCTGCTGCTTCTCTCTCCCTCGGAGCTTTAATTCTGCACGTCCTCTGGTGACGTCACGCAGACAGCACCGACTAGTGTCACCTAGAGGGGAATCTGAAGGTCACTGAGCAGCGGCAGCATCCTCCTCTGGACTGGTGGGGTATACATCATCCCCCATAGAGGAGGGGGAGGGGAGGAAAAGATAAGGGGGTGGGTGAGGGAGCACCCTGTGATCATACATTAGGATTTATAAAGAAGGAATATATTGGGGGGGGGGGGGGGCATTGTGATCAGCTGTGGATGTGGGTGGTCCATATATGTATAGGGTGTGTTGTGTAGGCACAGATCTAGGTAAAGCTGGATGGAGGAGGGGTTGGTGTCAGGTCGTAGCCACGCCCACTGTGATATATGAAGCTGCTGTAATACTCAGTAATACTGACAAGGAGCAAGGAATGTGCAGCATTCCCAGTAGTGTCAGTGTGCACGTCTGGAGGACATAATGGGGTTGGCCATTCAGAATGCTCTGTAATCAGTGGCGGACTGACAACTCATGGGGCCCCCAGGCAATTGGGGATCATGGGGCCCCTTTGTCCTTGCCCACACTCAAAACACAGCCAAAAAAACCTATAAAAAGGTACCAGGGCATTTTTTGGGGCCCCTACTGACCCCAGGCCTCGGGCGGTGCCTGAGTGCTCGAATGATCAGTCCGCCCCTGTCTGTAATGTGTCCTGATATCTGAGTAATAAAAAAACAGCAATGATAAAAAAAAAAAATAATAATAATAGAACTACTACTTCTAATAATGACAATTGGGCAGCACAGTCGCTAAATGCTTAGCACATCCGCCTGGCAGTACTCGGGTCATTGATTCAAATCCCAACCACGGCACCACCTGCCTGGAGTTTGCATGTTCTCCCCGTGCCTGCGTGGGTTTCCTCCGGGTACTCCAGCTTCCTGCCACACTCCAAAGACATGCTGGTAGGTTAATTGGCTCCTGTCTAAATTGGCCCTAGTATGTGTATGTATTAATGTGAGTTAGGGACCTTAGATTGTACACCCCTTGAGGGTTAGGGACTGATGTGAATGTACAATATATATGTAAAGTTCTGTGTAAATTGACGGCGATATATAAGTACCTGAAATACAAATGGAACTGCTATGAATAATAATAGTAATGGAACTACTATCAATAATAATATTAGTAATGGTTAAATGCCTATGAAAAGTGATTTGAGTGCAGATCGCTTTTCAAAAGTGTGGCAATTCACCTTACACTGGTCCAATTTGGCAATGCTATAAGAGCTCTACCTGGAATGCAGCTGTGCTATCTGCAGAACGGAAGCATGTAACAACCTGCAATAAATATTTTCATGTTAACAATATTAAAATTAAGGCTCGGTTGACATCTGTGCGGGTGGTGCTGCTACGGGACCCGCACAAATACCTGCAGCCGCACCACCCACACAGAGGAATGCGCGATCGGGCGGCGGGTGCCATTAATTCTAATGGCACGCCACACACACTGGAAATCGCAACCGCACTGGGAACCTCAGTACCTGCATGGAGTTTGCAAGTTCTCTCTGTACTTGTATGGGTTTCCTTCCACACTCCAAAGACTCGCTGGTAAGTCAATTGAATCCGATCCAAATTGGCCTTAGTTTGTGAGTCCGGGACCTTAGACTGTAAGTTCCTGGAAGGCACGGACTGATGTGAATGTACAATATACAGTATGTATAAAGTTGCAAATCACAATCGCTACATACATAGAAGACCTTTTTTTTATAAAGTAATATATCAATGTAGTACCTGAAAAGTCCCAGTAATTACTTTTCAAGTGGATCTTCCTTGAAATTGAAATGTAACACTAGAGCCCCCCCCCCCCCCCCATGTAAAAATACAAAAAAAACCAGGAGAATAAAAACCTTGTTGTTGCCTAGGCACCAGTGATGTCACATCTTGCATCCTTTCTCATTGGGGGTCCTGTGGTTGAGGATCCCAAAATCTAATGAGAATGTGCTCCTGTGCGGTGTGATTTGGGATCTCATTGGAAGGCTGAATGACATCATTAGCGCCTAGGCACAGACACTGGGGTTTCTCCTCATTCTTTTGATTAATATTTTTCCATGGGTGTAGGGCAGGGGTGTCAAACTCAATTTCATGGCGGATCACATTAGCATTATGGTTGCCTTCAAAGGACCGGTTGTATCTGTAAGACTAGATGGCCACAGCACCCCACCCTCCCTTACATCACAGCGCACCTCCCCTTACCTGCTGGAGGCGGAGCTGCGAAGCAGAAAGTGCAGGGTCTGAAGGATGACCAGAGGAAGGCTGGAGTCAGCTGAATACTGAGACCAGGGGAATGGGAGATGAGGGGGTGCTGCGGCTGCTCAGAGAGGTGCAGGATCTGTAGATCAGGGGAGTTGGAGATGAGGGGGTGCTGCAGTTGCACAGAGAGGTGCAGGATCTGTAGGAGGAGTTCTGTCCTCCTCTCTGCTGCCAACTGCTGAGACCAGGGGTGTGGGATTGCAGAATTGAGCCTCTCCGCGGCTGCTTGGACCTAGTGGAGGAGTTCTGTACTCCTCTCTTCTGCTGATTGCTGAGATGGGGGGGTTACCACAGCTAAGGGCCACATGAAATGGCCTGGAGGGCTGGATTTGGCCCTCGGGCCTTGTGTTTGACATCTGTGGTGTAGGGTGTCTACAGTCAACACTGGGTAGAGTTAGTCCAGTGCCAAGGGCAAGGATATGAAACTGCTGCCCCCTTCTCCACTGCTAATGCATGGTGTAGATTGGGCATACCACCCTACACCCGTACTTCACTCCCATTATCAGGCTGCCCATTGTTGGCATACATGGACAATCACTTCCTTTATGACAGTTGGGAGTTGGTTGCACATGCATCCTGTGTTCTTTGCATTGCCTGGGGCAGAGTGTGTGTGGCCCACTGGTTGCTAGCTGCTAATCTGCAGCATGTATGCATCGCCCCCCCACCCTTGCATGAGGGCACTGAGGCTGCCCCTCCTGCCTACCCTCTTGCCCCAGCCCTGTTTAAAGCATAGGGGTACCCAGCATTTGTAAGTTCTGCTTTAATGTTTGTTAAAGGGACAGTCCACCCAAAATCAAAATTGTAGTTCTAGATGAAGCCTGGTAATCTGTGATGACCCCTGGCCTCTTCTGGGTCTTGGATAATCCAGCAGTGAGATCTCTCTCACTTTCTCGGTTATCATTCCTGACTCTGCTCCTGTTCACCTGGGAGATCTAGGTGTCCCCACCCATCTGTCCATCCAAAAATGATATTGTAGCTCTAGATGTATTCTGGTCATCTGTGTTGACCCCTGGCCTCTTCTACGTCTTGGATTATCCGGCAGTGAGATCTCGCTCACTTTCTCGGTTATCATTCCTGACTCTGTTCCTGTTCACCTAGGAGATCTGGGTGTCCCCACATATCTGTCCACCCAAAAATCAAAATTGTAGTTCTAGATGAAGCCTGGTCATCCGCGTTGACCCCTGGCCTCTTCTACGTCCCGGATGATCCCGCAGTGAGATCTCGCTCACTTTTTCGGTTATCATTCCAAACTCTGCTCCTGTTCACCTGGGAGATCTGGGTGTCCCTGCCCATCTGTCCATCCAAAATGATATTGTAGTTCTAGATGAAGCCTGGTCATCTGTGTTGACCCCTGGCCTCTTCTACATCTTGAATTATCTGGCAATGAGATCTCACTCACTTTCTCGGTTATCATTCCTTACTCTGTTCCTGTTCACCTGGGAGATCTGGGTGTCCCTGCCCATCTGTCCATCCAAAAATGTTATTGTAGTTCTAGATGAAGCCTGGTCATCTGTGTTGACCTCTGGCCTCTTCTACGTCTTGGATAATCCGGCAGTGAGATCTCGCTCACTTTCTTGGTTATCATTCCTGACTCTGTTCCTGTTCACCTGGGAGATCTGGGTGTCCGCGCCCATCTGTCCATCTAAAAATGATATTGTAGTTCTAGATGAAGCCTGGTCATCCGCGTTGACCCCTGGCCTCTTCTACATCCCGGATGATCCGGCAGTAAGATCTCGCTCACTTTCTCGGTTATCATTCCAAACTCTGTTCCTGTTCACCTGGGAGATCTGGGTGTCCGCGCCCATCTGTTCACCCAAAATGATATTGTAGTTCTAGATGAAGCCTGGTCATCTGTGTTGACTCCTGGCCTCTTCTACATCTTGAATGATCTGGCAATGAGATCTCACTCACTTTCTTGGTTATCATTCCTGACTCTGTTCCTGTTCACCTGGGAGATCTAGGTGTCCGCGCCCATCTGTCCATCCAAAAATGATATTGTAGTTCTAGATGAAGCCTGGTAATCTGTGTTGACCCCTGGCCTCTTCTACATCTTGAATGATCTGGCAATGAGATCTCACTCACTTTCTCGGTTATCATTCCTGACTCTGTTCCTGTTCACCTGGGAGATCTGGTGTCCGCGCCCATCTGTCCATCCAAAAATGATATTGTAGTTCTAGATGAAGCCTGGTCATCTGTGTTGACCCCTGGCCTCTTCTACATCTTGAATGATCTGGCAATGAGATCAAGCTCACTTTCTTGGTTATCATTCCTGACTCTGTTTCTGTTCACCTGGGAGATCTAGGTGTCCGCGCCTATGTGTCCATCCAAAAATGATATTGTAGTTCTAGATGAAGCCTGGTCATCTGTGTTGACCCCTGGCCTCTTCTACGTCTTGGATAATCCGGCAGTGAGATCTCGCTCACTTTCTTGGTTATCATTCCTGACTCTGTTCCTGTTCACCTGGGAGATCTGGGTGTCCGCGCCCATCTGTCCATCCAAAAATGATATTGTAGTTCTAGATGAAGCCTGGTCATCTGTGTTGACCCCTGGCCTCTTCTACATCTTGAATGATCTGGCAGTAAGATCTCACTCACTTTCTCGGTTATCATTCCTGACTCTGTTCCTGTTCACCTGGGAGATCTGGGTGTCCACGCCCATCTGTCCATCCAAAAATGATATTGTAGTTCTAGATGAAGCCTGGTCATCGGTGTTGACCCCTGGCCTCTTCTACATCTTGAATGATCTGGCAATGAGATCTCACTCACTTTTTCGGTTATCATTCCTGACTCTGTTCCTGTTCACCTGGGAGATCTAGGTGTCCGCGCCCATCTGTCCATCTAAAAATGATATTGTAGTTCTAGATGAAGCCTGGTCATCTGTGTTGACCCCTGGCCTCTTCTACGTCTTGGATAATCCGGCAGTGAGATCTTGCTCACTTCCTCGGTATCATTCCTGACTCTGTTCCTGTTCACCTGGGAGATCTGGGTGTCCCCGCCCATCTGGGTGTGTTCTGGCTCCTCCTTTTACATTCTCTATAATGTAAAATAAATATTAATGCTGGGATCTCAGCACAAGGATCTCTCCAGTAAAGTCTCCAAGATACAGAGGCTGTCAAGAGGCTTAACCCTCCCACATCCCCCCAAGAAATGACATATTGGTTTGGGGGGAGCTGACTCCTATATATGAACTGATCTATGCAATCCCCTGTCTCTATTTATAGCCTGCAATTATCTAGGCACATGAAACCAGCTCTTATCTCATTGTTGACTAAAGACAACAGACTCTCAGCAGTAATGATTACCAGCCAGAGGTCACATGACCTAATAATAATGGGGCTTGGTTGATATTTAAATGCCGTACTAATCTGTGTGAATTTAATGGTAGGTCCTCTTTAAATGCTTTTTGTCTTAAATTTAAAATAGAAGCTTTCCCATCAAAAAAGAGCATTAATAAGAACACACATAGGCGCAATTTAATTCTACCAGGTGTGCGAGAAAGGAAATGACACATCCAAATCAATACAAGAATGAGAACATGTGACCTGTGGTGCATATAACCTGTCCCCTCTGGGCAATGGGGGGCAGATGACCAGAGGAGCTGCTAATACATCCAATTACAGCAAGGTGAGAAAAGACAACCGCGTTATGTGGATGCACATGCTGGGCTTCTCAAAGGCACAAACTGCCAATAAGCAAATGATATTTTATTGTTTTGATGATTGTACCATGTGGATATGTATTCAAATGCCATATATCAGTTAGATATACTAGGGTTGCCTCCTCATCCCTTTAAGATGGAACACATATTAATGACACAGGTTATGGGGCTGATTTGCAGATAAGGCACTAAGTGAGTTTAATTACCACCTTAATCAGCCCCAGAACCTGGTCCATTAATATGTGTTCAGTTTTAAAGGGGTGAGGTGGCAACCCTAACCCCAGGTTTACACCTAAGTGTCTTCTGCAATGTTTTCCAGAAACAGAGAACAGTCTATTTAACATGATTTCCTATAGGACATGTTGACACTTGTGCGTTTTTTGGAAAGGGTCAGGGACTTCTTTAAGTGAGAAGTTTTTGTTTCTATAGACTTCAATGGAAACGCTGCACCCTCCAGAAGAAGAGACACATGTGGCAGGAATGGAGACCTGGTGAGCCTCCACCATAGAATTCGAGGAGGCTGCACGCTGCTGGAGGGTGTAAGCTTCCCGCACAAGGAAGGAAGACACTGGGCTTGGCTCTAGATGTGACTGGCTGCTTTGCAAAGAGGTTAAGGTTAGTGCCAGGGGTGGACTGACTATATGGAAACTCGGGCACTGCCCGAGGGCCCTGGGTCAGTAGGGGGCCCCATGAGATGCCCCTGGTACCTTTTTCATAGGCTTTTTTGAGTTTGGGCAAGGACACAGGGGCCCCATGATCCCCTATTGCCCGGGGGCTCCATGAGTTGTCAGTCTGCCCCTGGTTAATGCTTGGGTGGGACGTGTTTGGTAGGGCCCGGGGGGTTGGCAGAAAGTGGCTGGGGGGGGATCTTTGGTGCTGGAGGTGGTGGGGGGCTCCCAATTTTAGTGGTGGCAGTCTGCCCCTGGTTAGTGCTTGGATGGGATGTGTTTGGTAGAGACCCGGGGGGGGGTTGTGGGGTTGGCAGAAAGTGGCTGGGGGGGGGGTCTTTGGTGCTGGAGGTGGTGGGGGGCTCCAAATTTTAGTGGTGGCAGGTGTTGGGGGGGTGGGAAATATTAGTGTTGCCCAGGGCAGCACAAGAGCTAAATACACCACTGCATAAGCCAAGAGATTGCTCTAGGAATCGGGAGCGGCTGGTGCTATAATGATATACTGTATATACACAACAACAACAACAGCATTTTCCAAGTAATACTAGATTCCAGACTGTGAGAACAGAAGGTCTCCAGTGCCAGTTACTGCTTGAAAGGCAGCTGGGCCTTAGGGAATTCAGCTAGGGGAAAATCCATTATAAACTTGTCAAGTCATTACAGATAGATAGATAGCTAGATAGATAGATAGATAGCTAGATAGATAGATAGATAGATAGATAGATAGATAGATAGATAGATAGATAGATAGATAGATAGATAGATAGATATGGAATAGATAGATAGGAGATAGAGAGATAGATAGATAGAGAGAGAGAGAGAGAGAGAGAGAGAGAGAGAGAGAGAGATAGATAATAGATAGATAGATAATAGATAGATAGATAGATAGATAGATAGATAGATAGATATGGAATAGATAGATAGGAGATAGAGAGATAGATAGATAGAGAGAGAGAGAGATAGATAGATAGATAGATAGATAGATAGATAGATAGATAGATAGATAGATAGACAGACAGACAGACAGACAGACAGACAGACAGACAGACAGACAGACAGATAGATAGATAGATAGACAGACAGACAGACAGACAGACAGACAGACAGACAGACAGACAGACAGACAGACAGACAGACAGACAGACAGACAGATAGATAGATAGATAGATAGATAGATAGATAGATAGAGTAACGGACACATTTCTAGTTCCAGCAAGTACGTATGCAAAATCCTTCATCCTGTACAAGGCCTGTGTGTAAATCCATCTACTGCCATATTTTATACAAAACAGGAAGCAATTCATTATAATTACCTTCTACTGAGATGATATGAGACAGAATGTCACTTTTCAGGCAGTCCAAGATGTATAATGTACGTTTGTTACAGGTAGCCAGGTAACTCGAATGGGCTGGGTCCATTTCTCTCCAACATTTACTGTGTGGTTTTCTGAAGTTTCTATTCTGGACTGGTGCCTGGACATTACAGGTTATGGTGGGGCAGACTGGGGAAATCAATAAAGCAATTATGACAATTTGTTGGCAGTAGTTCCCTTCAAACTGCCCGCTCATAATTCAGGTAGTTCTTATGACTGCCATAATAATAGATGGCCCTGTTGTTTCAACAGATTCCTAAAGAATTACCTTCAGTTTGCAGATTAAGAATTGGCAGTAATTCATTTCTTGTGTATTGGGGTATGTTTATAAATGACAAGGTGTTCTGGGATTCAAGGGGTTAAAACAAGCTCTTGACTGCTAATGCATTTATGAGCTTGGTATTGTTTTTTCAAGCCAGTGATTGGCTTTCGCGTAATAGCAACCTGGTTGCCTACAAAGCCACCTGATCACTTTTACAGTACAGTTTCTGCCCTCCAACCCTCCTGGTGCTGGCTGTGGTGGTTCCTGGGCTCTGCCATTCCTCCGGTTAGCAGTTAAATGTCCCAAGCCATTGTTCAGGAAGAGATCAAGGAACATCCATTTCCCAATCTCCTCTGCAATTGAAGAAACCATTTACATGTATTATGTAATTTCTAGGTCACAGCTGTCATTCCCTAGCTATTGTAGTTAGGGGGGTAGCTAATCAATCACGATCTGTGCTTAGTTAGCTGCAGTGGAGGTCTTGGACCCCTTATAACAAAATGTCTGTTTCGGAGGTGGTGGGACTCCACTTGCAATTCTGTGTTTACAGAGTATTGCTATAGAACAGAAATCACTGGACGTCTACATCATATTGCTTGCTGCAGCAGTAGTTGTCTCCTTGCAAACACAAAGTCTTTTGCTGAAATCCCACAAAGAGCTGCATGTAAATTTCTGCTTGAGCTATTCAGCTATATATACAACAGACTTTTTTTTTTATAACAAGAGGCAAAGTGGAAAATATATGAAAAGAATCCTAAAGCTCCACCTGCTGGCTAAAAGGAATAGGAAATATGAATCTGTAATATTACATATTCACCAGACTAATACAAAATATTCTTTCTATAACCTTTACTGTTACTAAACCCACAACAGTACAATCAGTCTGTATATGAAGTAAAGCATGCTTGTTATACTCACTGTGGAACCTAAGGGGTTAATTCTCTGCATTGTGTAAAAACACTGTTTGATCCTGTCTTCCCTTCTTCCATTGCCCCCCCTCTTATCTCCTGATAAGACATATTGTGTAGAGTCACCCTGCACATGCTCAGTTTGGTGCGTATTGATAGAGAGGTTTTTTTTGTGCTGTGTGATCAGCACAGGGCCAATCAGCACTCTCCAGACAGAGGTAGGGGGTTCTGCATCCTCCTAGAGTAAACTTAAAACTCCTCCTACAAGCTTTAACCAGTGCTGTGCTGGACACTGATAGAAGTCACAAGACTGCTATATACTGCTGACTCACTGTGGAACCTAAGGGGTTAATCCTCTGCACTGTGTAAAAAGGCTGTTTGACCCTTTCTTCTCTGCCCCTCCTCTTGTTCAAATGACCACCTGATACAGATTGAATCTGTAGTCACATGCACATGCTCAGTTTGGTGTGTATTGATAGAGAGGTTTTTTTTTTTCTTGGGAGAGTGCATGTGATCAGCACAAGGCAATCAGCACTGTCCAGACAGAGGGTCAGGACTTTGACATCCTCCTAGAGCAGAAAGAAAACTCCTCCTACAAGCTTTAACCAGTGCTCTGCTGAAGTCACAAGACTGCTCTAACTGATGGTGAGAAAAGATATTTAGCAGTTTATATTTACTAAAGTAATTGCATTTCCATGTTGTGTGTACTGTGGGAGACCAGATATAGTGAATGCAGGGTCCGGGGAGACCGGATATAGTGAATGCAGGGTCCTGGGTTTAGTATCACTTCAAATCCTGACAATAACAAAGACCGAAAATAAAAGGAAAAAAAATCATAATAAATTACCTTTAAGAAGAAGCAAAATCCTGACAAATTGCGGATTCAATGGCTGCAATTTTGTAAAAACTCTTTTTTGAAGCTTTGAAGATTGAAAGCCTGGTTTATGTCCCTATCTCTGCATATACTGTAGCCATGGGCTGAATGAATGATACTGGAAGTATAGGCTGAGGAAATTAGATGCATCTGTGGTAATGCAAGGAGAGATCATGTATTATTCATGACCCTCTAGGCCAACAGTCCTGTGCTGCCCCTTCATATCTTGGTAGAATCCCTGGTCTTAATATCCCACTAACAGGATCTGACATCATGGTCATACAAGAACTCACAGAAGAAATACTGCCTTATAGGGATGACCCTTGGATGTCCCATGCTTAAATGTGACCTTGTTTTTATGCACGAAACCAGTTGGGTTTAACAGCCAATTTTTGGCTCCTTTGTAATGTATTCCATCCAGGGGTGGACTGACCATTTGGAAACTCAGGCCCGGGGTCAGAAGGGGGCCCCAATAGATGCCCCTGGTACCTTTTTCATAGGCTTTTTTGAGTTTGGGCAAGGACACAGGGGCCCCATGATCCCCTATTGCCCGGGGACCCCATGAGTTGTCAGTCCGCCCCTGATTCCATCCTGAATAAAAGTTGATCATTCAGTGATCCTGAACATGGTAACATTTGTCCATACTGGCTGTGGGTGGTGCTGGCTGATATGTGAACACGGTCACACAAAGCATGCCTCAGAGTTTATAGAGGATGAAGGAAACAGACAGCCAAGCCTACAGTATTACAGCATATCACTACATTTTTATGACTCGAAGAGTGCTGCCAACTGTCACCCTGCTCTGCTGGAAGTCCAGCTCTGGGTGTAGTGCCCCACTGATATTGTCACCATTCCACCAACAAAAACAGGAGCATCAATAATCAGGACCTAGGCAGACTTCCCTGCCAGGCAACATGACACTCTGGAGCTTTTTTTCAGATATGGGATTTTGTAACTGACAGCTGGCTGATGTATGGTTAGTTATGCATCCCACTGGCAGTCCTGACATAAATAAGGGGGCTTTCATTGTTGACCTTTTTCTGATAAAACTAGAACACTACAAAAGTAAATCAGGAGTTGCCCACAGTTAGATGTCCTCAGTCTTCCAGTTTGAATGAAGGCCTACATCATTCAACTCACTTCTGTCTATGGCCCAGGATGTAACAGACAGATTTCCTTCTGTGGCATCTTCACAAAGCTTAGGCTCAAACAATTTTCAGATCCTGGGAAACCCCTGCTAATATCAGCTCATTGTGGTGTCAGTAGAAATGCCCTTTACGTTGGGGGCTAATGGAAAGAACGCACCCATTACAGTAATCAGAATGTCTCTCTTAATCAGCAACAACTCAAGGGACGTCTATACCTCTGGAGGAACCGTAGTTAGTTGAGCATGGCTAGTATATATATATATATATATATATATATATATATATATATATGTATATATATATATATATATGTATATATGTATATATATATATATATATATATATATGTATATATATATATATATACGTATATATATATAGCGGCACAGTGGCTAGCACTTCTGCCTGGCAGTACTAGGGTCGTTGGTTCAAATCCCAGCTACGGCACCACCTGCTTGGAGTTTGCATGTTCTCCCTGTGCCTGCGTGGGTTTCCTCTGGGTACTCCAGTTTCCTCCCACACTCCAAAGACATGCAGGTAGGTTAGTTGGATCCTGTCTAAATTGTCCATAGTATATGTATGAATGTGAGCTAGGGACCTTATATTGTACACCCCTTGAGGGTTAAGGACTGATGTGAATGTACAATATATATATGTAAATTGACGGTACCTGAAATAAATAAATATATATATACACAGTGCTGTGACAAAGTGTTTGCTGATTTCTAACATCATCATACAAATTTTATACTTACACAAAGATAACCCAAGTAAATACAAAATGCAGTTATTAAATGATGATTTAATTTATTAAGGGAAAAAAGCTGTCCAAATCTGCCTGGCCCTATGTAAGAAAGTGATTCCCCACACAGACGCTAAATCATGAATGAACTGTGATTATCCACATTTTTTTCGGAAAACCACATTAGATTTCACTTGCCACACCCAAGCTTGATTACTGCCAGACCTGGTGAATCAAGAAATCTCTTAAATAGCTGATCTGACAAAGTGAAGCTTGCTAAAAGATCTCAAAAGATGGTCTGGGGTTGCTTTGCAGCTTCAAGACCTGAATGACTTTCCATAATGGAACCATGAATTCTGCACTCTACCAGAAACTCCTAAACGAGAATATCCATCAATCGGTTTGTGACCTCAAGCTCAAGCTCACTTAGGTTATGAAGCAGGACAATGATACAGAACACACCAGCAAGTCCAGCTCTGAATGGCTCAAAAAAACAAAAATAAGGTTTTGCAGTGGCCTAGTCAAAGTCTGGACTTAAATCCAATTGAGATGCTGTGGAATGACCTTTACAAGGCCATTTATGCTTGAAAACTTTCCAATGTGGCTGAATTAAAACAATTCTGCAAAGAAGAGTAGAACAAAATTCCTCCACAGCGATGTAAAAGACTCATTTGATTTCAGTTCTTGCTGCCAAGGGAGGCACAACCAGTTATTAAGGTTTAAGGGGCAATTACTTTTTCACATAGGGCCAGGCAGGTTTGGACAGCTTTTTTCCCCTAATAAATGAAATCATCATTTAAAAACTGCATTTTGTATTTACTCGTGTTATCTTTGTGTAATAATAAAACTTTGATTGATGATCTGAATCATTTAAGTGTAACAGTCAGGAAGGGGGCTGTGTGTGTTTATTAGTCTATTCTCTCCTAAGTCATTTCTATTTTTATAAAAAAAAAATTATTTATTGATGTTTTTAATGACACAAAATTATTCTCAATAACAGATACATAACAGGCATGCAACACAGTTTCATGTTCTCAGGTATACAGTGTTAGACATAAATGTGGCATCATAAACAGCATATACTCAAAACTGTCAGATCATGGTGGAGCTCAGAGTTTCACAAAAACTATCAACCTAGGGCAGTGATGGCGAACCTTTTTGAGCCCGAGTGCCCAAACTGCAACCCAAAACCAACTTATTTCTTTCAAAGTGCCAACACTGCAATGAAACCTGAATATCGAGCTTTTGGTTTAGAAAAAACAACTCGTACAGTAGTGCAAACTAATTAACAGTACAGGGATGACCAGAGACTGCGGACAGTACAGGGATGACCAGAGACTGCGGACACAGTACAGGGATGACCAGAGACTGCAGACACAGTACAGGAGATGACCAGAGACTGCAGACACAGTACAGGAGATGACCAGAGACTGCAGACACAGTACAGGAGATGGCCAGAGACTGCAGACACAGTACAGGGATGACCAGAGACTGCGGACACAGTACAGGGATGACCAGAGACTGCGGACACAGTACAGGGATGACCAGAGACTGCGGACAGTACAGGGCTGACCAGAGACTGCGGACAGTACAGGGATGACCAGAGACTGCGGACACAGTACAGGGGATGACCAGAGACTGCGGGCAGTACAGGGATGACCAGAGACTGCGGACAGTACAGGGATGACCAGAGACTGCGGACAGTACAGGGATGACCAGAGACTGCGGACAGTACAGGGATGACCAGAGACTGCGGACAGTACAGGAGATGACCAGAGACTGCGGAAAGCACAGGGATGACCAGAGACTGCGGACAGTACAGATGACTGCTGACCTTTGGGGAGGGAGGGGGAGCGGGTACCTGAATTTGACAGGTACCCGCTCTTACTTCCGCAGAGTTTTTTTTTATCTTACCTGTTCCTTTATCCAGCCGCGCGCTGTCTTCCCGGCTTCTGTAGTGTGGGCGCTCGTCGGACAGCCGGATGCCCAGTGCGCATGCGCGAGAAGCGCTGCGTTTTGTGATTGGTCCGGCGGCTTCTGGGATCTGTCATGTGTCCCAGGTACCGCCTTACCATTCACAAAGAGCACTGCTTCTTGCGCATGCGCACTTGGGACCCGGCTGTCACGCACACTACAGAAGCCGGGAAGACAGCGCGCCGCTGGATAGAGGGACAGGTACGGTCCCACTGCAGAGCTGAGCGGCCGGCCCGGTATTCTGACATGGCGGCGGTGGAAATACCGGACCGGCCGCTCTATATTCGCTCCATAAGACGCACTGACATTTTCCCCCCTTTTTTGGGGGAAAAAAAGTGCGTCTTATGGAGCGAAAAATACGGTTTTCTCCTGGCGTGCCCACAGATAACGCTCGGCGTGCCGGCTGTGGCACGCGTGCCACGGGTTCGCCATCACTGACCTAGGGTGTACAGAAAAAGGGGTGAGAGGAGTAAGAATGATTTGCGAGCTAAAAGTCACTGTTCTATCTGTTTCATGACCCCCTCCATCTATAGTCCCAAACCAAAATAATTCAAAATAATGGGGAAGATCTTGGGAAGAGCAGTATTTGGGGTATAGGGGGCTTGGAGAAGAGTGGACTATAAAATGCCAGACCTAGGGTAGAGGTTTGTAATAGGATGGGCAGGTGGAGAGGGGATATAAAATATAAAAGTAGGTTGGAGGGGTCCCCCTACTAGGGCAGGGATGTCAATTGGGCATGATCTCTATGTCAACTCTTTTCTCTCTGAGGAGGTGACAGGGTTCCTAAGAACCAAATAGATGATGCTATAAACAAAACTGGCATGATCAAGACATTAGTATCTTATATTCTTATTATATAGAGATCAGACTGCAAACGTACCCCATCCCTCCTACATCGTATAAAGAACCACAGAAAAAAACAAATAAGACTTTACTGGTACAGAAAAAGGACAACATCATATTATTGTATAAAAACATGTTTATTGAAACATATCTTCCAAAAATTGACCATAAAAACAGTATTTTGGCTAGTCAGCCTAATAGTATATAGCATTGTATGTCATGACAACAAAAAGTCCAGAGGTTGACGAGTTTCGCTTATTAGCTTCCTCAGGACCCCGAAAGAGTTGGATGCAAAGAAGTCCAATGCCCTAGCTGGAAGATAGATATATACAGTGGGGATCGAAAGTTTGGGCACCCCAGCTAAAAATTTGTATTAATGTGCATAAAGAAGCCAAGGAAAGATGGAAAAATCTCCAAAAAGCATCAAATTACAGATTAGACATTCTTATAATATGTCAACAAAAGTTAGATTTTATTTCCATCATTTACACTTTCAAAATAACAGAAAACAAAAAAATGGCGTCTGCAAAAGTTTGGGCACCCTGCAGAATTTAGAGCATGCACTGCCCCCTTTGCCAAGCTGAGACCTGCCAGTCTCATGGATTGTTCTCAATCATCGTCTGGGAAGACCAGGTAATGTCAATCTCAAAGGTTTTAAATGCCCAGACTCATCTGACCTTGCCCCAACAATCAGCACCATGGGTTCTTCTAAGCAGTTGTCTAGAAAACTGAAACTGAAAATAGTTGATGCTCACAAAGCTGGAGAAGGCTATAAGCAAAGCGTTTTCAGATGTCAATATCCTCTGTTCAGAATGTAATTAAGAAATGGCAGTCATCAGGAACAGTGGAAATTAAAGCAAGATCTGGAAGACCAAGGAAAATATCAGACAGAACAGCTCGCAGGATTGTGAGAAAAACAATTCAAAACCCACGTTTGACTGCACGATCCCTCCAGAAAGATCTGGCAGACACTGGAGTTGTGGTACACTATTCCACTATAAAGAGATACTTGTACAAATATGGTCTTCATGGAAGAGTCATCAGAAGAAACCCTCTTCTACGTCCTCACCACAAAAATCATCGTTTGAACTTTGCAAATGAACATATAGACAAGCCTGATGAATTTTGGAAACAAGTTCTGTGGACCGATGAGGTTAAAATTGAACTTTTTGGCCGGAATGAGCAAAGGTACGTTTGGAGAAGAAGGGGCACAGAATTGAATGAAAAGAACCTCTGTCCAACTGTTAAGCATGGGGTTGGATCAATCATGCTTTGGGGTTGTGTTGCAGCCAGTGGCACAGGGAACATCTCACGAGTAGAAGGAAAAATGGATTCAATAAAATTTCAGCAAATTTTCGATGGTAACTTGATGCCATCTGTGAAAAAGCTGAAGATAAAGAGAGGATGGCTTCTACAAATGGTTAATGATCCTAAACACACCTCGAAATCCACGGGGCTTACATCAAGAGGCGTAAACTGAAGGTTTTGCCATGGCCTTCACAATCTCCTGACCTCAACATAATTGAAAATCTATGGATAGACCTTAAAAGAGCAGTGCGTGACAGACAGCCCAGAAATCTCAAAGAACTGGAAGACTTTTGTAAGGAAGAATGGGCAAAGATACCTCAAACAAGAATTGAAAGACTCTTGGCTGGCTACAAAAAGTGTTTACAAGCTGTGATACTTGCCAAAGGGGGCAGTACAAGATATTAACTCTGCAGGGTGCCCAAACTTTTGCAGATGCCATTTTTTTGTTTTCTGTTATTTTGAAAGTGTAAATGATGGAAATAAAATCTAACTTTTGTTGACATATTATAAGAATGTCTAATCTGAAATTTGATGCCTTTTGGAGATTTTTCCATCTTTCCTTGGCTTCTTTATGCACATTAATACAAATTTTTAGCTGGGGTGCCCAAACTTTCGATCCCCACTGTACATATATATATACAAACATTAATTAAATAATGTAATAATTACACAAATTTTACCAAAAAAGAAACCTTCTCCACAAACTCACATGTCAACATTTGCTGTAATAAAGAGTAGCAGCATCCACACAGCGGTTAAAATGGTCATAGATGAACATCCGCACATACGGCCAGATCCCCTCATACCCCAGACAATGAGGTCCTGTAAATAGACCAAATAATCATTTTTCATCCTTATATTCTTAGTTGAATGTGAATTATTTCTAGCAGCACCACAATATATTGAATTTTTGTAGCCAATCTTGTTTTCAAAAAATATTAATTCTTCCATTTCACAGATGTAATTAAACTGGTGAATTCCTTTTCTAGCTGGCATATTTGTGGTTGGCCAATGTCTGGGTATTACTACTGATGCTGTATTAATCAAGCATCTGTGGTAGGATTTCTGGGCAGGGGAGCAATGTTGTGATTGTATGTGGTGGAGGTAGAACTATGGCATGCGAATAATGTTCAGCTTTCCAAACACGTGGCCAATGCCTCACAGTGACCATGTGATAAGCAGCACAAAGAACTGCAAGATTCTACAAGTATTTCTGAGGTGCTAAGTCAAGCAGTTGGCAGCAATTGTCATAGATTGAATAACCTTTGACACTTGTCAGGGATAGACCAGGTATAAATGACCTCAGACCCTTCACACCAGCTAAAGTATCATCCCTAGTTTATATAAGTAAAGCTAAATAACAGAGGGATATAAATGCCCTGTAACCCCTGCTGGACATGCTAGTTAACCTCCTCGGCGGTATGATTCTTTCCGATTTTTTGTGCTGAAAGCGGTACCATTTTTTTGCATGGAAATATGTAGTTTTTTATTGTAGGCTGTAATTTTTAGGAATAACTCACTGAAATCTGTCCGAACAAGAGTCTAGTAAACATTCCGGATAGGATAAAATTTGAAACACAAAATCATAAATCATAATTTAATAAATAATCATAAAAAATAATAATATAATAATAATACATTTAATTCATAATATAATCAAACCAAAAACACTGAAATTTGAATTACAGAGGCAAATTCGCACATCGCTGAGCAAAGTCGCAAAATCGTTTTCAGTGTCTGATGACGAATTTCCCCCACGAATCATTATCACTCAATTCTGCAAGTGGTTCTGATTTACTATCGCTGCTCTAAAACCGCTTTTGACGTAAAGGGACGCTTTTTGGACGCCATGGACTTTTCTAAGTTTCCAGGCAGAAAGAACATTCAAAATGCAGGCAGGGCGCCGGACAAAGCAGTAGGGACAAAATATATGTGAAATGCATTGAAACAGCAAAAATGACATTTTTTAAAAATTTCAAATTTCCCGCCGGTTCCGGCGCCCGTACCTCCCGACGTCACAGGGACCGGAACACGGAAGCCGGATGTCGGCATCGGCCGGAGGAGATGGCCGGGGACGCTGCAGGGGACACATCGTGGGAGCGAAGGACAAGGTAAGTGCTGCAGGGACCCCCAGAGCAGCGCCGCATGGTAAGCCCGAGTGTAGCTCGGGGTTACCGCTTTTGGTATAGAAATTTTACCCCGAGCTACACTCGGGAATACCGCTAAGGAGGTTAAAGTAAAGGCCTAGACTAGATAAGTAAAACTAAATGGGGGGGGGGGCAGGGGAATAAACATTTGACATTCTGGCTAAAGTATCAGGCCTAGCCTAGATGAGTAAAGCTAAATAAGGGAGGAATATAACTGACCTCTAAACTCTGATACTCCAGCTAAAGTGTCAGGCTTAGACTACATAAGTGAAGTTAAAAAAGGGGAGAATACAACATAAATGACCTCAGACCTTTGACACTACAGCTAGTGTCAAGCCCAGATGTTGTCGGTGTAGCAAAAACAGCCGATTAAAGTGTTTTCTAATGCACCTCAGCCACCAATCAAAACCTGGCAATGGCCATTGGGCAGCCACAAGGCTTTGGGCTAAGGTAGGGCATGTTGCATTTGCAAGCAATACTGCCCGCCAACGTGTCCAATGGAAGTGTTTGGGGGCAAACAACAACCGTACTGCAACTGTGTCCAACAGATGTAATGAAGAGTGATTTCTGTGTGAAATCCTCCTTCAAACAAGCCTTCTGATCATCTTTTAACTGCGGCCCAGCTCCTGCTGACAAAGCAAATCCACCGCGGATCAGGAATCAGCAGCATTTTCAATTTGAAAGTAAAGTAACATAAAGTAAGTGATAATGCAGACATTTAAACCTTTCATAAATATACAATGATTATAATACCTAAAGGCTGAATGTTTTGATTTCTGCCAATCATGATCGATTCTCTTTAAAATAAAAGCATTGACTCTTATTGGATAATTACTATATATATTGTGGGAACTCGCTTCAAAAATGGTAGAGCTTCTTCAAAGCACACAGCAAGTCGCTTCTTCTTAAGGGCCTTTTTGCCCAATTTTATTTGAAAGAAAAAGTTCCATAAATCCTCCCACACAGGGGTATCCACATCAAACAAATGCAAATGATATTCAGCCTTCTGCCTGGTACACTGATTTCCATCTGTCTCCTGAAGACTCTATCCAAAAATGGCTTTCCCGCACACAGCTAGCCAATAGCACACAGCTTGTCTGGCTTCCACCTCTACTAGGTGAAGCCCACCTGACTCCAAGGCAGAGACCTCCTGTCTGCCGGGGTGGAGCCCTCCTGACTCCTGTCTGCCGGGGTGGAGCCCAGAACCCTGGTCCTGACTCTAGGAAAAGGCCCGCACACACCTGTCCAATCAGTATCCTGGCCATTTCCAAAACCTGGTCCCAGGATTGGAGATTTCATCCCTCCCAGATCTCTTTGAAATCTCCAGGCCCCAGATCCCAAAATGGACCTTACAAACAAAGGAGGAAAGTGAAAAGCCACTTTCCTCCGTATCAAACACTTACCCTGTAGCCCCTCAACCTGCCTTGTTGAGAATCCTGGGTGACAGATTGCCACACTGTCACAATATATACTATATATATATTTTATGCACACAAGGTTATCACCTGAAAATGGAAGTCAAGGGAGGCACCAACTCTGAATTTCTGGAAAACCCTGATCAATAATGTGTTACCCCTATATAAAGCCACATACATCTCTTGTGGGCATCCCTTGAAGTTTAACAAGGTTTGGGACCTCTGGCTGGAATCCCCGTCCACTGGCACATCATTAAGACATTGGCTCCTCCCATGACTGCCTGGGCCTTTACCTTTCCCTAAGACTTAGGGAAGTGATTAATTAGTAAGCCACTAATAGCTGCCTGAGTGGGCAGATAGGGTACATTTTCTATTGTCAGAAGAATACATTATCCTATTGTTCTTGGGAGACTTCAGAGACATCTTTTCCCTTTTTATTTTGGTAATTACTAATACCATTACTGTCTACTGCTTTACGGCACTGAGCAGATTTTGGTTGGAAGCTTAACTTTGTTTTGTATTGCATTGAGCTCGAGAATTCCCAAAGGCTCTGTTTTGTACTAAAAATGTTTTCAAAACTAATAAAAATATTTAAAAAAATAAAATAAAAGCCTTGGATCCAATGTGGAAAAAAAAAAGGGAGCAGGGGCGGGCTGACCATTTGGAAACTCGGGCACTGCCCGAGGGCCCGGGGTCAGTACGGGGCCCCATGAGATGCCCCTGGTACCTTTTTCATAGGCTTTTTTGAGTTTGGGCAAGGACACAGGGGCCCCATGATCCCCTATTGCCCGGGGGCCCCATGAGTTGTTAGTCCGCCCCTGGCTGGAGGGACAGAGCAGAGAGCCAGTGACTGCTCATAGCGGAGGAGAAGAAATGAGCAATCGCTGTGTTCGTTCTCATTACAGAGCCCATACTTCTCTTATCTTAGAAACAAAATGGGACATTTTTTCCAACTTGTGTGAATGCTTCTGACATTTGCGTAATGAATCTGTAATAAACAGACCATGTCTGACACTTCAAATAATGTTGAAAAAAGACAAACGAACAAGCAGTGGATTGTTTTTCAGAGGGTGGCAGAGCAGCGGCTGATACCTGTCAAACTCTACATCCCGAGAAAAAAATTCCATGGCTGCAAAGCATTGCGGCATGTGTACAGTCCTGTCAGGCTGTAACATTAGCATTCAGGCGGGCAGCTTGGGGGCAGTAAAACCATGGCTCAGCTGGCTGTTTTTACTGCCCCTTGGCCGCCCATGGGAAAGGGCCCGGGGTCAGTAGGGGGCCCCATGAGATGCCCCTGGTACCTTTTTCATAGGCTTTTTTGAGTTTGGTCAAGGACACAGGGGCCCCATGATCCCCTATTGCCCGGGGGCCCCATGAGTTGTCAGTCCGCCCCTGAAAGGGAGATACGTGCACTTAGGTAGTTTTTATTAGCCGTGAATGTTTCCAGTGACAAACATTTCCAAGTACAAATCTTCCAAGGAACAGTCAGTAACTATGCTGGGTCTGTGGCATTTCATTCATGTGCTAAAATGAATTACAACTCATCATAGGTAATGTGAGCATGGACAGCGCTGATAATCTTTCATTGCTTTTACTCCCAGGGTTGGTGACAGCTCCCTAGCAGGTGGCCAAGTGTCCCCAGTAACTTTGCTCTGTAAGAGCTGCAAGCAAGATAGGTAGTCTCACTTCTTCATAAATCTTTATTATCCCAATACTTCCTGCCAACCAAAGATCCTACTACAGTGTTAGCATAATAAAGTATTATGAGAAAGATTGCTACAAGCACGTGTAGTGATTATTTTCTTGTTTCAAAGACTTAAAACGCACCTGTTTAGATTTTCACAATAAAAAGGCCTTCCTAAAGCTGACCATACATGATACAAACTGATTGGACAGTCTCCTTTACATCTGACACCAACAAGTGGAACTTATTTGGGAGGTTAAGTTCCGCTTTAAATTAAACTTCAATTTTTAAAGCTACACATTGTTTTAAAAGTAATGAGGCCTCTTGACTGCATAGTGCATTTTATTATAAATGTAAAATTCAAGCCGCTACAAATGCGAGTGGGAGCGTGATCTCCAGTTTGAATTCTCTGAGGAACAACTAACACACCTATACCAATTGACCCACTCCAACGCTATAGAGTCTAAAAAGCAAGAAAACAATGATAAACTAGTGACACATAGGTACCACGTACTCATTGCTTTGGCACGGGGTTGGAGCCTGTGGATTTATATGGACTTATAACCAACAGTTGCTGGACCCTCTGTCAGGGAATGGAAAGATCGCTGCGGTGATCGAATCCGCACATGCGTGGAGTCCTGACAAAACGTACAGACAGGCGGGCACTAGGACCCAGGCGTGCCTGTCACCAATGACGACGCTGGGCAAGCACTAGGACCCAGGAGCGCCTGTCAGGAGTCGGGCGGGCTATTTAAACCCAGCTCTTGCAATGCTCAAGTGCCGTATGGTCTTTCCTGTGTTCCTGTGAGTTTACTTTGCTGCTGACCCTGCCTGATCCTGATCTGCTGACTTCTCCTGCTCTGACCCCTGGCTTGCCTGACCATTCTCCTGCCTGCTCCTGCATTTTTGATCTCCTGTTGCCAAACCCAGACCGTGACCCGTTTATTCTTCTGCCTGCTCTTTTTTACCGACCTGCTCCTCTGTTACCGACCCGGCCTGTCTGACCTCGCTTACTCTACCTCCTCACATCAGACTCTCACCTGCTGCGTACCACCGACAGGTGCCTCTACCACAGCTGGTTGCACCCAGGGGTCGCGACCTGGTCTCGGCTTGCTCCAAGTCCATCCCCACCATCAGGGGCTCTGGTGAACAAGCAGGTCAGAACTTAGATTCCGCGCCCTGGGGAATTCTGGTCTGTGGAATGCTAGAGGCTACCACTGGCTGGTCCCTAACACCTCTTTATGGTTTATTACTATCTCTTTTGGATTTACTGCCAATGATGGACTCCTGCCTTGCAAATAATTCATAATGGACTTTCTCGCCTTTATAAAGATATGACTATCTCATGGGGCACTTGGAGAACCTTGTCTGGAATGTGTGTGGAAGATGTCTTTGAGAACTGTTCAATTGTCAGCTTTATCTACTTCAGAAAAAGATCTTTACTGTTCTTCTTCTAAATTGTCTGGTCTGAAGTCAACAAATAGGTGCATGCATGACGTATCAAAGAACAGGGCTTACAATGGGGGACTATAGAAGTTAATGAAGAGAGAAGCTGCCCTAAAGGGGCTATTTTGCCATTGCTAATGACTACCGTATTTGTATCACTTGCCAAAGCAGCCAAGAAACAGTTGGCGTGCAGGGGCGGACTGACAACTCATGGGGCCCCCGGGCAAGAGGGGATCATGGGGCCCCTGTGTCCTTGCCCAAACTCAAAAAAGCCTATGAAAAAAGTACCAGGGGCATCTCATGGGGCCCCCTACTGACCCCGGGCTCTCGGGCAGTGCCCGAGTTTCCAAATGGTCAGTCCGCCCCTGTTGGCGTGGCAAGGGTAATGGAAATTCTGGTAGTGAAAGGGCCCCTTCAGTAGCAACCAGTTTCCCACACAATGGAACCAACCTCAAAACAAAGCCTAGCTTGGTGTCACGGGGATGTAGAGGGGCCCCTGGAGGAGAAAAAGCATGGAGTTATGAAGAATTACATTTTCTGTATCTGATAGGTATTGAAGACAGATACACGCTCCGCGGTGCTGGCTCAGAAATGTTGCATACCTCGGGAGAGGTACTCCCAAACAGAAGAAGTGTCCGTAATACATTGGTGTCAACAGTGTAGAAGTTTGACAATGCATTTCAAAGCGTTACCTCCAAGTTGTTTGCTTCTAAGTCCGGAGTGCTGCCTTAATTATGAATTCACCGCTGTTCCTGCCTGTAATACAGGCATTAGCAAGTGTTGTAACGCAGTGGCCCCACTAGGGCACCTTAAGCCCCAACCACATACTGTACTTGTGCACTGTAGTGCTCTTCTAAACTAGAAGCATCGCAAAGTACTCCTGAGAGCGACACATATTAGTGCCCAGTCACAAAGTACCAGCATTTTTCTCCTGATGAAGCAGCTGGATTTGTGATACACGTAGAGCTCTCTGTCACTAGTTCCCATACAGTACTTTATGATTCAGAACAGATCCAGGTTATGCTACCTTTCTCCTTCTTGAAGTCTTAATATTTCTGGATTTTTCTATTTTTTATTATTTGGCTGTTTGATTTTTGGGCATATGTATTTTTTCACAATTTTTGCAAAGGCATTATTCACAGTAAGTTTTTTATAGGTGCTATCAGGTTTGGTATTTATTTACTTTGTGAAATACATATTCATATATTTATTTGGTGAATTACAACACACATATTATGTATGTATGCAGGTGGGGTCTGGTGGCGGTAAACAGCAGTCACCAGACCCCAAAGGAGTGATAGTATTGCTACATCAGTTTAAGGGAATTCCTGTACAGCGACTGGCGCATAGAAATGCGCATGCGTGCAACATCACACATAGAAATGAGCACAGGCCCATTGCTAAAAAGAATAAGCATAGGTATGCGCATTCGTGAAAATATGCATGCACACGGGAGTTTGCCCACAGTTTCTGCTGCCAGATGGACTATTTAACCATTTGCCGCCCGGCCTATAGCTGTTTGGCGGCCGCAAAAATGCATTACCTTTCCGGGGTGTACGCCATTTGGCGTCCTCCCGCACATGCACAGTTCACGCGGTTGATGAGCCGCACAGCGGCGCGCTCTGTCACCGGCCCTGTACCTTGGACACGGCCGATGACAGATCTGAGTACCAGCCCCTGTTGCCGGTACCATGTGACCTGCTGTGACCAATCACAGCAGGTCACATGACAGTTGTATAACATGGATGGCTTCATTCATGTCATCCATTGTATACTAGTGTCTAGCTGTGAATGGTCACAGCAGGTCACATGCACATGTCATGTGATTAGCTGTGGCCAATCCACAGCTAAGCACAAAAAAAAAAAAACCCTGAATGAATCGATGTAATTCAGGTAAATGCTTGCTTATAGCAAAGTAATTCTTTGCTATAAGCAAATTGTGTAAAAAAAAAAAAAAATACTGATCACTTCCCCAAAGTAGTACAATGTTACTATGGTAACATTGTACTACTTTGGTCATAGTAAAATATGAAAAAAAAAATCTTAAAAAAAATAAAAAAAATGTAATAAAAAATAATAAAAAAAAAATATATATATATTTTTTTTTTTCATACTGTCACCAGTCAGTGTCCCTGATCACCGCCATGCCAGTTATATGATGACGCTGTACTGCACTGGTGACAGTATGTAAAAAAAAAATAGTGAAAATAATTTTTTTAATTTTTTCATTTTCCGAAAAATTATGACAAAAAAAATACAACTTCAAAAAACTCACCATGCCTCTTATGAAGTACGTCGGACTGTCTACTCTGCAAAAAGGGGTCATTTGGGGATATCTGTACTATTCTGACATTCTTGGACCTCAAGAAATTAGATTGGCTGTCAGTACTTCAGGATTGATCAATTTTCAGATCTATACCATAGTTTGTGAACTCTATAACTTTCCTACAAACTAAATAATACATCCTAATTTGGGTTATTTTCACCAAAGACATGTAGCAGAATACATAAATTTATGAAGAACAATTATTTATTTGTAAACTTTTATAACAGAAACAAAGAAAAACGTTTTTTTTTTCAAAATTTTTGGTCTTTTTTTGTTAATTTAGCAAAACATAAAAACCCCAGCAGTGATTAAATACCACCAAAAGAAAGCTCTAGTTGTGTGAAGAAAATGATAAAATTTTAGTTTGGGTACAATGTTGTATGACCGTGCAATTGTCATTCAAAGTGTGAGAGCGCTGAAACCTGAAAAATGGCCTGGGCAGGAAGGGGGTAAAAGTGCCCGGTATTGAATTGGTTAAAGGAGGCTCTTACTCTCTGTCAGTGCTGACTGCTCTTCAGCTAATTCCCTGTGTCCTGCTGTATCCAGTGTATTACCTGTTACTGACCTGGCTTGCCATTGACCTGCTCTTGGATCCTGTTCATTCTTCTGCTCATTGGTTTCTGATCCTGGCTTTCTCCTGACCACGTTCCTGTCTGATGTTCCTCATCGTCTGCTCGTTGCCGACCTTAGCTGTCACTCTGACTACGCTTCTGGCTCAAAATCGGTTCTTCAGTTCTGCCGAGTGCTTGCCCTGGCTATCCATCATATCAGCTTTGGTTGTGATGGTGTGTTCCAGCCTCATGCTTGTTAGAAGTTCCAGCAAGCTATGCGTCCAGATCTTGCAGTTCAGGTGGAGTGTTCCTGTAACCTCAGCTGGTCGTTCCTGTATCTCCTTTGTTCCTGACCAGATGCCCTGCTTGATCTACCGAGTTTACACCTCCTCGCAAGTTCTGCAGTCACCATCTTCAGGCACTCGTGTTCCTCTTTTCCCTCAGCACCATCTGTTCCACCTTCAGTGGGGCTTGGGCTGGAGATTCAAGAGATACCAACCTCATCAATTCAGACTTCTATCAGGTACGTTACGATCGGGTTAGTTGTACTATGATCACTAAGTAACTTTATCTATTCTTTCAGAGAAAAGAGAGTAGTCACGTGACTGCTGTTTACTACAGGCAGTAGGGAGAGCTCTGCATAGGACTAAAGTACCTCTACTATGGGTTCTGAGTGCCATATTGGGGAGCCTGCTTCACATTTTGATACTGAGATCCTGTAAGATTTTGATGGTTATCTTGGAACACAGAAGAGCTATATACAGCTTTTCCAGCATTATTAAGGGGCCCTATACCAGGAAGTGTTGGGTAGGGACAGGACCCTGCCTTGTGTAGGGACATTTATGACTTAGTTGCAGTCTCAACCCTTCAGTTGGAACGGGTCAAGGACCTGAAGCTTCAGTCTGCCAATCTCTGCACCCAGGAGGGGTCCTATTACGTGGAATAATTGTGCTGTTAGAAGAAAGCTTATTGGATGTTAAGGTTCCTCTTTGTAGGATTCTTGGGTGTCCTAAAATATGTTATGAGAACCTGCAAGTAGTATATAATGTAGCAAAGTGATTTAATTAGGAGCTTAAGCGAGTCAACCACTAACAATTCCCACTGACATGGTTTTGTGTGTCCAGTGTTCGTCTTTAAGCCGGCCATACATGAATACATTTCTCTTGTTCGGCCAGCTTTTCTGGTTAATAAGGGTTATATATTATCAGGCCCTGTTTGCCCTTAAGAAGGTCCTTTAGGACCGAATTTGCATAATAAAAGCTAAAGTGTACTATGAACTGTATATATTACTGTAATGAGGTTGGGTTGCTTGAGTACTTCCTATGTCTTTTGTCTAGAGTCTGGGACTGGTCAGGGTGTGGATACAGCCCAACCCATGATGACACTTTAGACCTTTCCTGACAGTTAAGACAATGTTTTTTAAAAAATGTCTTTATATTACATATCCTTGGCCCCAGGGCTCAGTTCAGATTCAGTTTATGAAGTCCCTTTCATATGCATATGGTACAGACAGCATCACCAGAAGCTTTGTGTATTGAGCAACAAAAGGATGGTCCATGATATATTTATAGACAAGTATATCTCACAGCTGCAGAACAAGATAAAAGAAATAAACTATGCATGGCATATGAATTACTGGTATACAAATTTTGGGAATAATTTGCCATTCACAGTAGCAGTGAGCCCTAACTGAATGTCATTTAGTTTGCTATTGTTCTGTCTCATAAAGAATTCTGGGTGGTGAATAGGGTTCAGGAGGACAGTTTATTTCAATATGAAATCAAAATCAAGAAAGTACTATTTTACTGAAAGGGTAGTTGATGCTTGGGATAAACTTCCAGCACAGGTAGTGAGCCAGTCAACAGTAAATGGCTTCAAACATGCTTGGGACAAACATAATGTAGATCTTTTTTTTAATACATAAGTTGTTGAAAAAAAAAGAAAAAACTAAAACAAAAAAATACAAAACAAATATATATAAACACACATATATATATATATATATATATATATATATATAGCACTACTCTGTCTTTTTTTCTGCCATTTTTCTATGACTTTTGTATACACATCATTGTATCGGCTGTCATATGGATTTGGGCAGCTGTAAAGTGTAGGCTCCAAGCGCACTAGCTTAAAAATAGCTCCTAACAAACTAAGGGGCAGGGCCACTCAGTTATGTCACCCCCCTCCCGCCCCGACGTCATGCCTTCGTTTATTTAGCAGCAGAGCTGTCAATCAGCGGAATCCAGTGTCAGGTTCGGAGCTTTTTTTTCGGGTTCGGGCCAGCGTTCCCCTTGATTTAGGTTGGATATGCTTGGATATTTATTTATTTATTTATTTTTGGTTTAAGAATAAAGGACACATCTCTATGTTTTTAGTCACTTTTAACACTTTTTTGATGAATGATTAGGTGTACAATGTACCCTATACTCATTCACATGAGCAGGGAGGCTCTCTTGTTATAGGGCGCTTCCAGATTCTGATAATACCCAGCTACCACCACCCAGGGTTCTGGGGAAGAGGCCCCTGTCCATCAACAAAGGGACAAGGTACTTTGGGGGGAGCCCCTTTACCCCAAAACACCCCCCTATGTTGAGGGCATGCAGCCTTATATGGTCCAGGAGGGGGGGGGGCTTGGCCTGCCAGGCTGTATGCTCAGATAAGGGTCTGGTATGAATTTTGAGAGGGATCCCCAATGTCATTTTTTAAATTTTGATGTAGGGTTCCCCTCAAAATCCATACCAGACCTAAGGATCTGGTATGGATTTGGGGGGACACCACACACTTTTTTTTTTTTTTTTCAACATGGGATTACCCTTTAAATCAATACCAGACCTGAATGGATTGGGGGGGGGGGGGAACCCCCATGCTGTGTTTTTCCCCCTGAAATTTTAATTGCTAGCAATTCTTTTGTTTACGTTTAACTGTCAGCTGGGGTTTTTTCAGCTCCTAGTCTGCATGGAACCTTACAGCAAACTGCTCGGGACCATGGTAAGTGTTTGGGACAGTTGCCCAAAGAGGAGATGGGAGAAGGAATGTTTCAGACCCATCATTTTCGAGTTTTTCTAGCTAGGCAGGCCATATGTTTGGTTAGTGGTTTTAGAGGGTAGAAGAGGTCTAAAAAATCCATGATATGTCCATAACCACTTGCCCTCCAGAGGTTTTACCCCCCCTGACCAGGGCATTTTTTGCGATATGGCGCTGCGTTGCTTTAACTGACAATTGCGCGGTCATGCAACGCTGCACCCAAATTACATTTATGTCCTTTTTTTTTTACAAATAGAGCTTTCTTTCGGTGGTATTTGATCACCTCTGCGTTTGTAATTTTTTGTGCTATAAACAACAGTTTTGAATAAAAAAAACAATATTTTTGACTGTTTGCCATAAAACATATGCAGTAAAAAATTTTAAAAATCAAATTTCATCATAAATTTAGGCCAAAATGTATTCTGCTCCATGTCTTTGCTAACAAAAAAAATCCCAATACATGTAAATTAATTGGTTTATGTGAAAGTTATAGCGTCTACAAAAGGTGGTATATATACTGGAATTTTGTTTTCAATTTTCTTATGCTAATAATAGTGGCAATCATCAACTTATTGCGGGACTGCGTCGGGCATTCTGACACTGGGGGGGTTGGGGAACTGACTAACTGCTACTGACATCCCCAGTGACACTAATACAGTGATCAGTGCTAATAAAAAAGCACTGATACTGTACTAATGACATTGGGCAGGAAGGGGATAACCTCTTCCCGACCGCCCTATAGCAGAACTACTGCTACAGGGCCGCAGGGCTGTGCAAAATCAGGTATATATCTCCGGGTAGGGGGCGGGTGTGCGCTGCTCTGCCCGCGCCACCATTGATGGCTACAGCTGTCGATTACTGGGTCCCGGCCGGAGATACCCCGCCAGCACCCGGCGATTGCTGAGTATCAGTAACAGGGGAGAGACCTGTGTGTAAACAACACCAGTCTCTCTCCTGCCAGCAGTAACATGCTGCTGTGTTTTTCTCTGCACAGTAGTGAAATACACAGCAGTATGTTTCCCAAGTTAAACACACACAGCGCACACATATATACAGCAAAAAATACAGATCTCTCCCCTGTCAGCACCAGCATACTGCTTTGTATTGCTCTGCATAGCAGTATGCTTACATAGTAAAGCACACATAGGCAATATGGTAAAACAGCACACAGTTAACCCTTTGATCGCCCCAGATGTTATTAAATTAGCAATTCAGACGCAAACCAGGCTACCTGTCTCAGGTCTAAGTTATAATTTTCCTCCACATATGAAACCCCTGCACCTGTAATTCTGGGCAACAAACTGCAATAGATCTGAGAAAGATTTATTAATAAGACAGATTTTCACTTTCTGACTCAACCTGTAACCATGCAGTAAATCTTTCGCATTACGGGTGTTGCATCTTGTTTAATATTGCACTGCTGTTCAACAGAATTGATAAATATCCCTTAGAGTGTCTAGAAGGAAACAAATTCTGCTGTGCTGTCCCCTTAGGTAACCCATAGTGCTCTTGAAATCCTTTTGTGAAAAATACAAAATATTTATGAAACAAAACATTAACACACGTTTACAAGTTTTTTTCTATGAAAGTGTATGTAAACTCATTTCCAGTATATGTTTGGGATCATACCTCAGAGAATACAGCTTTTTTTAAAGGACTCCTGTACTCTGTACAGTTTTGTTTTAGTAAATTCCCCCCACACCTCTGAGTGCATTCCACTAGGACAAATATTTACCTTCAACCACTATCTAGCCATCCTTACTGGGTAGTGTCATTTGGAGCCACACAGAATGGCTGTTTATACTGTACATGCACACCACAGCACCATTCATTCCTACATAAAAGCCAAACTCTGAGCAAACACTGGCACCCAGCATGAATATGGCTGGGACTGTGTCATGTATGCCCAGTGTAAATCTACCAGTTTTGGGGTAAAGCCTATACGGCTCTGAGTAGGACTGCACAGGGGTGATTGCTTGCATATTCTAAAAAAATTTTGACAAAGGTTTTTATTGGTATGATCATCCATTTGCACAAAGTCATGGGTTGGATACAGGGGCAGACTGACCATTTGGAAACTCGGGCACTGCCTGAGGGCCCGGGGTCAGTAGGGGGCCCCATGAGAGGCCCCTGGTACCTTTTTCATAGGCTTTTTTGAGTTTGGGCAAGGACACAGGGGCCCCATGATCCCCTATTGCCCGGGGGCCCCATGAGTTGTCAGTCCGCCCCTGGTTGGATAGCTATAACACAGATCAAGTAATTGTGCAATATATATGAAAAAATGAGGAACACGCAGATCAACAGAGTTTAAAATGGGTTTAAAACCATATCTTATAAATGCATATTCTAACATTTCATTTTAGCTTTCAGTTTAAAATATTTTTTGTCAGCTTACAAAATTACCACAATTGCGCCCGGTCTTGTATGAGCTGCTTATCCAATGCAAGTCTGATACGGTGCATCGTCCTAAGGGCACAAGAGTTGATTTAGTTGGGGGGAAGGTCCCAAAAGATGGTGTAATCCATTGTTTCTCAAACGTTTTTCAGTCAAGGCACCCTTAAACATTCTGCACAATCTCAAGGCACCCCATTCTAAAATGTAAAAAAATATTCTAATAGTTATACATAACGCATCAACATCCACACACGTAGGACACCCAAAGAGTTGATTTATTCGTCCAAACAAATATTTCTTTGCAAAGTGGTACTGACTAGTATACTAGTGTTTCTCCTTTAGTTTCTCTCCCTCACTCAGCAATTGTGACCCCACTGCTGATGTAGAGGGGCAGGGGAAAGGGCAAACAAGGATGATGTGCAGGCGCCCAATGTCCTCCTTATCAACTAATGATGTAATTGGTTGTTAGGATACCGGCAGCTGGCAGGTTGTAAAAGTGCGCAATGAAAACCTATGGCTATGTGTAACTAAAAGGCAGGCTTGATCCACCTGCTGTCTTGTATACAATTTATGGACAGTTTTTAAGCATATTGCCAAGGCACCCCTGAAAAGGCCTGAAGGCACCCCAGGGTGCCTGGTCACCCTGGTTGAGAAAGGATGGTGTGACCTACCAACCACTTGTATACCATTACAATCTGAAAAGAGAAAAGGGCACCATTCCTCAGTGACACAAAGTCCTATTATGACTTCATTAGCAGACAATTTTGCCCCCCCATTACTGGCCTTCACAGTGTCTTTATGTGATTGCACATCTGCATCAACTGTTTCCAAGGATTTATCAGTTGGAATTTCCATACCTCCACCATGGTAGATTCCTGGATGTGTACATCTCATTCAAGTTTATCTCCCTTGAGAGACTTTGAGAGACACACAATCACAACAGAATGCATATACAGTCAGGTCCACAAATATTGGGGCATCGACACAATTCTGCAAATCCATTGTGGTGGTGTATAGAGCCAAAAATGTTAGAATTGTGTTGATGTCCCAATATTTATGGACCTGACTGTAGGAACCTTCATTAAGGCTTGATGTAAACTAGAGTCTCCACCTGTAGTGCCACCATGCAAGTCTTCATCAAGCCTTAACATGGGTCCTTAAATGCATTCAGTTGCGATTTTATTAACATCAACTGCTCAAGATCTGAAGAGGGGGGAGGCTTCCTCCCCCCAAAACATGTTGGCTGTGTATGATGTTCTTAACCATTAAAGGTTTCAAAAAGTCCTTCAAGTGAGATGAACTTTTGTACCAGATTCGTCTCAGTATACGTCGAAGAATTTACTGTCTGGCAAGTACTTCCATTGTCACTTTCACAGCCTATGCCCAGAACAGAGTCCACCCAGACTATAATATAATTATAGGATCTGCTTCTTTTAAAATGCACTTTACATTATGTGGATCAGAACCAATTTGAATTTCTATCAGTCCACTGCTATCACATACACATCAGATACCTCCACAACATAATACTTCTGTACCATCAAGTGGCCTTACAGGGTATCTTTCCAGACTGTTTACTAATTTATATCTTCATAGCCTTTCTGGCTGAAAAAAACAATTTCTCCATCTCTTCAAGAATGAACGTTGAAATGAAAGGCACATAATGGGTGATTGCGTGCCACCAACAGTAGAGGGATGTCCTATCAGTACATCTGTCTCTACAATAACATAAGCAAGTGAGTATTGGTTTCCTTTTCAATGTCATCTACATAATCCTCCATCTGTTATTAGACTGCTGTGAGACTCAACAGAAGGCACATTAGGCAACAATACCTAATATTGGAAGCAGATCTTTAGAAGAAACCAGTAAGGCCGGTCAAAATTCATTTGTGCATCCACCCCAGGATATAAAGTACCGACACATATCATCCTTCTGATAACTGGAGATAGACATGATCCCATCCCGTGTCCTAGTAAACATTCGAATGGAAGTTTCCAGCCAGCAGCAGAAGTTGTTAAATAACTTATTGATTTATTTTAGGTAATTATATAGCACCATCAATTTACGCAGCGCTTTACATATATATTGTACATTCACATCAGTCCCTAACCCTCAAGGGGTGTACAATCTAAGGTCCCTAACTCACATTCATACATACATGGACCAATTTAGACAGGATCCAATTAACCTACCAGCATGTCTTTGGAGTGTGGGAGGAAACCGGAGTACGCGGAGGAAACCCACGCAGGCACAGGTAGAACATACAAACTCCAGGCAGGTGGTGCCGTGGTTGGGATTCAAACCAACGACCCTAGTACTGCCAGATGGAAGTGCTAACCATTTAGCCACTGTGCTGCCCAATTCTCAATGTTCTCCTAAAAATACAGTTTTTATAGAAAAGAACCTTCCTGTACTTTATAGGGATCATTGCCACCGGATGAAAGAAGAGAAAGAATTACATCTGTCCCTATAATAACATGAAGAATTACCAAGGAATATCAGTTTCCTTTACGATGTCACCGACATAACCCAACATCCGTCCTCCGGTTATCAGACTGTGGATGGTCTGGAAAATACCAAGAGTTGCTTAAAGTGGTTGTAAATCATGAAATAAGACATGAAATATGAACAAAGCATATCCCTCTATAGTGTGTACTTGTCTCAATTAAGAGCACTAAGTGTCATTTCTCTCATTCCTCTGCTATCGGCATGAATCATTTCTGACAAGTTTTCCTGACACCAAGAGAAAAATGCTGACTGAAGGGGGGGGGGGGGGCTCCAGCAGATTGACAGTCTCAGATCAATTCCTGTGTGCTGTGTGGAAGGGGGGAAGGTTGTTCCTCCCCCACCCCCCAATCAGCTCTCAGAGCTCTGTCTACTGACCTATACAGTGTGTAATTTAAGCTCTTCTTAAACTTCTGGCAGGCTGTATAAATTCTGTACTTTGAATGGATGTAGGGAAGAGAATACTGCAGATAAACAGGTACAACTTATGCAGGACAATTTGTTTCATCTCTGTGTATCACCTGAGGCCAGTCACCTCACTGGATATATGTAATGGTTTACAACCACTTTAAGGCTTGGTTCACATATATGTTGGTGGTGCCGCTGTGGATCCGCACAAAAATCTGTGCACCTGCACCACCCATGCAGAGGAATGCGGACCCGCGGGTTGGTGACATTAATTCTAATGGCACGCCGCCCGCACCGGATATCGCAACTGTACTGGGAACTGAGGTTCCTGTGTGGGCTGGGGTTTCCAAAGAAGTGCAGGGACTTCTTCCATGTGTGTCCCGGGGCACGGGAGTCCATTTAAATGAACGGGCTCTCGTGCCCATGCAAAACGGGGCCCACGCGGCCGCATATATGTGAACCAGGGCTAAAGGATAAGTTCACCTTTTGGACAAAAATATTAAATGCGCATTTTTTGGGAGGTAAAAAAATGTGCATTTATTATGTTTGTCCAAAGGAGCCAGGAATGCATTACACCAGCAATCAGTAGACTGCTGATGCCATGCAGGTCTCCTGCAGACCTGTCAGAATATCTGCTTGTTGAATGGGATATACGGTCAAGCAGATATTCTTTCAGGAAGCTTCAGTGAACTACCATGGAGCTCCAGAGCGCCATGGTAGTTCATTGAAAACTACGAGCTGACGGACGCTAAGGCTGCCGGGACTTGCAGTTCATTCATTCACAGAAGTCTGTGAATGACGTGGCCATGTGGGCGGAGCCCCGCACGGCTGCGGTTTTCAAATTTGACAGATAGAGATAGAGAAACTTTTCCCCGTACTATCTGTCAGAGGGAGGGGGTGGCAGGTGTGGCTGCAGCTATGGGAACAGGGCCGGACTGACAACTCATGGGGCCCCCGGGCAATAGGGGATCATGGGGCCCGTGTCCTTGCCCAAACTCAAAAAAGCCTATGAAAAAGGTACCAGGGGCATCTCATGGGGCCCCCTACTGTCCGGGCCCTCGGGCAGTGCCCAAGTTTCCAAATGGTCAGTCCGCCCCTGTATGGGAACATGTTGCATGTTCCATCCTATAAATGGGTGGAACATGTAACACGTTCCTAAGGTGAACTTATCCTTTAACCCCCCTGGCGGTATTCCCAAGTGTAGCTCAGGGTTAACTTTCAGTACCAGAAGCTACACTCGGGAATACACTGCAGCGTTGCTCTGGGATCCCTCAAGCACTTACCTTGTCCTGCGGTCCGGCGATGTCCCCCATGCAGTGTCCCCGGCCATGTCCTCCGGCTGATGCCAGGATCCCTCTTCCGGGTTCCGTTCCCTGTGAGCGTCGTGATGTACGGGACATATGGGGGCAGAACTAGCGGGAATTTAAAAAGTGTAAAAATTTGACATTCACTAAATTCACTAAAATCACATAGTAAAACATTCCTGTATAAAACCATTTCACATACATTGTGTCCCGAGTGCTTTGTCCGGCGCCCTGCCTGCATTTTTACTGTTCTTTCTGCCTGGAAACTGAGAAACGTCCATGGCGTCCAAAAAGCGTCCCTTTAGGTCAAAAACGGTTTTAGACCGGCTAGAGAACAGCGATAGTAAATCAGAACCACTTGCAGAATTGAGTGATAATGATTCGTGGGGGAAATTCGTCATCAGACACTGAAAACGACTGAGCTCAGTGATGAGCGAACTTGGCACTCTATTTCAAATTTTCAACGATTTCTTGCGATTTCCACTATGTTCTATGTATGTGAAATTGCACATTGCCATTCACGTTCATTAGACGCGATTTCAATTCGCAATGACTGGACATTCAGTATGACCAGGCACTTAATGCAGCACAATCTTTGGACCTCTGCTCTTTTATATATTCAAGACTTTGGTATAGTACAGAAAACATTTGAATGTGATGTCTAAGCCAAGGAAGCATTAAAGTAGACCTCAGTCCTATTTTCAAACATGACCTCAAACACAAAAGGGAAAAACAGCAAGGACGCAGCCAGTAAATCATTACTCCAACATCATCCATCCGGTTTATTAGCATGCGGCTGGGGCTCTCTTGGGCCGGAGACCGATTACATCATATACAATGAGAGAAGCAGTCTGCCTTCCAATGAGCCTCTCGGTCAGGGACTTTGTCAGACACTTTTCATTTTACAAAAATGAGTTTTATGTAACAGCACATTACACGCAGGATTCCATTGAGCTGAACTCCTCACCAGATGTGCCAGTCTGGAACTGACACATTGTGTGCTGTTTTAGTCCTCATGCACCTGGGACGTTTTTACAGCTGTTGTTTTTGGCTTTTGATGTTTTTTCTCTGTTGCATTATTGTTCTCTTTATGTCTTTGTAACATCATATTCTGTAAATATTTTAACCTCTTGCCATCCGCCTGCTGTTTATAAACGGCAGGGCGGTGGCAGTCCAGGGGGGGGTTGCCGTTCCTAAACGGCACCCGCCTTTTCTAGCTGTGCGCACTCCCTGGGAGCGTGCAACACCGCGATCCGGTGCCCGCTGTGTCCTCCGGACACAGTGAAACACCGATCGTCGGACGGGACCTCTGTGTGAGGTCCCGATCATGTGATCACTGATTGGTGAATCAGTGATCACATGTAAAGTAGTAAGCAAGATGTCACTTGTGACATCATTGCTTACTACCTGTGAAATCTGTGAATGATCACCGAGGTCACATGGTACAAGGCTATTCACAACAGCCTTGTACCATGTGACAAGCTGTGACCAATCACAGCTCACTCAGTACTTCTCAATGACTGCAAGAATGCAGACAGAGAGAAAGAGAAATGATTGCTTTTACATCCTATATGGGTGTAAAAGCAATCAGTGTAAAAAAAAAAAAAAAAAAAAATCTTCATCACCCCCCACAAGTAGTACAGTGTCACCATGACAGTATGTAAAAAAAAAAATAAAGATAGAAAATAATATAAAAAAAATAAAATAAAAATGTAAAAAAAAGTTTAAAAATTATAATTTTTGGTTATAAACTAATTTGGATTTTTTTTTTACTAAAAAAATAAAGGAATACATGTTGGCCAAGATTTATGATGAAATATTATTTATTTGCAAAATTTTATTTAAAAAAAACACTTTTTTTCAAAATTTTTAGACTTTTTCATTTACATAGTAAAAAAAATTAAAATCCCAGTGGTGAATAAATATCACCAAAATAAAGCTTTATGTCTCAAAAAAATGGTAAAAAATTCATATGGGTACAGTGTTGCATGACCGTGCAATTGTCATTCAAAGTGTGATAGCGCTGAAAGCTGAAAATTGCCCTGGACAGGAAGGGGGTAAAAGTGTCCGGACAGGAAGTGGTTCATTGCACCATTTTGACCTTTTCATTAACCTCCTTAGCGGTATTCCCGAGTGTAGCTCGGGGTAAAATTTCAGTACCAAGAGCGGTAACCCCGAGCTACACTCAGGCTTACCATGCGGCGTTGCTCAGGGGGTCCCTGCAGCACTTACCTTGTCCTTCGCTCCCGCGATGTGTCCCCTGCAGCGTCCCCGGCCATCTCCTCCGGCCAATGCCGGCATCCGGCTTCCGTGTTCCGGTCCCTGTGACGTCGGAACGTACAGGCGCGGGAAATTTGAAATTTTTAAAAAATGTAATTTTTGCTGTCATTGCTGTTTCAATGGATTTCACATACATTTTGTCCCTACTGCTTTGTCCTGTGCCCTGCCTGCATTTTGACTGTTCTTTCTGCCTGGAAACTTAGAAAAGTCCATGCCGTCCAAAAAGCGTCCCTTTACGTCAAAAGCGGTTTTAGAACAGCGATAGTAAATCAGAACCACTTGCAGAATTGAGTGATAATGATTTGTGGGGGAAATTCGTCATCAGACACTGAAAACGATTTTGCAACTTTGCTCAGTGATGTGCGAATTTGCCTCTGTATTTCAAATTTCAGTGTTTTTGGTTTGATTATATTACTGAATTAAATTTATTATTATTATATTATTATTTTTTATGATTATTTATTAAATTATAATTTATGATTTTGTGTTTCAAGTTTTATCATATCCGGGATGTTTACTAGACTCTTGTTCGGACAGATTTCAGTGAGTTATTCCTAAAAATTACAGCCTACAATAAAAAACTACATATTTCCATGCAAAAAAAAGTACCGCTTTCAGCACAAAAAATCGGAAAGAATCATACCGCCGAGGAGGTTAATAAACCATATTCTGAAAAGTGTTAAAACTGTCTCTAAGGCTTTTAATGCAAACTATAGAATCTCTGTCTCTTGAAGAGTGCTACTGATAATAATCCTCTGAATATCCCTGTCTGTGGTGACAGTGGGTGTTGCAGACATTTATGCTGAAATCATAGTGTTATTGCTGAGATTGTGAGTTTCCTCCTTCTCTGTAAAAGACGTTTTATTCTACAGCCAGTAAACCCCCCAGCATGTTATCCTATGTGTCCATGCACACATAGACTGGAATCAGTGTTTTTTGGCAGGGACGTTTCTTGGCTGGAAAAAAAACCCAGGACTGGAGGGTTTCTAGAGAAGTTTTTTAGGTGTAAAAACGCTCTAACGCTGAAAACCGCTCTAACACTGAAAAACGCGGCAAAACATGGTCAAACGCGGTAAAATGGCGCAAACTTTCGTTTTAGGACTTTTTTTGACCCCCAAAAAAATTTTTTATTGGGTAAAAAAAGTTAAAACTGCAAGCTTGGAAAAACGTGGGAAAACGCTGCTAAACGCGGCAAAACGCCACTAATCGCTAATGCAAAAACACTAAAAACTAGACTGGAATCAGCGTTTTTTGGCTGAGATGTTTTTTGGCTGGAAAAAAAACCAGGGCTAGTGGGTTTCTAAAGGAGTTTTTTAGCTGTAAAAATGCTCTAATGTTGAAAAACGCGTCAAACTGGCGTTTTTGGATTTTTTTTAGGTTAAAAGACGCAAATGTGGAAAAATGTGGCAAAATGCCTCTAAATGCAAAAAAAATACTGAAAAACTCACGTTTCAAACGTGACTTTACACAGCTAATGTTACCAGAGTTATTAAAACGCGCCGTGTGCATGAAGCCTTACTAGGGAGACATGCTGCTTTGTATCTCTCTGCTGTGCAGAGAGAGAGCAGCATGTCCGTGCTGACAGGAGAGAGATCTGTGTTGTTTACACTCACAGATCTCTCCCCTCTCAGCTTTTGCGGTGATCACTGAGTGCCAGCCAAGAATCGCGACCAGGAACCGGTGACTGACATCCCTTGCAACCAATAGTAGCTTGGGTAGGGTGCGCGTTCGTGCCACCTACCCGGAACAGCGAAATCACGTATATATGCATGATTTTGCGCAGAGTGGCCACCCTGTAGCAGTATATCTGCTATAGGGCGGTAGGCAAGTGGTTTGTGCAAAGAGCTGCATTTGCCACAGGTGTTCCAGACACAAACCGGTTTATCAGCATGCGGCTGGGGCTCTCTTGGGCCGGAGACCGATTACATCATATACAATGAGAGAAGCAGTCTGCCTTCCAATGAGCCTCTCGGTCAGGGACTTTGTCAGACACTTTTCATTTTACAAAAATGAGTCTTATGTAACAGCACATTACACGCAGGATTCCATTGAGCTGAACTCCTAACCAGATGCGCCAGTCTGGAACTGACACATTGTGTGCTGTTTTAGTCCTCATGCACACGGGACGTTTTTACAGCTGCTGTTTTTGACTTTTGACTTTTTTTCTACAGCCAGTAAACCCTCCAGCATGTTATCCTATGTGTCCATGCACACATAGACTGGAATCAACGTCTTTTGGCTGAGATGTTTTCTGGCTGGATAAAAACCCAGGACTAGTGGATTTCTAGAGTTTTTTTAGCTGTAAAAATGCTCTAATGCTGAAAAACGCGGCATATCAGCGTTTTTGGACTGTTTTTAGGTAAAAATAAAAAGCGCAGCAAAATGCCACTAAACGATAATGCAAAAACGCTGAAAAATACTGAAAAACTCACGTTTCTAATGTGACTTTACACAGCTGTTACCAGTGTTATTAAAACACCCCGTGTGCATGGAGCCTTACTAGGGAGACATGCTGCTTTGTATCTCTCTGCTGTGCAGAGAGAGAGGGAGAGAGCAGCATGTCCATGCTGACAGGAGAGAGATCTGTGTTGTTTACACTCACAGATCTCCCCTCTCCGCTTTAGCGGTGATCACGCGTGCGTGCCGCCTACCTGGAACAGCAAAATCACGTATACACCGTGTTCCAAATTATTATGCAAATTCTATTTAAGTGTCACAAAGATTAAATATTTTGTTTTTCAGTTTACCTCATGGATGGCATTGTGTGTCAGGGCTCTTTTGATCACTGAAAACAATCTCGGACACCTGTGATAATTAGATTGGCCGGTGAGCCCAATTTAAGGAAAAACTACTAAAGGAGGGCGTTCCACATTATTACGCAGAGCGCCATTTTCAAGCAATATGGGGAAGAAAAAGGATCTCTCTGCTGCCAAAAAGAGTGAAATAGTTCAATGCCTTGGACGAGGTATGAAAACATTAGATATTTCACGAAAACTTAAGCGTGATCATCGCACTATTAAGAGATTTGTGGCTGATTCAGAGCACAGACGGGTTCCTGCAGATAAAGGCACATTGAGGAAGATTTCTGCCAGATCCATGCATCGGATCAAGAGAGCAGCTGCTAAAATACCATTACATAGCAGCAAACAGATATTTGAAGCTGCTGGTGCCTCTGGAGTCCCACGGACATCAAGTTGTAGAGTCCTCCAGAGTCTTGCAACTGTGCACAAATCTTCTATTCGGCCACCACTAACTAATGCTCACAAGCAAAACCGGCTGCATTGGGCAGAAAAATACATGAAGACTAATTTTCAAACATTCCTATTCACTGATGAGCGCCGTGCAACCCTGGATGGTCCAGATGGATGGAGTAGTGGATGGTTGGTGGACGGCCATCCTGTTCCAATAAGGCTGCGACGTCAGCAAGGTGGTGGTGGAGTCATGTTTTGGGCCGGAATCATGGGAAAAGAGCTGGTTGGCCCCTTTAGAGTCCCCGAAGGTGTAAAGATGACCTCTGCAAAGTATGTGGAGTTTATGACTGACCACTTTCTTCCCTGGTACAGAAGGAAGAACTATGCTTTCTGTAATAAAATCATCTTCATGCATGACAATGCACCATCTCATGCTGCAAAGAATACCTCTGCATCAATGGCTGCTATGGGGATAGAAGGAGAGAAAGTCATGGTGTGGCCTCCATCCTCCCCTGACCTCAATCCTATTGAGAACCTTTGGAGCATCCTCAAGCAAAAGATCTATGAGGGTGGAAGGCAGTTTACATCCAAACAGCAGCTCTGGGGGGCTATTCTGACATCTTGCAAACAAATTCAAGCAGAAACTGTCCAAAAACTCACAAGTTCAATAGATGCAAGACTTGTGAAGCTGCTAACAAATAAGGGGTCCTATGTTACAATGTAAAGTGACCGGTTAAAATGTTTAAAAAGTTAAAATGTTGTTAAAAGTTTGATTGAAATAGCTTTTGATTTCAGTAAATATGCTGCGAACACAACAAATGACAATTTTCAGTTCTTTACAACCTATAAAGTGTTTTGAAACTTACTGTGCGTAATAATTTGGAACAAAAATCCTGTTATCATTAGGAGGTTTGTTCAATAAAATGTGAATTGTACTTTTAATAGTTGATAACATGAGAATTATGCCGACTGTTATTTACATCATTTAGGTAAAAAATGAGAAAAATATTATTTGCATAATAATTTGGAACACAGTGTATTTACATGATTTTGCGCAGAGTGGCCGCCCTGTAGCAGTATATCTGCTATAGGGCGGTAGGCAAGTGGTTTGTGCAAAGAGCTGCGTTTGCCACGTGTTCCAGACACAAACCGGTTTATAAGAAAGCGGCTGGGGCTCTCCTGGGCCGGAGACTGATTACATCATATACAAAGAGAGATGCAGTCTGCCTTCCAATGAGCCTCTCGGTCACGGACTTTGTCAGACACTTTTCATTTTACAAAAATGAGTCTTATGTACCAACACATTACACGCAGGATTCCATTGAGCTGAACTCCTAACCAGATGTGCCAGTCTGGAACTGCCAGCCTCGTACCAGTTATAGGAAGTCAGAGAACACAAGTCTACTCACATAGGTCGGGTTCTCCGGGTTGAGCCTACATGACTGTGAGCTGCAGCAGGCCAGCATACAAGCATCTAAGGAGGACGTTTTCTTGATGGGAGCGTAGTGGGCTTCTAGAGGAGTTTTTTAGTTGTAAAAACGCTCTACCACTGAAAAAGGCGGCAAAACGCAGTAAAACGCTGCAAACCAGCGTTTTTGGGACTTTTTTTCCAAAAAGGTAAACAAATGGCAAAAAATGCTAAAAATCGCAAACGTGGGAAAATGCGCTAAACGCAAATACACTAGAAAAAGCTGAAAAACTCATGTTTCTAATGTGATTTTACACAGCTAACATTACCAGCGTTATCAAAATGTCCCGTATACATGAGGACTTACAGCGGCTGTTTTTGGCTTTTGGCATTTTTTTTCTACAGCCAGTAAACTCCTCAGCATGTTATCCTATGTATCCATGCACACATAGACTGGAATCAACGTTTTTTGGCAGGGACGTTTTTTGGCTGGAAAAAACCCAGAACTAGTGGGTTTCTAGAGGAGTTTTTTTAGCTGTAAAAACGCTCTAATACTGAAAAACGCGGCAAAATGTAGCAAACTAGTGTTTTTGGACTTTATTTAGGTAAAAAACGCTAAAAAAGTGGCAACATGCCGCTACACACTAATGCAAACGCGCTGAAAACTCACAGCGCCCGCACTGGAAACCGTAACCGTATTGGGAACCGAGGTTCCCGTTTGAACTGCGATTTCCAAAGTAGTGCAGAGACTTCTTCCCTGCGTGTCCCGGGGCACGGGTGTCCATTCAAATGAATGGGCTCTCATATTCGTGCAAATTGTGCCCCACACATATGTGAACCTGGCCTGACCCTCGGTTCACATCTGTGCGGGTGGTGCCGCTGCGGAACCCGCACAAATACCTGCAGCTACACCACCCATACAGAGGAATGTGGGACCTGCGGGCGGGTGCCATTAATTCTAATGGCACGCCGCCCGCACTGGAAATCACAACTGTATTGGGAACAGAGGTTCCCATGCGGGCTGCCATTTCTGAAGTAGTGCAGGGATTCCTTCTCTGTGTGTCCTGGGGTGCGGGAGTCCATTCAAATGAATGGGCTCTCATGTCTGTGCAAATCACGGCCCGCACATGTGAACCTAGCCTGACCCTCGGTTCACATCTGTGCAGATGGTGCTGCTACAGGACCCACACAAATACCTGCAGCTGCACCACTCACACAGAGGAATGCGGGACTTGCGGGCGGGTGCCATTATTTCTAATGGCACGCTGCCCACACTGGAAATTGTAACTGAATTGGGAACCTCGGTTCCCGTGCGGGCTGCGATTTCTGAAGTAGTGCAGGGACTTCTTTCCTGCGTTTTCTGGGGCGCGAGAGTCCATTCAAATGAACGGGCTCTCGTGTCCGTGCAAAGCGCGGCCCGCACATATGGGAACCTGGCTTGACCCTCGGTACACATCTGTGCGGGTGGTGCAGCTGTGGGACGAATACCTGCAGCCGCACCACCCACACAAAGGAATGCGGGTGCCATTAATTCTAATGGCACGCCATCCGCACTGAAAATCAAAATCGTATTGGGAACCTCGGTTCCCGTGCGGGCTGCGATTTCTGAAAAACTGCAGCAGGGACTTCTTCCCTGTGTGTCCCGGAGTGCGGGAGTCCATTCAAATGAATGGGCTCTCATGTCTGCGGAAATCGCGGCCCGCACATATGTGAGCCTGGCCTGACCCTCGGTTCACATCTGTGTGGGTGGTGCCGGTGTGGGATGAATACCTGCAGCCGCACCACCCACACAGAGGAATGCGGGACCTGCGGGCGGGTGCCATTAATTCTAATGGCACGCCTCCTGCACTGAAAATCGTAACCATATTGGGAACCTCAGTTCCCGTGCTGGCTGCGATTTCAGAAGTGCAGGGACTTCTTCCCTGTGTGTCCCAGGAGTCCATTCAAATGAATGGGCTTTCATACCCACTCAAATCGCGGCCCGCGCATATGTGAACCTGGCCTGACCCTCGATTCACATCTGTGTGGGTGGTGCCACTGTGGGACCCGCACAAATGTCTGCAGCTGCACAACCCACACAGAAGAATACAGGACCTGCAGGCGGGTGCCATTAATTCTAATGGCACGCTGCCCACACTGGAAATCACAACTGTATTGGGAACCGAGGTTCCCATGCGGGCTGCCATTTCTGAAGTAGTGCAGGGATTCCTTCTCTGTGTATCCTGGGGTGCGGGAGTCCATTCAAATGAATGGGCTCTCATGTCTGCGCAAATCACGGCCCGCACATGTGAACCTAGCCTGACCCTCGGTTCACATCTGTGCAGATGGTGCTGCTACAGGACCCACACAAATACCTGCAGCTGCACCACTCACACAGAGGAATGCGGGACCTGCGGGCGGGTGCCATTATTTCTAATGGCACGCTGCCCACACTGGAAATTGTAACTGAATTGGGAACCTCGGTTCCCGTGCGGGCTGCGATTTCTGAAGTAGTGCAGGGACTTCTTTCCTGCGATTTCTGGGGCGCGAGAGTCCATTCAAATGAACTGGCTCTCGTGTCCGCGCAAAGCGCGGCCCGCACATATGGGAACCTGGCCTGACCCTCGGTACACATCTGTGCGGGTGGTGCAGCTGTGGGACGAATACCTGCAGCCGCACCACCCACACAAAGGAATGCGGGTGCCATTAATTCTAATGGCACGCCATCCGCACTGAAAATCAAAATCGTATTGGGAACCTCGGTTCCCGTGCGGGCTGCGATTTCTGAAAAACTGCAGCAGGGACTTCTTCCCTGTGTGTCCCGGAGTGCGGGAGTCCATTCAAATGAATGGGCTCTCATGTCTGCGGAAATCGCAGCCCGCACATATGTGAGCCTGGCCTGACCCTCGGTTCACATCTGTGTGGGTGGTGCCGGTGTGGGATGAATACCTGCAGCCGCACCACCCAAACAGAGGAATGCGGGACCTGCGGGCGGGTGCCATTAATTCTAATGGCACGCCTCCTGCACTGAAAATCGTAACCATATTGGGAACCTCAGTTCCCGTGCTGGCTGCGATTTCAGAAGTGCAGGGACTTCTTCCCTGTGTGTCCCAGGAGTCCATTCAAATGAATGGGCTTTCATACCCACGCAAATCGCAGCCCGCGCATATGTGAACCTGGCCTGACCCTCGATTCACATCTGTGTGGGTGGTGCCACTGCGGGACCCGCACAAATGCCTGCAGCTGCACACCCCACACAGAATACAGGACCTGCAGGCGGGTGCCATTAATTCTAATGGCATGCTGCCCACACTGGAAAATGCAATCGTACTGGGAAGCGAGGTTCCCGTGTGGCCTTCGAGTTCCAAAGAAGTGCAGCAGGGACTTCTTCCTTGCGTGTCGCGGGGTGCGGGAGTCCATTCAAATGAATAGTCTCTCATGTCCATGCAAATCGCAGCCCGCACACCCTAACTGTACTGAGAGCCTTGGTTTCCGTGCGGGCTGTGATTTCTGAAGTAGTGCAGCAGGGTCCTGCGTGTCCCAGGGCACGGGAGCCCATTCATATGAATGGGCTCTCGTGCCCACACAATTCGCGGCCCGCACATATGTGAACCATGGCTAAATGCAGAGCATGTTGACGTGCAAAAAAAAAAGCATTAACGCACGTATAACGCATTTTTTCAGGGTGCAAATTGGGTGCTAAGCGTGACGTGGCCCTATTCGCTGTGAGCGTCACGCCAACATACGCCAGCACAGCTCCCACACAGAGGCACCACAACACATAAATGAGTGTGGGGTTCTGGGGGACCAGCCAACAGGTAAATGGGGAGTGTGGTGTTCTGGGGGAACTGCCAGCACGTAAATCGGGAGTGTGGGGTTCTGGGGGACCGGCCAACACATAAATCGGGAGTGTGGGGTTCTGGGGGACCGGCCAACACATAAATCGGGAGTGTGGGGTTCTGGGGGACCGGCCAACACATAAATCGGGAGTGTGGGGTTCTGGGGGCCCGGCCAGCACATAAATGGGGAGTGTGGGGTTCTGAGGGCCCGTCCAGCACATAAATGGGGAGTGTGGTGTTCTGGGGGCCCGGCCAGCACATAAATGGGGAGTGTGGTGTTTTGGGGGCCCGGCCAGCACATAAATGGGGAGTGTGGTGTTTTGGGGGCCCGGCCAGCACATAAATGGGCAGTGTGGTGTTTGGGGGCCCGGCCAGCACATAAATGGGGAGTGTGGCGTTCTGGGGGGCCCGGCCAGCGCATGAATGGGCAGTGTGGGGTTCTGGGGGCCCGGCCAGCACATAAATGGGGAGTGTGGTGTTCTGGGGGGCCAGCTAGCACATAAATGGGGAGTGTGGGGTTCTGGGGGCCCAGCCTCTGCCACCATTCCATAAGTGAGGCTTCTTTCTCTCCCGCCCTTTCTGTTTCTTCCTCACATTGCCTGTACAGGAACCCACCAGAAAAGTGTCAACAGCTCATAATAATGAGCACAGGCAGCCAGGACAGCTATCGTCCCTTTATTAGCGAGAGCGGAAAGAGCACCAGAATCCATAGCTGCGGAGGACGCGACAAAGCTGTGGCGGGAAGTGCGGTTGTCGCGGAGACGAGGCCTAGGCAGCAGTGGCGAAGTCTGTCTTGGCGTTGCGGTTGCCATAGAGACGAGCCTTCCGTGTGGAGGTGCGGCCTGGAATAAAGTAAGAAAATGAATGCAGAGAGCTGTATATACATCCGTAGCGGGTCCGGGGAGGTGAGCAGCCCCCAGCATGCCGTGCTTTCACTTTATGTGTCCTCTATAGCGTTCCCGTCAACTGTGTCGGAGATGGGGGGGGAAAGGGGGGGGGGGAGAATGGACCGTAATGGAAGCTTTCTGGAGGACAGTTTGCTGTGAGAGAAGCAATTTGTGCCGCCAGCGGTGGTAAGGTGTGTGTGGGGCTGGCAGTATATGGGCGGGGGGGGGGGGGGGGTGCAGAATCGGTCATTGTGTACATTTACAGCTAGGCCGTGAACCCCCCCCACCCGTTCGACCTTTGACCCCACGGCACCCACCACAAGATGTAAGACTTCCCAGATGCCCATCTCCTCCAACTCCAACCAAAATCGCAAATTCATTGTTCGAGAAGAGGCAGGGATCACATACATCTAAAGCTGGCCATACACTATACAATCTGATTGTACAAACCTCCTTTAGGGCTCATTCAGGTGTGCCTCTGTCCACATGGAAGAAAAATATATTTGAAATACTACAATTTTGGCCATATTCAATATATTTAAAAAAAATAAACTAAAATATATGTATATACACTGCATGTTGAAATGCGTTTTTGTTACAAATTATATGAAAAATATTTTTAAAAATACATTTCAAATATACTGTATGTCTTTAAAAATACAAATCTACATTTTTGGAATTCATTTACAAATCTATGTAAAAATATATGTTAACCACTTCCAGTCCGGACACTTTCCCCCCCTTCCAGTCCGGACACTTTCCCCCCCTTCCAGTCCGAACGCTTTCACCCCCTTCCAGTCCGAACGCTTTCCCCCCCTTCCAGTCCGGACACCTTCACCCCCTTCCAGTCCGGACACCTTCACCCCCTTCCAGTCCGAACGCTTTCACCCCCTTCCAGTCCGAACGCTTTCCCCCCCCTTCCAGTCCGGACACCTTCACCCCCTTCCAGTCCGGACACCTTCACCCCCTTCCAGTCCGGACGCTTTCACCCCCTTCCAGTCCGGACACTTTCACCCCCTTCCAGTCCGGACACTTTCACCCCCTTCCAGTCCGGACACTTTCACCCCCCTTCCAGTCCAGACACTTCCTCCCCCCCCTTCCAGTCCGGACACTTTCACCCCTTCCAGTCTGGACACTTTCACCCCCTTCCAGTCCGGACACTTTCTCCCCCTTCCAGTCCGGACACTTTCACCCCCCTTCCAGTCCGGACACTTTCACACCCCTTCCAGTCTGGACACTTTCACCTCTCTTCCAGTCCGGACACTTTCACCCCCTTCCAGTCCGGACACTTTCACCCCCCTTCCAGTCCGGACACTTTCACCCCCCTTCCAGTCCGGACACTTTCACACCCCTTCCAGTCTGGACACTTTCACCCCCCTTCCAGTCTGGACACTTTCACCCCTCTTCCAGTCCGGACACTTTCACCCCCCTTCCAGTCTGGACACTTTCACCCCCTTCTAGTCCGGACACTTTCACCCCCCTTCCAGTCCGGACACTTTCACCCCCTTCCAGTCCAAACATTTTGAAAAAAAGTGTTTTTCTTATAAAATTTTGCAAATAAATAGTATTTCATCATAAATCTTGGCCAAAATTTATTCCGTTATATTTTTAGTAAAAAAAAAATAAATAACCCAAATTAGTTTATAACCAAAATTATAATTTTTAAACTTTTTTTTACATTTTTTGTTTATTATTTTTTTTTTTTTTACACACTGTCACCCTAGCAGTACAGTGTCACCATGGTGACACTGTACTACTTGGGGGTGATGAAGATTTTTTTTTTATTTTTACACTGATTGCTTTTACACCCATAAAGGATGTAGAAGCAATCATTTCTCCTTCTCTCTGGCTGCATTCTTGCACCCATTGAGAACTACTGAGTGAGCTGTGATTGGTCACAGCTTGTCACATGGTACAAGGCTGTTGTGATCATTCACAGATTTCACTAGTGGTAAGCAATGATGTCACAAGTGACATCTTGCTTACTACTTTGCATGTGATCACTGATTGGCCAATCAGTGATCACATGATCGGGACCTCGCACAGAGGTCCCGTCCGATGACCGGTGTTCCACTGTGTCCAGAGGACACAGCAGGCACCGGATCGCGGTGCTGCGCGCTCCCAGGGAGCGCCCGCTCCTGGCCATGTCACGATTTGACATGCGACTGCGTGCATGCCTCTGCCTGCGCCATGCTCGGACTGAGACAAAAATAGGCGCAGAGCCTGGTGGTGGAACGCCAGGGCCCTGTCACAAGAGCGACCTTTGCGACCCTGGTAGTTCCACCACTAGTCTCAGTAGGTTGTTTTTTTTTTTTATTACAATTTTATTTTATTATTTTTTAACATTTGGGGGGCATTGGTGAGAGGGAAAGACAGGAAGACAGGAAGGCAGAAGAGAGAAAGAGAAGACGGAGAAAGAAAGAAAGAGAAATAGATTAAGAATAGAGAGGAATAAGGGAGGAAAGAAAAGGAAGGAAGGAGAGACAGAGAGAAAGGAAGAGAAGGAAGGAATTGGAGAGAGAGAAAGAAAGAAACGAGAAGACAGAGAGAGAAAGAAGGAAGGAGAGAAAGAAAGAGGATAGAGAAAGAAAGAAACAGAATGAGTGAAAAAGAAAGAAACATAGCAAGAAAGAGAAATAGAGAACGAAGGAGAGAGAGGGAAAGAAAGAAGACAGAGAGAGAAAGAAAAATAGAGAAAAAAGGGGAGAGAGAAAAGGTAAGGAAGAAGAAAGAGAGGGAGAGAAAGAGAGAGAATGAAGGAAAGAAAAAGAAAGAAAGAAGACACAGATAAAGAATGAAAGAAACAGGAGACAGAAAGAGAGAGAAAGATGGAAAGAAAGAAACACAGAGAAAAAAAGAAAGGAAGGAGAGAAAGACAGAGAGAAATAGAGAAAGGAGAGAGAACTAGAGAAAGAAGGGGAGAGAGAGAAGGAAAGAAGAGAAAGAAAGGGAGAGAGAGGAAAAGAAAAGAGATAGAGAAAGGAAAAAGAGAAGATAGAGAGAGAGAATTAGAGAAAGAAGGCAGGAAAGAAAAAGAAAGAGAGAGAAAGGAGGAAATAAAAAGAAAGAGAACTAGAGAGATAAAGAAACAAAGAGAAAGGAAGGAGAGAAGAAGGAAGGAAAGAGAGAGCAAGAAAAAGAAGGAAGGGAAGAGAGAGAGAAGAAAGGAGAGAAAGAAAGAAGACATAGAGAGAGAAATAGAGAAGGGGAGAGAGAGAAAAGGAAAGGAAAAAGAGAGAAGGAAGGGAGAGAGAGAAAAGGAAAGAGAAGAGAGAGTGGAAAGAAAAGGAAAAAGAGAAAGGAGAGAAAGAAAGAAGCAGAGTGAAAGAAACAGAAAGAGAGAATTAAAAACAAAGAGAGGAAGGAGAGAAAAAAAGAGAAATAGAGAAAGAAAGAAGGAAGGAAAGAGAAGACAGAGAAAGAAGGACAAGAAGAAAGGAAAGAAAGAGAAATAGAGAAAGGAGAGAGAGAATGAGAGAGAAAGAAAGAAACAGAAAGGAAGGAGAGAAAGAAATAGAAGACAGAAAGAAAGACGAAGAAGGAAAGAAAAAGAGAAGACCAAGAGAGGGAAAGAAGGAAGGAAAGAGACAAATAGAAAGAAGGAAAGGAAGCAAAGAAAGAGAAGACAGAGAAAGAAGGAGAGAGAGAAAAAGAAGGAATGAAAGAAGGGGAGAGAGAAATAGTGAAAGAAGGAAGAAGGAAAGACAGAGAGGAAAAGAAAAAGAAGAGAAAGATAGTGAGGAAAGGAAAAGAGAAAGAAAGAAATAGAGAAAGAGAAGGAAGGAAAGAGAGAAAGTAGGAAGGAAAGAGAGAGAAAGAAAGATATAGAGAAAGGAGAGAGAGAGAGAGAGAGAGGGAAAGAGAAGACAGAGAAAAAAAGAGAAATAGAGAGAGAAAAAAAAGAGGGAGGAAAGAAAGAGAACAAAAGAGAAGTAGAGAAAGAAGGAAAGAGAGATAAAGGAAAAAAGAGAGATAGAGAGAGAGAAAAAAAAAGAAAGAAGAGAGAATTAGAGAAGGAAGGAAAGAAAGAGAGAGAAAGGAAGGAGAGTAAGAAAGAGAAGAGAGAGAGAAAGTATGAGAGATAGAAAGAGAGAAAAAAACAGAAAGTGAAAGGAAGACAGCAAGAAAAAGAAAAGGGAAGAGAGAAGGAAGGAAAGGATAGAAAGAGAAGACATAGAGAGAGAAAGGGAGAGAGAGGAAAGGAAAAACAGAGAAGGAAGGGAGAGAGAGGAAAGAAAAGGGAAAGGAGAGAAAGAAAGAAACAGAAAGAGAAGACAGAGAGAGAAAGAAGGAAAGAGAAGACAGAGAGAGAGAAAGAAGGACAAGAAGAAAGGAAAGAAAGTAATAGAGAAAGAAGGAGAGAGAAAGCGATATAGAGAGAATGAGAGATAGATAAAGAAAGAAACAGAGAGGAAGGAAGGAGAGACAGAAAGAAAGAGGAAGAAGGAAGGAAAGAAAGAGAGGAGAGAAAGAAGGAAGGAAGGGAGAGAAAGAAAGAAGACAAAGAGAAATCAAGAAAGGAGAGAGAGAAAGACAGATAGAGAACGAAAGAGAGAGATAAAAAGAAGGAATGAAAGAAAGAGAAGACAGAGAGAAAGAAAGAGGAATAGTAAAAGAAGGTAAGAGAGAGAGAGGAAAAGAAAGAGAGAAGAGGGAGATAGAGAGGAAAGGAAAAAGAAAAAATTAGAGAAGGAAGGAAAGAAAATGGAGAAAGAGAAGGAAGGAAAGAGAGAGATAAATTAGGAAGGAAAGAGAAATAGAGAAAGGAGAGAGAGAGAAGAAAAAGGAAAGAAAGGAGACAGAAAAAAAGGAAGGAAAGAGGATGAAAGATAAATAGAGAAAGAAGGAAAGAGAGAGAAAGGAAAAAGAAAGATAGAGAAAAGAAAAGGAAAAAGAAAGAAGAGATAATTAGAAAAAGAAGGAAGGAAAGAAAGACAGAGAGAAGGAAGGAAAGAGAGAAAGAAAGAGAAGAGAAAGAATGAGCGATAGAGAAAGAAGGAAAGAAAGAGAAGACAGAAAGAGAAATAGAGAAAGAAGGGGAAAGGGAGAGAGAGAAAAGGAAGAAAAGAAAGAGAGAGGACAGAGAGAGAGAGAAAGAAGGAAGGAATGAGAGAGAAAAAGAATGAAGGAAGGAGAGAGAGAGAAGGAATGAATGAAAGAGAAGACAAAAAGAAAGAGAAACAGAGAAAGAAGGAGAGAGAGACAGAAAGAAACAGAGAGAGAAAGAATGAAAGAAAGACACGAAAAAAGAGAAATAGAGAAAGAAGGGGAGAGAGAAAGAAGGAAAGAGAAAATATGGGGAAATAGAGAAAAAAGAAAAGAGAAAAAAGAAAAGACAGAAATAGAGAAAGAAGAAAAGAAACAGAAAGGCGAGAAAGAAAGAGAGATAGAGAGAGAACGAAGGAGAAATAGAGAAAGATAGAAAAGACAGAGAAAGAAGGAAGGAAAGGAAAAAGAAAGAGAGATGAAAGAAAGATAATTAGAGAAAGAAGGCATGAAAGAAAAAGAGAGGGAAAGAGAGTGAGAAGGAAGGAAGAAGAGAAAGAAAGAGAAGACACAGAGCAAAAGAAAGAGAAATAAAGAGGGAAAGGAAAGAGAAGAGAGAGAAAATGAAAAAGAAAGAATTGGAAAAAGAAGGAAGGAAAGAGAGAGAGTGAGAAAGAAGGAAAGAGAAAAGGAAAGGGAGAGAAAGAAAGATAATTAGAGAAAAAGAGAAAGAAGAAATGAAAGAGAAAGAAGGAAAAAATGTAAGTGAAGACAGAGAGAAAGAAAGAAATAGGGAGAAAAAAAGGAAGGAAAGAGAAGAGAGAGAAAAGGAAAGAAGAGAGAGAAAGAAAGGAGAGAAATAGAGAGAGGGAAAGAAAGAGAGAAGACACAAGACTGCCAGGGAGTGTGGGCGGGGCAGACACAGGAGGAGAGGGTGGGAGGAGAACCAGCTTTCTCTCTCCTCTTCCATCTGTGGGGGGTGGAGGGGTATTACTGCTATAGGGTGGACGGGAAGCGGTTAAAGTAGGTGACTGTCTGTGGGGGTCCGCTTTGCATTAAATTGCAGCTACTTTAACAACCGTGGAAGAAAGGAGTGCTCACGGTACCAAATATCTTTTTGTTACTTTTTTTTTTACTTTCTGTGTATAGGTGGTTGAAGCAACGAGAAGATGATGCGGCTATATCACTAGAGGCAGCCGCTGTTGGTTCATATGAAGCACTATCCCACTTAGAATTGAGGGAGCAGGGCTCCTCACCCTCTTAGTGTCTATGCGCGCTACTATTCAAGCGTGGGAGGCAACTAGGCGGGCGAAAGTTGATGATGATAGCGTGGTGTCCCCTCATATGCCATTATGGAAAAACCCTCAGCTGCCCCATTTTTTATTCTTATCCAGATCCCATCCTCTGGTTCTTCTTCCACTAGATTGGTGTCAACACTAGATTATCTTATTACATTTCTCCATGGAATTTACCTTACCCCGTCAAATCACCAAAGATTTTTCACACCCAATCATCCAACTGTCGGAGGTGTGATTCTCTGTATGAACAAACAAACTGTATGGTTGGTCACGACCATCAGTGTTCGCCCTTCCTTTAAAATTTGTTTACTGGGCCTGATTGACCCGTTGGCTCCTACCAAGGTAAAACGTATGCTACTTACTCTGCTCTTTTACTATGCCAGGAAAATAATTAGTCTTTCGTGGAAAAAAAATCTGTAACCCCTCCCATAATGGCCTGGAAGGTGTTAATTATTAAGGCGTAAAGCTGACCATACACTATACAATTTTCTGTCCAATTTCTTTCCAATTTCCTTTAGATTCACCTTCAACTATGTAATGCAAGAGCCTGCCTAATTGGATACAATTGAAAGTGTTGTTAGGTTTGACCTCCTACTATATGGCTTTTGGTAAATCTAAACCAAAAATCTCAAGAAAATTGGATAATGTATGGCCAGCCTTACCTTTGTATAAGGCGACATGTGCAGAGTACCACCCAAATTTGACAAAGTACAGGGAGTTTGGGTGAATGACAAATCTACTGTAACCAATGAAAGGTGTTTTTTTTGTTTTGTTCTTTTTTTCTATGGTGTTGACTGCTCTGGGATTATTATTATTATTATATAGTATTTATATAGCGCCAAAAGGTTTGCTCAGTGCTGTACATTATAGTGGAGGACAGAACATGAGACAATACAGTAACAAAACAATACACGAGGGGTTCGAGGGCCCTGCTCTTTCAAGTTTACAATCTAGGAGGGAGGGGAAGGTGGTACAGGAGGAAGTGCCTGTGGAGGATGGAGTGATAGGGGGAGTGGAAGAGAGCAGCTGTTAAGTGAGGGTGGGTAGTTTTCCCTGAAGAGATGGGTTTTCAGGGTGCGCCTAAATGTGAGGAGGGTAGGTGACAGTCTGATGGATTGGGGTAGTGAGTTCCAGAGGATGGGGGAAGTCCTGGAGAAGTCCTGCAGTCGGGCGTGGGAGGAGGAGACCAGGGAGCTAGAAAGTAGGAGGTCTTGTGAGGAGCGAAGATTATGGGTAGGGTGGTATTTGGATATCAGGTCGGTGAGGTAGTTTGGGGCAGCATTATGAATGGCTTTGTATGTCAGTGTTAGTATTTTGAATTTAATGCGTTATCGGAAGCCAGTGGAGGGAATGACATAGGGGGGTGGCAGAAGCGGAGCGATTGGTAAGGTGGATGAGTCTGGCCGCTCGGTTCAGGATAGACTGAAGCGGGGATAGTCTGTGATGAGGTAGGCCGGTGAGAAGGGAGTTGCAGTATTCCAGACGTGAGATAATAAGGGAGTGAACGAGTTGTTTAGTAGTATCTGGGGTTAGGAACGTATGTATTTCGGAGATGTTGCGGAGGTGGAGCCTGGGATGGGGTATGTACTTGACTTTTTTGACAAAATGGTAATGTATATTGGTTCTCTACCCCTACTTTAGGGATCTTGTACTAGATCTTACAAGTGCCTGTCACATACTGAAATGTTATACTTTTGTATGGACATGCTATTCTATCGATTAGGAGCTGCATTGCTTGCATTGTTGTTGACTTTTCTACTTGTGTACCAAAAAAAAAAAAAAACAATCTAAAGTAAAAAGAAAAAAAAAAGTAATTGCCATGTGCTCTGTTTACTTTCTTCTCACTTTATCAAACTTGATTTTTATTTTCCTTGAATAGGATAGCACTCACAAAATACAAGATGATGGCTGAAGACCTAACAGACCTTCTGGTCAAAAAAGAGCAAGAATGGAAGGAGCTGCAGCAGCGTCAGATCTTTTTCCTTCAGCAGACCCTCAAGGATGAGCAGAAGAACTATCAGGAGCAAAAAGATAAATTTGATAGGCTTAAGAAGGATTTCACCCATAACTTAAAGGTGCTGGCTGAGCGAGAACGTGAGCTGGAGCGGTGTGAAGTGATGTTCTCCCAACTGAAGGTGGTGACGAATGCAAAGCTTTGCGAAGTAAGCGAACTAAAAGTAAAGATCGAAAAGCTTCAGCAAGAGCTGCAGAGAGAAAAGAAAAACGTCAGTGATTTACAGAATCATTGTCAGCGGAAAATCAAAGAGCACCAGATAGAACTGGATCAAGTACATGGGTAGAGTGTTACATTTGTCTTAATTTTGTTCGCTGATAATAACATTAATCACTTGAGAAGATTTTAAGATTTTACCCCCTTCATGACCAGGCCATTTTTTTGCTACAGTTGCAAGAAAAAGTATGTGAACCCTTTGGGATTACGTGGAGTTTTGCATGAATTGGGCATAAAATGTGCTCTGAATGTCATCTAAGTCACAACAATAGAAGAACACAGTCTGCTGAACATAATACTACACAAACATTAGATGTTGCCATGGTTTAATTGCACATAACATGTAAACATTCACAGTGCAGGGAGGAAAAAGTATGTGAGGCCCTAGCTTAATGACTTCTCCCAGAGCTAATTGGAGCCAGGAGTGAGCCAACCTTGACTCCAATCAGTGTGATGATATTGGATGTGTTGCTGACAGCTGTCCTGCCCTTAAAAAACACACACCTGTTTTGGGTTTACTGGTTTCAAGAAGCACTGTCTGATGTGAACCATGCCTCGCAGAAAAGAGCTCTCAGAAGATCTACGATCAAGAATTGTTGACTTGCATAAGGCTGGAAAGGGTTACAAAAGTATCTCCAAAAGCCTTGATGTTCATGTGTCCACGGTAAGACAGACTGTCTACAAATGGAGAAAGTTTAGCACTGTTGCTACTCTCCCTAGGCGTGGTCATCCTCTAAAAATGACTGCAAGAGCACAGCGCAGAATGCTGCATGAGGTAAAGAAGAATCCCAGAGTGTCAGCTAAAGACCTACAGAAATCTCTGGCACATGCTAACATTTTTGTTGACACATCTACAATAAGGAAAACATTAAACAAGAATGGAGTACATGGGAGGACACCACGGAGGAAGCCATTGCTGTCCAAAAAGAATATTGCAGCACGTTTGAAGTTTGCAAAAGAGCACCTGGATGTTCCACAGCACTACTGGCAAAATATACTGTGGACAGATGAAACCAAGATTGAGTTGTTTGGGAAGAACACACAACACTATGTGTGGAGATAAAAAGGCCCAGCACACCAACATCAAAACCTCATCCTCACTGTGAAACATGGCGGAGGGAGCATCATGGTTTGGGGCTGCTTTGCTGCCTCAGGGCCTGGACGGATTGTTGTTATTGATGGGAAAATGAATTCCAGAGTTTATCAAGACATTTTGCAGGAAAACGTATGACCATCTGTCCGCCAACTGAAGCTCCGCAGAGGATGGGTGATGCAACAGGACAATGACCCAAAGCATACAAGTAATTCAACAAATCAATGGCTGCAACAGCACAGAATACGCCTTCTGGAGTGGCCCAGTCAGAGTCCTGACCTCAACCCAATTGAAATGCTGTGGCATGACCTTAAGAGAGCGATTCACATCAGACATCCCAAGAATATTGCTACACTGAAACAGTTTTGTAAAGAGGAGTGGTCCAAAATGACCCCAGATCGTTGTGCAGGTCTGATCTGCAACTACAGGAAACGTTTGGTTGAGGTTATTGCTGCCAAAGGAGGGTCAACCAGTTATTAAGTCCAAAGGTTCACATACTTTTTCCTCCCTGCACTTTGAATGTTTACATGTTATGTGCAATTACACCATGGCGACATCTAATGTTTGTGTAGTATTATGTTCAGCAGACTGTGTTCTTCTATTGTTGTGACTTAGATGACGTTCAGAGCACATTTTATGCCCAATTCATGCAAAACTCCACGTAATCCCAAGGGGTTCACACACTTTTTCTTGCAACTGTATACCGCGCTGTGATAATTGCGCGGTCATGCAATGCTGTACCCAAACAAAATTGATATAATTTTCTTTACACAAATAGAGCTTTCTTTTGGTGGTATTTAATCAACACTGGGATTTTTTAGTTTTTGCAACATAAACAAAAAATCTGAAAAGTTTGAGAAAAAAATGGTATTACTTTCTGCTATAAAACCATGCAATAAAAAACAAAAAAACAAAACATTCTTCATAAATTTTGGCCAAAATGTATTCTACTACATGTCTGAATAAAAAAAAATCCCAATAAGTGTATATTGATTGGTTTGCAAGAAAGGTATAGTGTCTACAAACTTTGGTATATATACATTGGAATTTTTATTTTTTAATTTTTTTATACTACTAATGGCAGTTATCAGCGACTTTTAACTGGTCTGCGATAGTGTGGTGGACAATCTGACGCTGGGGGGAACTGACTAACTGCCACTGACATCACCAGTGACAATAATACACTGATAATTTATACACTGTCACTGTTCTAATGACCCTGGCTGGTAAGGGGTTAACATCTAGGGTGATCGAGGGGTTAAATGTGTGTACATAACTGTAATGTGTTTACAGTGTGCTGCTTTTACTAAGCGATCTCTTAAGTTTCTCATCCCTGCCTTCCCTCTGTACAGAGCTCTGTGTTGAATGTCAACACAGAGCTCTGGGCTGTGATTGTATCCAAAAGTAGTCCAAATGAGGGGTGGATAAAACAACAATCGCTAACGGGGCGAAGAAAAAAAACAGAAAAAACATTGACTGTCTGCAGCTTAAAGTGTTGCTAAACCCACAACAGTAAAATCAGTCTGTATATGCAGTAAAGCATGCTTGTTATACTCACTGTGGAACCTGAGGGGTTAATCCTCTGCATTGTGTAAAAAGGATGTTTGATCATGCCTTATCTGATCCTCCCCTTCTTTCAGTGTCCCCTCTTATCTCCTGATAAGACATATCATGTGGAGTTACTCTGCACATGTTCAGTTTAGTGTGTAGGTTTTTTTTTTCTTGGGAGAGTGCATGTGATCAGCACAGGACCAATCAGCACTGTCCAGACAGAGGTCAGGGGTTCTGCATCCTAGAGCAGAAAGAAAACTCCTACAAGCTTTCACATATGCTCTGCTGGACACTGATAGAAGCCACAAGACTCCAATTGCTGATGAGAAAAGGTATTTAACAGATTATAATTACTAAAATAATTGCATTTCCATGTTCTTTGTACTGTGGGAGACCAGATATAGTGAATGCAGTGTGCTGGGAGACCAGATATAGTGAATGCAGGGTCCTGGGAGACCAGATAATACTGAATGCAGGGTCCAGGGAGACCAGATATAGTGAATGCCGGGTCCTGGGAGACCAGATATAGTGAATGCAGGGTCCGGGGAGACCAGATATAGTGAATGCAGAGTCTGGGGAGACCAGATATAGTGAATGCAGAGTCTGGGGAGACCAGATATAGTGAATGCAGAGTCTGGGGAGACCAGATATAGTGAATGCAGAGTCTGGGGAGACCAGATATAGTGAATGCAGCGTCCGGGGAGACCAGATATAGTGAATGCAGAGTCTGGGGAGACCAGATATAGTGAATGCAGGGTCCAGGGAGACCAGATATAGTGAATGCAGGGTCCTGGGAGAGCGAATATAGTGAATGCAGGGTCCGGGGAGACCAGATATAGTGAATGCAGGGTCCGGGGAGACCAGATATAGTGAATGCAGGGTCCGGGGAGACTGGATGTAGTGAATGCAGGGTCCTGGGAGACCGGATATAGTGAATGCAGGGTCCGGGGAGACCAGATATAGTGAATGCAGGGTCCTGGGAGACCAGATATAGTAAATGCCGGGTCCAGGGAGACCAGATATAGTGAATGCAGGGTCCGGGGAGACCAGTTATATTGAATGCAGGGTCCGGGCAGACCAGATATAGTGAATGCAGGGTCCGGGGAGACCAGATATAGTGAATGCCGGGTCCTGGGAGACCAGATATAGTGAATGCAGGGTCCTGGGAGACCAGATATAGTGAATGCAAGGTCCGAAGAGACCAGATATAGTGAATGCAGGGTCCGGGGAGACCAGATATAGTGAATGCAGGGTCTGGGGAGAACAGATATAGTGAATGCAGGGTCCTGGGAGACCAGATATAGTAAATGCAGGGTCCTGGGAGACCAGATATAGTGAATGCAGGGTCCTGGGAGACCAGATATAGTGAATGCAGGGTCCGGGGAGACCAGATATAGTGAATGCAGGGTCCGGGGAGACCAGATATAGTGAATGCAGGGTCCGGGGAGACCGGATATAGTGAATGCAGAGTCCAGGGTTTAGTGACACTTTAACTGCTTCTTGGCCTACAGTAGCCCAATGACGACTGTATACCCAGAAGTGACGTATTACGTGCAGCTTTGGGAATCATTCACTGTAGAGTAGCGTAACGGATGCTAATCAATCTCCTTCCGAAAAACAGCTTAGGGCATTTTCCTGCAGCCCTGGAGAAACACAAGAGTTTAGGAACTACCAAGGCCTATACTGGAGGGGAGCAGCACCTTTTCAGTGCCTGCCAGATAAAACTTTGTTATGTTGCAGAGCTATGTAAATCTAAGAACTGGATGGAGAAAAGTACAAATTCTTTGGTAGGGAAAAATAGTTCATATCTGTGTATTTAGTCGTTTGCCTGCAGTTCAGCTTCAAAGTGTAAGTAAGCCCTAACAATGAATGCCCCTCATTTGCTCCCCTTTGCTTAATATACCACTGAAAACATTTTGTTGTATCTGTCCAATAAGCACAAAAAAAAAAATCCCTGTTGATCCTGCCAGAAATCCAGGGAACTCCTGGGTTCCTGACACGAGATGACAATGCTGGCTTGTTGTACTGAAATCCCAAGCACTGTTATCAGCCTAGCCCAGTTGCCTTCCAAACAGAACACCTCTCTCCATGTTATAGGGGTGTGGAGGTGTTTTCTAGTCCAAATCAGAATCAAGCTGCCTATGATAACAAACCTTTTCCTTCACAGTACAGTGCATGAGTGTTGTCACCCTTTGTACAGGAAGTGTGTTACTGGCAGGATCACCAGATGAAATTTAAAGAGGGAAAAAAATCTGAAAAAAGAGAATTATTGCAGTCATTACATCTAAGGATTGGTAACGGCAATATATTCCATTTTCTTTCTTGGTTTATATATACTTTGCCTGTTCCACTGCAGTGGAAGAACGCTAATCTATAGCTGCTATCCATGTTAAGTGTACTCTGCCATTGACTGAATGATATATAATCAGTGACCTTCTATTCCAGACACATAAAATGTATCTTTACTGTTGTTTAAGCTCTAAAAATAGTGATATCGATCGGCTTCTGGAAGAATATGAGAAACTAAAGCGCCAGCTTGAGAGGAGAATTGAAGAATTAGAAGGAGACCTGGCCCTACAGAAACAGGTAAGAGCAAAGTCATGTCACTGATGGTTTTATTTGTGGTATCTTATGAAGATCCCCAGTGCCACAAGACCCCCAGTGCCACAAGATCCCCAGTGCCACAAGACCCCCAGTGCCACAAGATCCCCAGTGCCACAAGACCTCCAGTGCCACAAGATCTCCAGGTCTACAAGACCCCCAGTGCCACAATATCTCAAGGTCTACAAGACCCCCAGTGCCACAAAATCCCCAGTGCCGCAAGACCCCCAATACCACAAGATTCCCATTACCACAAGATCCCCAGTGCCACAAGACCCCCAGTGCCACAAGACCCCCAGTGCCACAAAATCCCCAGTGCCACAAGACCCCCAGTACCACAAGATTCCCATTACCACAAGATCCCCAGTGCCACAAGACCCCCAATACCACAAGATTCCCATTACCACAAGATCCGCAGTGCCACAAGACCCCCAGTGCCACAAGATTTCCATTACCACAAGACCCCCAGTGCCACAAAATCCCCAGTGCCACAGGACCCCCAGTACCACAAGATTCCCAGTGCCAGAAGACTCCCAGTGCCACAAGATCCGCAGTGCCACAAGACCCCCAGTGCCACAAGATTCCCATTACCACAAGACCCCCAGTGCCACAAGACCCCCAGTACCACAAGATTCCCATTACCACAAGATCCCCAGTGCCACAAGATCCGCAGTGCCACAAGACCCCCAATGCTACAAGATTCCCATTACCACAAGACCCCCAGTGCCACAAGATCTCCAGGTCTACAAGACCCCCAGTGCCACAATATTCCCATTACCACAAGATCCCCAGTGCCACAAGATTCCTATTACCACAAGATCCCCAGTGCCACAAGATCCCCAGTGCCAGAAGACTCCCAGTGCCACAAGATTCCCATTGCCTTAAGATCTCCAGGTCTACAAGATCCCCAGCGCTAAAAGGTCTCCATTGCTGTTTTCGTATAGAGTAGGGGGGGCTTTAAAAACTGTTCCTTGTGCTATCTGTGTCTAATTAGGGAAATTTCCCTTTAGTTCCTTTCCAGAAGACCTAACCTGACATCAGAGGAAATCTTTTCAATAAGAGCCTGCTCACACTAGGAACTGCATGTGAATTGCACAGGAATGTGCTATGTGCTCCTGTGCGATTTCACGCGCAGTGCGGTTTTAGCCCATTCATTTTGAAAAACATATTGCAACCGGATTGCGTGGTACTTTTGTGACCCAGTGCAGGCAAATTCGCTGTGTTTGTGACCTGTGATTGGGGTGTCAATAACTTTGCACTGACACCCATTGCAGACCGCAAGGGCAGTGCAATTTGGAACCGAACATGGAGCGTGGGTTTCCCACACGGAGTTCTAGTGTGAATGGGCCCTGAGAGTGAAATTCCTTCTTAGATGGTTGTCACGGGAAGAAGCATCCCCACATTTGGAATTACTTGCACTCTCATTCACTGTGACATGGGTGTTAGGGGAATTAGGGAAAGTGAACATATCTGACGGGGTACAGACGGCAGTAAAAACCTGACAGTGGTTCTAACCTCTCCAAACCTCCCCCCAAAAAAGTTTTGCCTTTACTTAGGCTTTAAAGTTGTTGTAAACCTCTGACATATAATATGAATAAACCATATCCCTCTATAGTGTGTACTTGTCTCAATCCAAAGCACTAAGTGTCATTTCTATCTGCTGTCTAGTTCCTCTGCTATCAGCATGAATTACTTCTGATAAGCTTTCCTGACACTACGTGAAAAAAGGTTATAGGGGAGGGAGCTCCAGCACACAACCTGTGCTTGACAGCCTCAGCTCAGTTGGTGTGTGTTGTATGGAGAGGAGTGTGTCCTTTCCCTTCAATCAGAGTGTAACTTCAGCTCCCTGTCCCCTCTTTCTGAAAACTAGAGAAGAGAATACTGCAGATTAACAGGTTCAACTTGTGTAGGAGAATTTCATTCAACTCTGTGTATCACCTGAGGTCAGTCACTTCACTGGGTCTATATAATGGTTTACAACTACTTATGCTGAACCCTTTGTAGTGGGGTCCCTCCCTCCCAGAAAGAGTTAAATGCCCCTTATTTCTAGGGGGTAGAGAAACAGGCAGTATTACCCCATTCTCCATTCCAGCAGGCTCCAGAGCTGTTGTCATTTCCACAAAGCTGTGGGCGGTCCCTTGGCATCATCATATACAATGCAGGGCTACTAACCCTGCATTGTATGTGGATGGGTTGAGTGTGCGACCGTGGCTGTGAGTGGCCTAGAGAGGAGGCAGCGCTGGACTGATCTTGCAAATAGCTAGAGACTCCTGGAGCGGGGAAGAAGGCAGCATTTCTCCTTATTCTGGGAACCCTGGACATAATGAAAATGTAACCGCTGCAGTGCAGAAACCCCCCCACCCCACTGCAGGGATATTTTTGTGTGTTCAGCCCGGGGTTTAGCTTTGATGTCATTATTATATGGGGCAGCACAGTGGCTAAATGGTTAGCGCTTCCGCCAACAACTAGGGTTGTTGGTTTGAATCCCAGCCACAGCACCACCTGCCTGGAGTTTGCATGTTCTCCCTGTGCCTGCGTGGGTTTCCTCCAGGTACTCTGATTTTCCTCCCACACTCCAAAGACATGCTGGTAGGTTAATTGGATCCTCTCTAAATTGGCCCTATATATGAGTGTAAGTTAGGAACCTTAGATTGTACGCTCCTTGAGGGTTAGGGACTGATGTTAACCTCCCTAGCGGTATTCCCGAGTGTAGCTCGGGGTAAAATGTCTGTACCAAATGCGGTAACCCCGAGCTACACTCGGGCTTACCATGCAGTGCTGCATAGGGTTTCCCTGAAGAGCTTACCTTGTCCTTCGCTCCCGCGATGTGTCCCCTGCAGCGTCTATGGCCGATGCCGGCATCCGGCTTCTGATTTCCGGTCCCTGGGACGTACAGGCGCCGCCAGCGGCGGGAAATTTGAAAATTTTAAAAAATTTCATTTTTTTCCAAACAAATTTTACATAGTAAAACATTGCTGCTTCAACCCATTTCACATACATTTTGTCCCGAGTGCTTTGTCCGGCGCCCTGCCTGCGTTTTGTCTGTTCTTTCTGCCTGGAAACTGAGAAACGTCCATGGCGTCCAAAAAGCGTCCCTTTAGGTCAAAAGCGGTTTTAGACCGGCTAGAGAACAGCGATAGTAAATCAGAACCACTTGCAGAATTGAGTGATAATGATTTGTGGGGAAATTCCTCATCAGACACTGAAAACGATTTTGCAACTTTGCTCAGCGATGTGCGAACTTGGCGCTCTATTTCAAATTTCAGTGTTTTCGGTTTGATTATATTATGAATTAAATTTATTATTATTATATTATTATTTTTTATGATTATTTATTATATTATAATTTATGATTTCGTGTTTCAAATTTTATCATCCCCGGGATGTTTACTAGACTCTTGTTCGGACAGATTTCAGTGAGTTATTCCTAAAAATTACAGCCTACAATAAAAAACTACGTATTTCCATGCAAAAAAATGTACCGCTTTCAGCACAAAAAATCTGAAATAATCATACCGCCAGGGAGGTTAATGTACAATATATATGTAAAGCGCTGCGTAAATTGACGGCGCTATATAAATACCTGAAATAAATAAATTATTAGCACATTATTTATACATTGTCTGCCAGCAATGGGAGGGTAAACATTCTTACTGAATGCTGAGATGTGGCAGTCCAGGGGTTCGATGTCTCATTTCTGGTCAGATGCAGGCAGCAGTGTGGTGTGCTATTAATTGCATGTTGAGATTTATTGATCTTCTTTTGCTTCATCCAGCATCTCCCCCCCACTTAGCTGTTTGGCTGTTTAATCAATCGCCTAGTCTGGATTAGTGCTCAGGGCAGCCATTCTGGCAAGTGTACTAAATAGAGCGCTGGGTGACAGCGTATGTGGTGAATGTAAATAGACAGGAATCCAGACTGGAAAAGGCTGTTCCAAGATCACTGATCCCTGTCACCTTGGAAGGTCACATTTAATTGAGGTATATTTGAACAGGACAGACCTTCCCCGTGACCCATGTGTTGTTATGGCATTCATAGTTCTCTCCGGGGTACAAATGTCATCTCAACACAGAGCTGGTAAAGGTCAGCAAGCACTAGTTGAATTGTGATGGTGCTGTAATTAGACCTCATCAAATTTCTATGACACAGTCTCAACTTTCATACTGAGCTAATTAACGATTGGGAAGATCTTTAACCACCTCATTACTGGACACTTTCACCCACCTTCCTGCTCAGGCCAGCTGTCAGCACTGTTACACTTTGAATGACAATTGCTCAGTCATGCAACACTACCCATCTGAAATTTGTATCTTTATTTTTCACACAATAAAGCTGGTAATGACCAATGGCTCCCATTGCTATCATTCTCCGCAGTGAGGAGGGACAGATTTATTTATTTATTTCAGGTAGTTATATAGCGCTGTCAATTTACGCAGCGCTTTACATACATATATTGTACATTCACATCAGTCCCTAACCCTCAAGGGGTGTACAATCTAAGGTCCCTAACTCACATTCATACATACACATACTAGTAGTAATTTTTGATCCCAATTGCCACCACGTGGATCCTTAGTAACTACCATCAAGCCCATAAATTTTGCCTGTGAAGTATCAAATTTATGATAAAGTCCAAGGTGGTGGCTAGTAGGGGTCACCATCTTGGCATTCGGGGAATAATAAATATGGTCATGTATTGCTTATAGCAAAGTAATTCTTTGCTATAAGCAAATTGTGTAACAAAAAAAAAAATACTGATCACTTCCCCAAAGTAGTACAATGTTACTATGGTAACATTGTACTACTTTGGTCATAGTGAAATATGAAAAAAAATGTAATAAAAAAAAAATATATATATATTTATTTTTTTTTTCATACTGTCACCAGTCAGTCTCCCTGATCACCGCCATGCCAGTTATATGATGACGCTGTACTGCACTGGTGACAATGTGTAAAAAAAAAAAGTGAAACTAATTTTTTTAATTTTCTCATTTTCCGAAAAATTATGACCAAAAAAATACAACTTTAAAAAACTCGCCATGCCTCTTATGAAGTACGTCGGACTGTCTACTCTGCAAAAAGGGGTCATTTGGGGGATATTTGTACTGTTCTGACATTCTTGGACCTCAAGAAATTAGATTGGCTGTCAGTACTTCAGGATTGATCAATATTCAGATCTATACCATAGTTTGTGAACTCTATAACTTTCCTACAAACTAAATAATACATCCTAATTTGGGTTATTTTCACCAAAGACATGTAGCAGAATACATCTCGGCCTAAATTTATGAAGAACAATTATTTATTTGCAAACTTTTATAACATAAACAAAGAAAACCCTTTTTTTTTCAACATTTTTGGTCTTTTTTTGTTAATTTAGCAAAAAATAAAAATCCCAGCGGTGATTAAATACCACCAAAAGAAAGCTCTAGTTGTGTGAAGAAAATGGTAAAATTTTAGTTTGGGTGCAATGTTGTATGACCGCGCAATTGTCATTCAAAGTGTGAGAGCGCTGAAACTTGAAAAATGGCCTGGGCAGGAAGGGGGTAAAAGTGCCCGGTATTGAATTGGTTAATAACCAAACTGGTTCTATTTTTAAGATGATTCAAAGCTTCCTTCTGTATAGGAGTAATGTTGTTATCTAAAATTGTAGGGGTTAAACGTTTGACATCATTGATAGTAGCCATCAAAAATGTCCAAATACATGGATTAGTTGTAAGTTCAGGGAACTTAGTAGACTTCGGTTTAAAATGTTTCGATAAAGGAACATGGTCAGTACAGGTGGTACTAGACGTTGGGTTATCTGGTTCACTTTCATCAAGCAATAGCATCAAGTGTTGAAGGATTCTAAAATCCTGCATAGTAAAATTTTTCATGCGTTCCATAAGATCCTTTTCCTGTTTGTTTCTAATGCGATCCGAATCGAAGATATATCTGTATGCGAGTTTCCTCGTAAACAAATATAAATCCTTAATAGTTTCATACTTCTCAATTCTAGCAGTAGGACAAAAACTTAACCCCACACTTAGGACAGCTATTTCATGTTTAGAAAGGTGTTTAGTAGTTAAATTAATTACATTTAGTTGGTTGTCATTGGCATATTGTGGAACGATGTCTGATCTGTGAGGGGGATCGTACGTGTCATGTAAGTGTCGAGAGTACTTTGCTTGTCCCCTTGATTGTATTGGTTGGGCAATAAAAAATCATTTGTGCTGTGACCTAGTGTATCCTGTGAACAAACGGATTGTTTAGTGTTAGTGTTTTAATTGGATACAGTTAGTGTGACTTGTGAAGCAGATGTGGGTGTCGTCATAATATTAAGGGCCCGTGTGGCCGTAGGGCCCATATAGGTTGATATATCCCCTGACTTCTCCATCACGATCAATAACACAATCATCAGTCCCTCCCCTAATGCCAGGGTACTAGGTGTAATCCTAGACTCCCATCTGTCCTTTCACCCCAAATCCAATCACTGTCCAAATCTTGTAGACTTCACCTCCGCAACATCTCCAAGATACGCCCGTTCCTAACCTCGGAAACCACTAAGCAACTTATTCACTCCCTGGTTATCTCTCGCCTTGACTATTGTAACTCCCTCCTCATTGGCCTACCTAACCGCAGGCTATCCCCTCTTCAGTCTATCATGAATGCTGCTGCCAGACTCATCCACCTTACTAACCGTTCTGTATCTGCCACCCCTCTCTGCCAATCCTTCCACTGGCCTCCACTCAGTGTCCTCCACCCCTCTCTGCCAATCCTTCCACTGGCCTCCACTCAGTGTCCTCTATCCCGCTGTCAATTCCTCCACTGGCTCCCAGTTGCCCAGCAGATACAATTCAAAACAATAACAATAACATATAAAGCCATTTATAACTCTGCCCCAAATTACATCACTGATCTTGTCTCCAAATATCACCCAAACCGTCCTCTCTGCTCCTCGCACGACCTCCTGCTCTCTAGCTCCCTTGTCTCCTCCTCCCATGCTCATCTCCAGGACTTCTCCAGAGCTTCCCCCATCCTCTGGAACCCTCTACCCCAATTTATCAGACTATCGCCTACTCTGCTCACTTTTAGGCGATCTCTGAAAACCCAAGCCTATCATGCCATTAGCTTATAATGGAATCTTCTACACTTCCTACCAGTCCATCCCCCACAGTTACTACCTTTTGTACCATTAGCCCCTCCCTCCTAGATTGTAAGTTCCAAGGATCAGGCCCTCCTATCCCTCTTGTATTGAACTGTATTGTTGCTGTATTGTCTCCCTTTATATTGTAAAGCGCTGAGCAAACTGTTGGCGCTATATAAATCCTGTATAATAATAATAATATATTCGACAGAGTGGTTTCTGATGTCAGTGAATGTTGTGTATGGGAAGGAAGTGTATCTATCTCAGACATAGTCTAAAAAGATAAGACTTTCTCTTGGCCCTTAAAATCGCTGTGATCGCAAAATGCAGGTTCAGGTGCCATTATTTTTAATGGCCCCTAAAACATGGCGTGGTTTTGCTGTGATAATCACATCCCGTGAAGCTTGTCACCCAAAAGATGCATAGCCCCGGGCGCTGACAACCCACACTACACTAAAAAAAACTGGCTCCTAACTTTTTTTTTGCTCATTCCTAGATTCAAACCAAATTTGCCAAAGTATGTGTGTGTACACACTTTATATTTATCTTGTTTTATTAAACATTGTTTTATTCTGACAGGTTATTCGGTAATGTTGATGAATAAATGGTTATATTTCCTCATTCAGTTGTTAAGGATCGCAGCGGCTACAAGCGTCTTTGGATGGAATAAATACCGTATTTGCCGGCGTATAAGACGACTGGGCGTATAAGACGACCCCCCTACTTTTCCTGCTAAAATGTAGTGTTTGGGCTATACTCGCCGTATAAGACTACCCCTCTTCCAATGCACACCAGTGGGAGGAATAGTGCCCCATCATTGATGTCAGTGGGAGGAATAGTGCCCCATCATTGGTATCAGTGGAGGAATAGTGCCCCATCATTGGTATCAGTGGGAGGAATAGTGCCCCATCATTGGTATCAGTGGGAGGAATAGTGCCCCATCATTGATGTCAGTGGGAGGAATAGTGCCCCATCATTGGTATTAGTGGCAGGAATAGTGCCCCATCATTGGTATTAGTGGCAGGAATAGCGCCCTATCATTAGTATCAGTGGAGGAATAGTGCTCCATCATTGGTGTCAGTGGGAGGAATAGTGCCCCATCATTGGTATCAGTGGCAGGAATAGTGCCCCATCATTGGTATCAGTGGGGGGAATAGGTGCCCCATCATTGGTATCAGTGGCAGGAATGGTGCCCCATCATTGGTATCAGTGGGAGGAATAGTGCCCCATCATTGATGTCAGTGAGGGGTGGAATAGTGCCCCATCATTGGTGTCAGTGGGGGGGGGAATAGTGCCCCATCATTGGTGTCAGTGGGGGGGGGGAATAGTGCCCCATCGTTGGTGTCAGTGGGGGGGGGAATAGTGCCCCATCGTTGGTGTCAGTGGGGGGGGAGGAATAGTGCCCCATCGTTGGTGTCAGTGGGAGGAATAGTGCCCCATCGTTGGTGTCAGTGGGAGGAATAGTGCCCCATCATTGGTATCAGTGACACCAATGATGGGGCACTATTCCTCCCACTGAGACTTGCTGACCCTGTTCTCGTATGGTGCTGCTGCAGCCAGCATATGTGGTTGCAGCAGCACCTCTACACAGAACACTTACCTGCTGCTCCGGCACTCAATTTTCGCTGGGCCGCTCGGCTCCGCCCCCTCGCCGGTGATTGGCCGCCTGTGTGCCTTTCCTGAGCTACAGTTCTGGCGGCCAATCACCGGTGAGGAGGCGGAGCCGAGCAGCCGCACGAACATCCAGTGGCCGAACTGAAGGAGACGCCGCGCTTCCTGGACCGGATCGTCGTGGGACTGGATCCAGGTAAGAGACATCAGCCCCTGCAAACCCCTGTACTTAATGCCGCAGCCCCCCTAACGTGTATCGGCGTATAAGACGACCCCCGACTTTTGAGAAGATTTTCAAGGGTCAAAAAGTCGTCTTATACGCCGGCAAATACGGTACTTATAATTACTTAATGTTAATTTGCTATTAATGGAATGATTTGTACTCTTTCTGGTCTTAACTATTTATTTGTGGAGCTTGTGAAATCTCATCAAGTTGTGTTCTGTCTTTTGGACTTGTATACATTTCTGAATACAAGTTATGTTCATTTATGATTGCAATGTTTTGTTGTTACTTTATAATAATTGTTTGCAGGAGCTGTCTTTGGAGTTTGATTGTGAACTGAAGAAACGGGAACATGACTTTCGTGTAGGTCTTGATGAGATGAACACCGTGGTTTTGTCTCATGAGCTCAAGGTATGCAGCCCTTTGTGTGAGGGTTAAATCATCTGTTGCTTTTTATTGCTGCCTGTGTCCCGTTTGGGGAGATTACTCCTTGCTCCATGCCCTCCTTCTCCAGGATAGGAAGTATGTAAAATTTCTTCAAGGGAATAAAAAGGTTTTGGGAACCACAATCGGGCTCAGGGTAGGATTTCTGCTGCTGTTCCTAATTTTGAGATATGGATTGCGTGCACGCTGGAGAATAATTACACGGACAACTGTCCAGTACAACCACTTTCACATCATCTCTGTTTATTGCAGGGCGGTGCTTAACCTGTTATACAAGGAGAACGATGGGGTATACGTCACTATTATGTAAATACAGTCACATTCTAAAAGGCACATTTTGCTTGGCTGAAATATGGGAGAAGTGCAGAAACTTGAAGCCTGCTTCTCGCCCGTTATCTTTTCACTCCCCCTCACATATTCAAAGCCTAAGTAAGATCCTCTCAGTGCGAAGGGAGGGGTTGAGAACATCGCTCTGAACAAACAAGTTAAGGAGGACTGCAAAACCCAGCAGAGAAAATATATACGCACAACACATATATTTAGAAATATGAAAAAGTATAAAAGTAAATATATATATAAAATGTATATTTTAAACAGGAAACCGAATAGGCATTGTACCAAATCCATCACAGGAACAAAAAAAGTAATAAAAACAGCTTCTAGACAAATAGAAAAGGATAATGTGTTATCTGACATGTTTTTGTTGCTTGTGTACACAAATCAGCCACTGCTCACACCTCTTGAACCAATCTGGCGAGTGCACAGCCTACAATGGTCATCTCGAAAAACAGAAAATGACCAGCATATTGAAAATCAAACTTCAGAATTGACGGGGGTCATAAATCTACATAGCAAATGTTTAACTGGCAGGGGGATCCCTTTTTCAAAGTGAAAGACATGAACCACTTGACAATTTCATGTCTGTCATCTTGAGAGAGAGAATCCACATGCCCCTGAAAAGTTGATGGATATTTGTTGTTTCTTGTGGTATGAGACCCCAGTAAAACTGAAATTTGATTTTCCATATGTTGGCCTGTTTCTGTCTTCCATGTTTTTATTGCTGGCCAATGCAATTTACCTTTACTTCCTGTCCCGATAAACACCTTAAGGTTGATTTGCTAAAGGCAAATAGACTGTTCACTTTGCAAGTGCATTTGCTCCAGAGCCTATTAAATAAGAAATATCTTTGCCAACTTCTATCATCCAATCATGTGCCAGCAAAAATGCTGTTTTTTTTTTCCTTGCATGTGATTGGGTATTCTTTGCAAAGAGTAAGCTTCTGCTCATTTACTGAGCTCAGGAGAAACTGCATTGCAGAGTGCAAAATCTGTTTACCTTTCGTAAATCAACCCCCTTCCTTTCTGTGTTGCTGTTCTTGCACTTGTAGCTTATTTAGACTGACATGTGGCCTCTTCTTTGCCTGGCTTGTGTTGTAAGGTGAAGTTGCTGACTAAGGAATTGAATATTTTGAGGGAAAAGGAACTGAAAGGCACAGAATCTCTCCAGCAAGCACAATTGGCCATCGAGAGACTGCATGAGGCCCTGAGACATAAAGACTTTGAAATGAAAGATGTTTTGGTGGTTAAAGAGGCAAGGTACGTACTGCAGAAAGTGAGGCCTATGTAATGATTTCTATAGAGTAGTCACAAGACAAACCTAATAATTTATTGTCAGCATTTACATAGCACAAGCATATTATGCTGCCTTGTCCTGGCCCCAGAGAACTGTACAGTGTAATGTTCCTTCTACAGTAAACAAGTAAACACTCCAATTTAATTAGCAGATAAATAACAAATCAGTATTTTTTTTTTAAATTGCGGGAGGAATGTACCACCCACACTGTGGTAAGGACCTTCTTAAAGCAGAACTTCAACTACAAGGGGAAATTCTGCTTGTTTGTATCCCATCCCCTCCACTGCCACATTTGGCACTTTTGGGGGGTGCACGTACCTGGTTTTGACAGGTTCCCACTTCCAGTCAGATGCGCTGGACGTTTCACCCCCCCCTTCCCCTGCAGCCTTCTGGGACACTTCACAGGCCCCCAGAAGACTGGGACCATGCACAAAGTACGCAGCGTTAAACTGGCTGCAAGATGCCTGTGCCTGCACCTAAAGCCGATTGAAGATTCGGCTCAGGTGAAGACATCGCTGGATCCCTGGACAGGTAAGTGTCCTTATGTTAAAGCGGTAGTAAACTCCACTACATAATTTTTAATTTTTTTTAGGGCCCCCAGGTGGATTATGCCATAATGTGCTAGTATACACGGCATATTAGTACATTATAGCAGACTTGCCTGTCAAATGGTGCCCTTCAGTGCTGCGGTGGGTCAATCCAGCGGGCCTCGGGTGCTTCCATCTTCACCGGTCTTCCTTCCAGGTTCCCTGCTTTCGGCCGTTTGATAGGTTGGGCCGCAATGATGTCACTCCTGCGCATGTGTACGGAAGTCACATCGCCACATCACAGATTGGGGGCGTAAATGTTCGCTGAGCTGCGCATGCTTAACTCAATGAACATGACAGGCAAGAGGATACATTTATGGTAGAGGAGACCGATAGGATCTTTTCTGTCATAAATTCCCTGTCTGTCAGCAAATTTAAAAAAATTTTAATTCCACTTTAAAAGTGAGTAGCTACAGGATTTGTAGCTGCAGACTTTTAATGTTTTATGGGGAGACTAGAGCTCTACTTTGAGCAGCTTAAATATTCGAGAGGCTTGTTTATATGTCAAGCATGCACAGTGCAAGTTATGAGCTCCGGAGTCCCTCCACGCAGTGACACAGAATGGGGTTATAAGAATAAAGGGGTTTAAGATTACAAGTAGCAAAGCAAGAATTTCTTGTGCTGGGACTTCAATGCCAGTATTGTTCATTGCAAGAAATGTGGTATGCAGTACAAAGGCATTGATCTCTAGTTGTCTTGTGCCCCCCAGTCTCTGACTCTATCCTATGGTGTGTCTACGACATCTGTAGCATGTCCACAGTCTGACCATCTCTTCTAACAAGTCTGCATTCTCTGACATTCTTCTGTAGCATTACATATGCTAAATATTATATGCTACCCTTGGTGACATCAGAAGCAGGGTGGATCTGATTTAAATCACGATTTAAATCACTAGTCAGTAAGGCTTGATGTAAATCCTAGTTTTCTACATAAAGACTAATTCTTGCTGGTATAACTTTAATATGCAAGTAGATGAAGATTTTTAGAATAACAACTTTTCATATTAGTTTTTTTATCCCCAGTTTAATAGGTTAATCATTCATATTTGGACAACTTTTCTGTTGTACTTAGGAAGGAGAAAAATAATCATTACCTTAATAATAACAATTTAAATAGATTTATTCATCTGAAACAATAACATTCCAGCATATGTGATTTGCTTAAACATCCATGTTTGGTAACTAATTTGGCTAAACAAAATATATATATATTAAGAAACTTAGACTGTCAGCCCCTCCCCCTCACACTTAGTTTCAGTTTCTTCTTGTGCAGATCTATTCCACTCCAAACAATCAGAAAAATATTGTTTCTATTCTATTCACTGAACTTCTTGAAACTTAGCAGTGAAGGGGTTGATTCTGTATTCTTAGGATGAAGGTCTTTTTCTTAACTCTGTTCATGTTATAACATTTTTGCTGTGAAGAAGAGGCATGTGATCTCCGCTGAGTCAAATTCAGTTTTGAGAACTGCAAAAAGTAAACCAACATCTGTGATAATATCTTGTAGGCAGAGAAACTGCCCAATAATCTTAATTGGAATTTATTTACCAAAAAAACTAAACATATACAGCCTTATTCTACATAATTAAAAAACTAATCTTTATTTCATGATGGAATAACCTTTGGATGGTAATATATTTTCCTGAAAAAGCGTTTTATTTTAAAAAATCCGATTTAAATAAAAAAAATCCGGTTTAAATCAAAAAAATCCGATTTTTTTTTTTTTTTTTTAAATCGTTGATTTTTATCCACCCTGATCAGAAGCCACTGTTGAGGCTTACTATACCTCCTAGTTTTGCAACAGAGACTATAGAACTTTCATATGCTGGCATTTTTGTGGCCTATCAAGGTAAGTAGTAAAAGCAAACAAAAAGATGTTGCCCAAGGCAAAGACTGTACTCCCACCCTAGACTATTGTGATAAGAAATAACTTGGACCGTATCTTGTGTTGTAGAATAAAAGAGTTGGAGGGTAATATACAGAAACTACAGCATCAGCTGGAGAGAGAGAAGAAAGCTTTTCAACTGAAGTAAGTTCATGTCATACATCACTGGAATGCAGAAGGTATTTTTATTTTTTTGTATTGCTGTCTGTACATCCACCCAGGTTGATTCACTTTCTCTCATTGCTTTACTGACTTTTGCCGGTGAATCAGAGCATGGGGAAAAAGACAAATTATAGATTTGCCACTAGAAAGAGGTGAAGGTAAATCTTCCAATGGGGACAAATGTTCAAATGTTATGGCAACAATTATCCAACACGGGAATTCCCTTCATTTTGTAGAGATTTCATCTCACATGTTGTGTCTCTGTGACAAGCAATCTCTCCAACAGGACACAGCCAGCAAGAGATAAATTGACAAGGGCTTTAAATTGATTATAAAGGCTGTTTTTTTTTTTTTTTTTAGTTAAAATAAAATATATGTTATACTTGCCTGCTCTGTGCAATGGTACCGAACAGAGCAGATCCTTAACTCCTCTTCTGGGGACCCCTGCCAGCTCTGTCTGCTCCTCCTCTACACCATGCATTCCAGGCTGTGTGCGTCCTTAGACACACATAGTGCGGCTCAGCCCCACCCCCTACTCCCTCCTCGCAAAGGTTGATTGACAGCAGCAGGATGGCTCCCACTGCTGCCTCTGTGTCTTGTGGCTGTAGGAAAAGGAGATGCAGGCCAGCACAGCGCTGGACCGATACAGGACTCATGTAAGTGCTTGGGGGTGTACAGCAAGGGGTAAAACGTTTTTACCATAATGCAGGGAATGCAATCAGGTAAAAAATATTTTACCTTTATAACCACTTTAATTTTTCCCTATTCTATCCAAAACAAAAAGAAATGCTTGCTATACATACATTTTCAAGTGAACCTGTTGGTTTGCCCTGCATGGGCAAAACACAGGTTCCCTTTTAAAGGGGTGTTTATGTATTGTTTGCCTGGAATTCTACTGAGTGCATCATGAGTGCATCAATGAAATAAGATTCACTTTTTGGCCTTAATAAATACACAATCATTGATCAAAGAAAAAAATGCATTTATTAATTTTTTGCATACAGGCCTGCATAGCATTGCAGCTGCAATCAGTACGTCCTGTGTGTGTAAAATACAGGCTCCTGCAGACTTTTCACCCAGCCCTGTTTGGAGGTGTGGTCCTAAAACTACTGGACTGGAGGAAGTGGACTACAAGTACAGTGACCACATTTGTGCTCTACAAGGCTATTGCTGTGTTGGCAGATGGGATTTGTAGCCTTCGCATTCACAGATCCCTTTGATTGGACCTGTGCATGGATGATGCATTTGTGTGTGTGGAGCCACACAGCCCCACAAAAGTCAAATGCAGACCGAAAGCTTCAGGGAGAAGAACCCCAAAATTCAGGTAAGCATGGGGGAGGGATGTGAGCATGTTTTATGTAATATTGTAAATGTGGGAGGAAGAAGAAACATGATCACAAAGTTGGACTAAACTTTTGTACTGTCACAACAGCCAATCAGATTCTTTAGATTCTTGGCTTGTAGCCTGCACTGGTGATCACCAAATGCACCGTTTCATGATGATGAAGTGGGGCCCTTTTTATTAGGCCTCATTTACACTGCCAAACACCCATTGAAGAGCAATCCACTTCTAATGTATCTTAAGAGGGCAAAGCCAGTGTAAATAAGCCATTAATGTTACAACTAATTGATAATAGTGTGGGCCAAGTAGGCTGGATAACTAATTACACTGTGTGCCTGAGATAGTGGGGGAGGGTATCATAATTAATTATGGTAAGAATTGGCAGGCATGGGAATGTTGGAAGACAGCCAATCAGCTTTGCTGTACGTGTTCTGTAGTAATAGCTGGTATCAGACAATTTGGACAGCTGGGCTCCCTATCTCTTTTTTCATTGTGGCAGAGAATGCAGATCACATCATTAAAGTGTATGCAAATCATAACCGTAAACTTCTTTTATTTAGTCCTTTTAAGTTTAGTAAAGATGAATTTCAAGCATTGTATATTTTTACATAGTTTCATTGGTCCAGTTTGTACCAGTGCAACTATGTATATATACCATACTTGTCTGATGCCCCTGGTAGCTGGAAATCACTGAAGCAGACACCACTACTCCACTGATCGCCTCTTCCTGGTCCTGTGATGAGCGGCTGGCTTGATGTATTGAGAACACAGGAGGTTAGCTGCTCAGTAGGGGAGCCATTCGGAGAATGCTTTGCATTTACTAAATGAATGCAAAGCATTCTCTGTTTGGATGAGGTGGGGCGGTGAGGTCACTCTCTGCAGCTCATCCATTCAAAGAATGCTTTGCATTCATTCAGAACATACAAAGCATTTTGCTGAGTGGCCAGTCTCCTGTGTTCACAAGGCATTAGGGTGGCCAGGACCTGAAGGCAAGTGAAGATCACAGGAGTAGCGGTATCTAAGTAAGCCGCTTGATTGATTGTACAAGCAGCGGGAGGGGACAATCCCATCTTTCGACGCTCCATTGGGCTCTCCTATCCCACCGTAAGACCTGAGCAATCAGCCGGCATATCTGCTTTCTGGGCGGGCATCCGAACAAAGCTGGGATCGTCTCCGGTATGGTAACCTGGGAGCAATGACCGTACATCACTTCCGGTTAACCTGGATGTCAATGGCGCCATTTTTAAAAAATCAAAAGCATTTTAAAATGCCAGTGTTGGTGTTTTGAATGCTTCTGAGGGCAGAGGAGGGATTTGGGGTCTTGTGCACGCCAGATCCCTCCATAAGAAGTACCTCTCAGGTGCTTATTGCTGTCACAAGGGATGTTTACATTCCTTGTGACAGCAATAGAAGTGATCAAAAAGAAATTTTTAAAGTAACAGTGTGAAAAAAAAAATTAGTGTAGCCCCTGCTCTCAAACGCCCCCTCCCCCCCCCCCCCCCGCTTGTGCAAACGCATGTATCGGTCCCATATGCGCTCAGACAGTGATCGTCCCACATTGAGGTGTTGCCACAAACATCAGATCATAGGCAGTAATTCTAGCACTACACCTCCTGTAAATCTAAAGTGGTAATCTGTAAAGAATTTTACATTTTACCCAAAAATTGGTTATGTATTGTTTGTTTTTTTTTTGTTTTAACATTTTGCCCAAAAAATTGCGTTTGCAAACCACTGCACAAATACCGTGGAACATAAAAAAATTGCAAAAGCCACCAATTTATTCTCTGCTTTAAAAAATATATCATGTTTGGGGGTTCTAACTAATTTTCTAACACAAAATACAAATTGTTACATGTAAACAAAATGTGTTAAAAAGGGCCTGGAGCTCAAGTGGTTGAATATAGAAAGCGTTTTGTTACATCTGTTTGATATGTGCAAAACATGCCAGTTTATCCTACCAGAAATCTTGTGAGCTGATAAATTCATGTGCTGCACTCTTATCAGTTACTTTGTTCCCAGTTCTCTCTGTGGACTACAGAACACCTTCCCCTTATGTTTTGGAGAGGATGAGCAGGGAAGGTGTTTAAATATAAAAATTGTAATATACTACAGCTTACTAGCCCTTAGATGTAGTGGTTGCCTTCATTTTCTTTTTTGTGTACATAACAGTATTACGTAATTGAATCCTTTGTCAAAATAGACCTGCCAGAAACCTTTACAACTGAAATAGGGTGTAAACGCATGTCAATATGATCATTGGATTCAGAGCTATAGGCAAATATGGACTTTTCATTTAAAAAGATAAGGTTTGCTTTGCTCCCTTCATATTGTTCGATAGAGACACCTATCACAACAAGAAACCATAGAGTGGTTTGGGGGTAGAAGAGGGAAAGATCATACTCAACTTTTAGTAGAAAGTCCAGCTTAGCTTATAACTTCAGCTGCCTATATCTCAGGATCCTACTGATTGTTCTGACATGTGGTTTCACTGAAAATGAACTGCTGATGCAATTGTATTATAAGCTCAATTGCCCACCTTTCCGACAGGTTCACTTTGGGAAGAATGTAAACAACTTTGGTTTTCTGCTTTATAAGGTATTGTCTTCTATGGTTGAACTGGATAGACTTTTGTCTTTTTTTCAGCCAAACTACCGTATTTTTCGCTCCATAAGACGCGCCTGACCATAAGACGCACCTAGGTTTTAGAGGCAGAAAACAGGAAAAAAAATAAATTGTGAACTAATGGACTGCAGACATAGTACAGGAGATGACCAGAGTCTTCAGACACAGTACAGGGATGACCAGAGACTGCTGACAAAGTACAGGGATGACCAGAGACTGCGGACAGTACAGGAGATGACCAGAGACTGCGGACACAGTACAGGAGATGACCAGAGACTGCGGACATAGTACAGGAGATGACCAGAGACTGCAGACATAGTACAGGAGATGACCAGAGACTGCGGACACAGTACAGGAGATGACCAAAGACTGCGGACACAGTACAGGAGATGACCAGGACTGCGGACACAGTATAGGAGATGACCAGAGACTGCGGACATAGTACAGGAGATGACCAGAGACTGCGGACACAGTACAGGAGATGACCAGAGACTGCGGACACTGTACAGGGGATGACCAGAGACTGCGGACACAGTACAGGAGATGACCAGAGACTGCGGACATAGTACAGGAGATGACCAGAGACTGCAGACATAGTACAGGAGATGACCAGAGACTGCAGAAATAGTACAGGAGATGACCAGAGACTGCGGACACAGTACAGGAGATGACCAGAGACTGCGGAAACAGTACAGGGATGACCAGAGACTGCGGACACAGTACAGGAGATGACCAGAGACTGCGGAAACAGTACAGGGATGACCAGAGACTGCGGACACAGTACAGGAGATGACCAGAGACTGCGGAAACAGCACAGGGATGACCAGAGACTGCGGACAGTACAGGGATGACCAGAGACTGCGGACATAGTACAGGAGATGACCAGAGACTGCGGACACAGTACAGGAGATGACCAGAGACTACGGACAGCACAGGGATGACCAGAGACTGCGGACAGTACAGGAGATGACCAGAGACTGCAGACAGTACAGGAGATGACTGCTGACCTTTGGGGAGGGAGGGGGAGCGGGTACCTGAATTTGACAGGTACCCGCTCTTACTTCCGCGGAGTTGTTCTTTGATCTTAGCTGTTCCTCTATCCAGCCGCGCGCTGTCTACCCGGCTTCCGTAGTGTGGGCGCTCGGCGGACAGCCAAATGCCCAGTGCACATGAGCGAGAAGCGCTGCACTTTGTGATTGGTCCGGCGGCTTCTGGGATCTGTCATGTGTCCCAGGTACCGCCTTACCATTCACAAAGAGCACCGCTTCTTGCGCATGCGCACTTGGGACCTGGCTGTCACACACACTACAGAAGCTGGGAAGACAGCGCGCCGCTGGATAGAGGAACAGGTAAGGTCCGACTGCAGAGCTGAGCGGCCGGCCCAGTATTCTGGCACTGACATTTTCCCCCCTTTTTTGGGGGGAAAAAAGTGCATCTTATGGAGCGAAAAATACGATATGTAACTATATGTGCTAAAGAGCTGGGAGGCTTGTGAGGTCAGGTCTTAGTCAGGGCAATGATTATCAGATCATTTGCATCAATTTGTAATATTAATTTTAGAGTCTTTCATTGGCCATTTATAGACATGAGCAACTAGACCACGGTGCACGGGAGAAAGAGTCAGCTCTGGCTTCGATGAAGGAAGCTCACAACGAACAGATCCAGCAGCTGGATTATCAGAAGAAGGAGCTACAGAGGTGTGTGGAGACTCTGCAGATGGAGCAGCAGAGGGCGACATACAATCATCAGGCTGTACTGGAAGAGAAGGAAAGCACCATCATGAAGTGAGTCAATGCCTGATTATCAGCTGAGCTTCAATTCTGACTTGCAAAGAGAGAGTCTACACTCACAGCTTAATTGAGAGGGGAAGCAAAGAGTTGTGATTTACACAATTTTTTTTCTCTAAACTCTTTGGGCTCTTTCACACTCACGGTGGAGTGCCCTCTGAAGAACGATCCATGTTTGGATCAGCAATTGACAGGCAGTAAGGAGGCTTTATATCACCTCCTCACCTCCTGAAGGGCGGTGACATCTGTCAGACCCTGCACCCTGAGTAAAAATGCAGCAGCCACAAAGTTACACAGACACACGTACTTAGAGGGAAGCTATTGTCTTTTTACATTTTTTAGTATACTGTATAAAAGTCTACAGATTGGGTCTTCCCTAACTGAATGCAAGCAATCCCCTAAAAAAAAATTACTGACCAACCCTTTTATCCCCAACACAGTGGGGGTCTCGGGCATTCAACACTCCCAAAACACTGAATGTTTAAACTTTGCCCCACTGTACTGTTTGCCAGCAGTGGAGTTCATCTTTGCTGCCCACTGAATAGGTAAGTATTCAGGGACTTCTCTTACAGATAGCAAACATTTTGTTTGTTATTATTATTATTTTTTTTTTTGTGCACAAGCAAAACTGCTCCCCATTTCTGCTCACTTGCTGCCTCCATCTGTGTTTGGAGCCTTGTGGATATGTTTTTTCTTTTTCACATTGTGAAGGCCAAGGAACACACCAGAGAGGTCAGAGATAATGTGGTGAGGTAGTTTAAAGCAGGGTTAGGTTTAAAAAAATATATCCCAAGCTTTGAACATCTCATGGAGCACTGTTCAATCCATCATCTGAAAATGGAAAGAGTACAGCACAACTGCAAACCTATCAAGACATGGCCATCCACCTAAACTGACAGGCCGGACAAGGAGAGCATTAATTCGAGAAGCAGCCAAGAGGCCCATGGGAACTCTGGAGGAGCTGCAGAGATCCACAGCTCAGGTGGGAGAATCTGTCCACAGGAGAACTATTAGTCGTGCACTCCACAAATCTGGCCTTTATAGAAGAGTGGCAAGAAGAAAGCCATTGTTGAAAGAGAGCCATAAGAAGTCCAATTTGCAGTTTGCGAGAAGCCATGTGGGGGACACAGCAAACGTGAAAGAAGGGGCTCTGGTCAGAGGAGACCAGAATGGAACTTTTTAGCCTTAAAGCAAAACGCTATGTGTGGCGGAAAACTAACACTGCACATCACCCTAAACACACCATTCCAACCGTGAAACATGGCGGTGGCAGCATCATGTTGTGTAGATGCTTTTCTTCAGCAGGGACAGGGAAGCTGGTCACAGTTGATGGGAAGACGGATGGAGCCAAATACAGGGCAATCTTAGAAGAAAACCTGTTAGAGTCTGCAAAAGACTTGAGACTATGGCAGAGGTTCACTTTCCAGCAGGACAACGACCCGAAACATCCAGCCAGAGCTACAATGGAATGGTTTAGATCAAAGCATATTCATGTGTTAGAATGACCCAGTCAAAGTCCAGACCTAAATTCTATTGAGTATCTGTGGAAAGACTTGAAAATTGCTGTTCACAGACGCTCTCCATCCAATCTGACAGAGCTTAAGCGATTCTGCAAAGAAGAATGGGCAAAAATGTCCCTCTCTAGATGTGCAAAGCTGGGAGAGACATCCCCAAAAAGACTTGCAGCTTTAATTGCAGGGAGAGGGGGTCCTACAAATTATTGACTCCGGGGGGCTGAATACAAATTCACGCCACACTTTTCACAGATTTATTTGTAAAAAAAATATGTGCCACTTTGTGTTGGTCTTTCACATAAAATCCCAATAAAACACATTTACATTTTTGCTTGTAACATGACAAAATGTGGAAAATTTCAAGGGGTATGAATACTTTTTCAAGGCACTGTAATAACACTTTGGGTTGATTTACTAAAACTGTACAGTGTAAAATCCGGTGCAGCTCCAAATAGAAACCAATCAGCTTCCAGGTTTTTTTTTTTTGTTTTTTTTGTGAAAGCTTAATTGAACAAACCAAAGTTGGAAGCTGATTGGCTACCATGCACAGCTGCACCAGATTTTACACTCTCCAGTGTTAGTAAATCAGCCCCTTTGGGTGGACGGTGATAGATGTACATTCTGCTTTTGCAAGTATTTGACTGTGCAGCATAATTTGAATATACAGCACCAACAAGGTCCCTCTGTAAATGTCAGTGAATGTTCTCTGATGTCTGTATGCTGTATTCCTGAATATCTGTGAGCTGGAGCATTCTCAAGACGTCACTGGTAATGTGAGCAGAGGTGCGGCATCATCAGAGGGATGACACTTGGCTGGATCTCTGTTTTGAAGTGCCAAATAAATTATAAATGTACACGGAGGCTGATTCTGACATTCTCTACACAAATGTAAATGCCAGCAAAACTCAGGGAAGCTATAATAGTGTGTGAATACATATGTGTGTGTGTATATGTATATACACACACACACACACACAAAATTATATATGTGTGTGTGTGTAAACACACACAAACACTGCTCAAAAAAAAATAAAAGAACACATCAGATCTCAATGAGAAAAAATCTCCTGCTGGATATCTATACTGACATGGACGGGGTAATGTGTTAGGAATGTAAGGATGTCCCATCGTTTGATGGAAACAAAAATGATCAACCTACAGAGGACTGAATTCAAAGACACCCCGAAAATCAAAGTGAAAAAATTATGGAGCAGGCTAGTCCATTTTGCTGAAATTTCAATTCAGCAACTCAAAATGGTCCTCAGTAGTTTATTGCCCCCACGTGCTTGTATGCAAGGCTGACAACATCAGGGCATACTCCTAATGAGACCACGGATGGTGTCCTTGGGGATTTCCTCCCAGATCTGGACCAGGGCATCACTGAGCTCCTGGACAGTCGGAGGTGCAACCTGGCGACATTGGATGGACTGAAACATGATATCCCAGAGGTGTTCTATTGGATTTAGGTCAGGCGAGCGCGGGGGCCATTCAATGGTATCAATTCCTTCATCCTCCAGGAACTGCCTGCATACTCTCACCACATGAGGCTGGGCATTGTCGTGCACCAGGAGGAACCCAGGATCCACTGCACCAGTGTAGGGTCTGACAATGGGTCCAAGGATTTCATCCCGATACCTAATGGCAGTCAGGGTGCCATTGTCTAGCCTGTAGAGGTCTGTGCGTCCCTCCATGGATGTGCCTCCCCAGACTATCACTAACCCACCCCAAAACTGTCATGCTGAACCATGTTACAGGCAGCGTAACGGTCTCCATGGCTTCTCCAGATCCTTTCACGTCTGTCACATGTGCTCAGGGTGAACCTGCACTCATCTGTGAAAAGCACAGGGCGCCAGTGGTGGACCTGTCAATTCTGGTGTTCAATGGAAAATGCCAGTTGAGCTCTATGGTGCCGGACAGTGAGCACAGGGCCCACTAGAGGATGTTGGGCCCTCAGGCCACCGTCATGTAGCCTATTTCTGATTGTTTGGTCAGAGACATTCACACCAGTGGCCTACAGGAGGTCATTTTGTAGGGCTCTGGCAGTGCTCATCCTGTTCCTCCTTGCACAAAGGAGCAGATACCGGTCCTGCTGATGGGTTAAGGACCTTCTACGGCCCTGTCCAGCTCTCCTAGAGTAACTGCCTATCTCCTGGAATCTCCTCCATTCTCTTGAGACTGTGCTGGGAGGCGCAGCAAACCTTCAGGCAATGGCATGTATTGATGTGCCACCCTGGAGGAGTTGGACTGCCTGTGCAACTTCTGTAGGGTCCAGGTATCGCCTCATGCTACCAGTAGTGACACTGATCCTAACCAAATGCAAAACTAGTGAAAAACAATCAGAAAAGAGGAGTACGGAAAAAAATGTCACTGGCCTCCACCTGTCCACCTGGCCTCCATTCCTGTTTTGGGAGTCATCTCATTGTTGCCCATCTAGTGCACCTGTTGTTAATTGCATTAACACCAAAGCAGCTGAAACTGATTAACAACCCCCTCTGCTACTTAACTGACCAGATCAATATCCCAGGAGTGTCATTGACTTGATGCTATACTCTGATTAAAAAGTGTTCCTTTAATTTTTTTGAGCAGTGTATGATATTATTTTTTTATTTCAGAGAGACAGAGGTGTCTTTATTATAGGTTTTGTAAAGAGATGGTAGATATGTTGATGAAATTATAATTTTTGGTATTTTTAATATACCGTATCTTTTGCTCCATAAGACGCACTTTTTTCCCCCAAGAAAATGGGGGGAAATGTCTGTGCGTCTTATGGAGCGAATATGGAGTGGCCGTTCCGTTATCCCCGCTGCCGCGGGGTTAGAATACTGGGCCGGCCACTCGGCTGTACTGTGCAGAAGAATCCGCTCCTGTTCCTCGGTCCAGCGATGTCCTGCTTTCACCGGCTGTCTTCTTTCCCTGGCACTGGCATCTTCAGTGTGGGCACCCGGCTGTGACAGCTTGCGGCTTCACAGCCGGGTGCCCACGGCGCATGCACGAGAACGGCTGCGATTTGTGAATGGCCCCGTAGTCTTCTGGGACCTGTCACGTGTCCCACAAGACTACGGGGAGGGAGGGGGGGGGGGGACAACTCCGTGGAAGTGGGAGCGGGTACCTGTCAAATTTTTCTATGGTTTCTTTCTATTTATTGTAAAAAGAATGGTTTCATAATGCAAGAGCTATTGAGATGTAAGTTGTGGATATTTCTTGATATTGTACCATTTAGAAAATTAAAAAATAAAAATATTAAAAAAGAAGAGAGGGCATAGCAGAATCTCCCTGTTTTCAGGCTCTCTCTGTCTTATTGAAACCTTGAGCTGTGTGTAGAATGGGAGAGTGAGAGGAAGTAGTGCCTGCTCTGATTAATTCATTTGTATGTGTGGATTTCACCTTGAGCCATTCATCTCTGTACGCAGCAAACTTTTACATTAGAGTAGGTATGATGAAAGTGTACCTGGAATGCTAACATAAATATAAAGATTAGTATTTTTCAGTATTTCATAATATTATGGCTTTTTATTCTTTGTTTTTTAGGCCTGATCATATAAAGAAAGAAAATGTAGACAAAACCATTTTACATATTAACCAGTTGTAGGGACCATGCGCGCATGCTGCTTTTCCTGTGATTAGTCACAGCAGAAGCTGATCAGCGTGTGCTGGCCAATAGATGGCTGATGACACCTGCTGATCGGTGAGGAGGCACACTGGACAGAGCTCTGCATATGTAAACAAGGCAGAGTTCCGTCCTGTCAATGGTGATGTGCTGGATTCCATTTTTCTGCAAAGCAGGTAATAAGATCCAGCACATCCCTTAGTAAAAGCACCTAAAAGTAAACACAAAAACACTGGTTAGGCACACAGTTAACCCTTTGATTGGCCTAGATGATTAAGCCCTTCCCAGCCAGTGTCATTAGTGCAGTGACATTGCATTTTGTTTAGCACTGATCACTGTATTGGTGTCACTGGTTCCCACAAAGTCAGTGTCAGATTGTCCGCCACAATATCACAGTCCTGCTATAAGTCGCTGATTGCTGCCATTACTAGCATATAAATAAATAAAAATCCAGTATACTTACCATAGTTTGTAGATGCTATACCTTTTGCACAAACCAATCAATATATGCCTATTGCTATTTTTTAACCACATATATGTAGCAGAATACATATTGGCCTAAATTTATAAAGAAATTTGATTTTTTTTTTAAAATTTTTAATGGGATATGTTTTATAGCAGAAAGTAAAAAAATGCTGTTTTGTTTTTTGTTTACAGCGCAAAAAGTAAAAAACCCAGTAGTGATCAAATACCACTGAAAGAAAGCCCTATTTGTGGAAAAACATGACAAATTTAATTTACATACAGCATTGCATGACCACACAATCGTCAGTTAATGTAGTGCAGTGCCATAAAAAAAAAAATGGCCTGGTCATGAAGGGGGGTAAACCTTCTGGAGGATAAGTGTTTTTTTAATACAACCAACTTGGAGTCCAAGTCAAGAGCTGTGCTAGTCCCCTTTCTCTTCCCCATGGTACTAATCCCGCAATGAACATTTGTCAGCTCCAGCTTATAGAGCAGACTGTTTATATTATGGGATGCGTGGTAAAATCTGTATCAGGGGCGGACTGACCATTTGGAAACTCGGGCACTGCCCGAGGGTCCGGGGTCAGTAGGGGGCCCCATGAGATGCCCCTGGTACCTTTTTCATAGGCTTTTTTGAGTATGGGCAAGGACACAGGGGCCCCATGATTCCCTATTGCCCGGGGACCCCATGAGTTGTCAGTCCGCCCCTGGTCTGTATTTGTTGCTTTTTTTTTTTCGTGCCACCTGCATGGGCTGAAAAGTGTAATAAATCTGTGCACAAGTGGTTGGTGAAAGTATAATGAAGCCTCAGGACAAACCTGCCCAGCCGAGGCCACTGCTAGTTGTACATCTAAATACAATAAATACTGAGTAGCACTGCCATCAGCAGGTCAACCAAAATATTACAGCTTTATAAGTTTGTGTCAAATGAAAAGAAAAATGTAAAACAAATTGTTTTCACCATTAAAGGCTCAAGGATGATGTGGACACATTGAAGACTGGTTGGGATTCACACATCACTCAATTGTCTCAAAAAACTGTAAACAAAGATCTTCAGATTCAGTCCCTGCAGGAGAAGGAGGAAAAGCTGAAAGTTCAGATAGCCAAATACCAGAAGGATATAGAGAGGTAAGTGCAGATTGTCAGACATCAACTCAGCTGTTGTTGTCATCATTACAAGGGATGCACTAAAATTTCTGTGGCCTAAACATTTCGGCCAAAAACACCCCTGTCGGCCGTCGGCCGAAATGAAAAAAAAAAAGCACCGATACAGGTGCCGAAAAACCCCGCCCCGTGCCCCGGCCGCTGCTCGGTAGTTCAGCCTTACCTGAGAAACCCTCAATCCCGACGCTGGACATAGAGATGAGTGAAGGAATGATGGCCGGCACATATCTCTATGGCCCTTGGAGGACCGGAGTGATGTCATTTCCCGTTCCGGCCCTCATTCAGGCACTCATTCAGGGGTTAGAGGTAGATAGCTTTGCCCCTAACACTTTCTTTTGTTTTGTTTTTTTATTTTTATGGGGAGCAGGTAACTTTTTTAACAGATACCCGCTATCACTTCCTCAAATTTTGCCCAGGCAACATTGACTTGTACTTTGGGCAGCGCTGTGCGACTGGATCTATCTCGCAGTGGGCAGCCAGCTGTGATTCCTCAGGACGTCACAGGCGGCTCCCAAATCCAAGATGGAACTCGCAGCAGTAAGAAGAACCGACTGTGGGAAGACAGTGCTGGACTCCAGGCACTGGTAAATACTTGATTTTTCAACGTCAGCAGCTACAATATTTTCATTTTTTTTCACTTTTTACAAAAAAACTTTGAAATATGCTTTATGATTATGCAGGTAATATTTACAAAAAATCGAAAAGGCATTAACTGTATTTACAATTTTATTTATTAAATCCTCATTTTCTTAAAAGGAAGAGTTCTGTGTTTATATTCTTTTAAATATCTTTCTGTGCTGTTCCTTTATTGTCAAGATCTGACTCTTTTAAAACCAGGTACCAGCAGCAGTTAGCGGGTTCGGTGGAGCGGGAGCGTCTGTTAGAACAGGCCAGGGTGCAGGTGGAGTTGGACTGGCAGAAGCGCTGTGAAGAAATAGAGAAAACCCAGTATCAGAGATTGGAGGAGTTGATTGAAGGTCTCAGCATAGCCAAGGATCAGGTACAACTGGAAGCTTAGATGTTCAGGCTTATTCAATAAACAGTGCAAGGAGCAGACTGCTTAATGCAGCATCCATTTTTGTTTTTCATTTCTGTGATGTTAGAAAATAAAAAGGTAAACTTGATTAATTGATTGCTTTTGAGTTACTTCAATTAATGTTGTCCCTGCAGGAATTTGGGCTTAAAGTGGACCTCTAGTCCAATTTTTTTTTTAAAGTAGAGTAGGGAAGGGTAGAACCTCTATCACATTTATATTGCTCACTGGTCCCCATTGCAAATGTTTGCTCCTATTTTCTATTCCAATGACAGTTATCACCAAAACAGAGAGCGAGGGCAAAATCCCAATCCTTACATTGTCAGCTGTCATTGGACAGACAGTGAGGGGGATAGACTAGGATCAATAAAAACTGTGACTTAACCTCCTTAGCGGTATTCCCGAGTGTAGTTCGTTGTAAAATTTCTATACCAAAAGCGGTAACCCCGAGCTACACTCAGGCTTACCATGCGGCGTTGCTCTGGGGGTCCCTGCAGCACTTACCTTGTCCTTCGCTCCCGCGATGTGTCCCCTGCAGAGTCCCCGGCCATCTCCTCCGGCTGATGCCGGCATCCGGCTTCTGTGTTCCGGTCCCTGTGACGTCGAGACGTACGGGCACCGGAACCGGCGGGAAATTTGAGATTTTTAAAAAATGTCATTTTTGCTGTCATTGCTGTTTCAATGCATTTCACATATATTTTGTCCCGAGTGCTTTGTCCGGCGCCCTGCCTGCATTTTAAATGTTCTTTCCGCCTGGAAACTTAGAAAAGTCCATGGCGTCCAAAAAGCGTCCCTTTACGTCAAAAGTGGTTTTAGAACAGCGATAGTAAATCAGAACCACTTGCAGAATTGAGTGATAATGATTTTTGGGGGAAATTCGTCATCAGACACTGAAAACGATTTTGCGACTTTGCTCAGCGATGTGCAAATTTGCCTCTGTATTTCAAATTTCAGTGTTTTTGGTTTGATTATATTATTGAATTAAATTTATTATTATTATTTTTTATGATTATTTATTAAATTATAATTTATGATTTCGTGTTTCAAATTTTATCATATCCGGAATGTTTAATAGACTCTTGTTCGGACAGATTTCAGTGAGTTATTCCTAAAAATTACAGCCTACAATAAAAAACTACATATTTCCATGCAAAAAAATGGTACCGCTTTCAGCACAAAAAATCAGAAAGAATCATACCGCCGAGGAGGTTAAAGATTTTCCCAAACCTTGAAAGAAATAAGAAGAGGCTTTGTAAATATGTTATTTTTGTTAATATGGTCAGAAATAAAGGAATTACATATTTTAAAGCAGTACTTCACTCTCTTAGGGCCAGTTCACACCAGTGTGTTGATCTCTAGCATTCACATACACATACGGGCTCTAATGTGCTAATCATCCATGGGAACCAGTAACTTTTTAGCAGAAAACAGTAAAATGCAGAAGTATGAAAAGGGGGGAATATATAAAAGTTCTAAAAATTCAAGGGTGAATGTTTGAGGTGGAATCATTCTTTAACCCTGAAATATTTACCCTGAATTACTTGGCATGACAGGGAATAAGACAAAGTGTGAAAGAAAGAAATAAGACAAAGTATACTTTATTTTTTTTAATTGAAATATTTATGTTGTAGCTGGAAGTTGAACTAAAGGAAAAGGATAGAATACTGAATGAGCTGCAGCTTGTAAATTCCACTGTGACTTGGGAAAGGGACAAGGCTGTGGCCACTATCAGGAAGCAGGGAACATTGACTCACATAGGAGAAAAGGTAAGAGAATGAGTCTGCACTCTGTATGTATCCTAGCACCTGTATGTAAACATAACAAAGGAAAATGATGTTGTTTTTATAGTGAGTTTATGTATGGAGTTATGCAGGCCATAGATGGGGAGAAAAACGGCAGATTTTTCTTTTAAAAAACGAAAATTCGGTCGTTCAAGCGGCCGACGTTACCATCAATGGTAAAAAAAATCGGCCGATTTTCATCCCTTCTACAGCCGGCAAAAAGTGTCCCTGCAGAGAGCTCCACTATTTCTGACAGTTCTCTGACAGTTCCTTCACATTTACAGCGGTTGAAACATTGTATCTATTTGTTTCCATTTAGGATACAGATGTTTTTATTCGGAAACAAATAGATACATTGTTGCAACCGCTGTAAATGTAAAGGAACTGTCAAAAAACTGTCAGAAATAGCGGAGCTCTCTGCAGAGACACTTTTTGCTGGACTGGAATTCTTCTTATTTTCATCCTACTTCTTCTTCTTCTTCATCCTCTTCTTCATCCTCATCCTCTTCTTCTTCATCCTCATCCTCTTCTTCTTCCTCACCCTCATCCTCTTCTTCTTCTTCATCCTCTTCTTCTTCATCCTCATCCTCTTCTTCTTCATCCTCATCCTCTTCTTCTTCATCCTCTTCTTCATCCTCTTCTTCATCCTCATCCTCTTCTTCTTCTTCATCCTCATCCTCTTCTTCTTCTTCATCATCCTCTTCTTCTTCATCCTCATCCTCTTCTTCATCATCCTCATCCTCTTCTTCTTCATCCTCATCCTCTTCTTCTTCTTCATCCTCTTCTTCTTCTTCTTCTTCCTCTTCCTCATCCTCTTCTTCTTCTTCTTCATCCTCTTCTTCTTCCTCTTCTTCTTCTTCTTCTTCATCCTCTTCTTCATCCTCTTCCTCTTCTTCTTCATCCTCTTCTTCATCCTCTTCCTCTTCTTCTTTTTCTTCTTTTTGTCTTCCTCTTGCAGGTCACTTCTCATGCGCAGATTTTTTATCGGCAAAAAATCGGCCGAATTGCCGCGAAAATCGGCCGATCGGCAAAATCGGCCGTTTTTTTTCCAACTTTACAGAAAAAAAAAAAACGGCCAAAATACCGAAAAACGGCCGACCAAATAGCCCACTAACGATCCGAAAATCGGCCGATTTTATTTTCGGCCGAAAAATCGGCCGATTTTCGACCCATCTATGGCCTGCATTACTAACTTAATATTGATTGATTGATTAGAATTATGTATATTTTATATTGAAAACAAATACGAAAAAGTCCTTAGATTCTTTTCACAGGAGGTCTACAGTCTCAGAGCTATACTGCCACCTACATAAGGATTGGACAACGGCAAGGAAAACAATTGTAGGCCAACATGCTTTCCAGACTTCATTCTGGTGACAAGTTAGGTATGGTTTGCTTTCCTAGTCCAGAGTCGCCAGCGTTACCTTACTGCAGTGGTGCTCAACCCTCGGACCAAATGCGGGCTTTGACCATAAACCAGGGAAGCGCATACCTGGGGTTGGCAACCCATTGACTGCGATATGGGCTTGCCGCCCCTCCATCCCAGAGTGTCAAGAGTGCATAGAGCTGACATCTGCAGAGAGAGCATAAGCCGATGCTTCTGCTGTACCACTGGCTCCTGTCCTAGGTGGAGTGATACCAAGTGCGCTTTGCCTGGGACCTTTCTAGTAGCCTGTAGACAGAAAGCGATGCCAGCAGAAGCTAGAAGAGGAAAAGAATGTCAGTGTGTTAAACAACAGATACTTTGCACGTTTGCAGTGGGCATATTAGCACCTATAAAAGGATTAACAACCATTAGGCTGCTTTGACACTGATCCACAGTGCTTTCTCACTGATGCTCCTGCGGGTTAGCTGCACTCTGCAATAGACATCTATTATATCCTGGGAATTTGGTGCATTTTCAGAAATTGCACCACACCCAGAAGATATAATAGAAGTCTATAGAAAAGTGCAGCTAAACAGTAGGTGCACTGTGCTACACTGGCAGAGTGGGTAAACCACAGCGCATCAAAGTGAAAGCAAGAATAGGGGTCTCAGGACAGTAAGGGCTCATTTACATTTGCGGTTTGTTGGGTGGTAAAACCCCATATTTGAGACAAGGTTTTACCACACACCCCAATTACAGGTGTACTGTCAGGGTTTGCAGTGGCGACCCCCGCCCTTCTCCCCCATGCTTCAGTGGGCTTGTTTTATATTTGGACAAAAGGGGTGGAGGGGGTAGCATATACAGGAGCTGATCTTCTTCATTTTCCTCTTGTAACTGTTAAAACCCAGCTTCTCCCTCCTGCTGGCATTCAGTGACTGCAGGAGGAAAATGTTAATTATGTTATTCAAAATAACAAATTCTCAACATGTCTGATTTTAGATACAGAGGGAATGTCCTGCTGTTATGTGTCCCCCAGTTCATGCTCTACTAATGATACTGGGGCTGCTTGAAGTACCCCTACTTATAATGCTGATGTGTGCATCCTATAATCTTGTTGCCCCCTGCTCCTAGAGTTTTTCTGTCACTAGAGCAGGGGTGGACTGACAACTCATGGGGCCCCCGGGCAATAGGGGATCATGTGGCCCCTGTGTCCTCGCCCACACTCAAACCACACCCAAAAAGCCTATGAAAGGTACCAGGGGCATCTCATGGGGCCCCTTACTGACCCCGGGCCCTCGGGCAGTGCCTGAGTTTCCAAATGGTCAGTTCGCCCCTGCACTAGAGTCTTTAGTTGTGCAATGCCTTGTCCCAAATAGTCCAGTTATTTGCCAAGTCACCGCTGGTGCCACAAATATGTTCCTGTGCCTTTCCTGCAGAATCGGTATCTGATTTACCTCAGGCCTTAGCAGTTTCTGAGGAACTGCCTGCAGAGACTCTGGAGTTGATTTACAAAACCTGTAGAGTGAAAAATCTGGTACAGCTCTGCATAGAAACCAATCAGCTTCCAGGTTTGTTTGTCAAAGCTTAATTAAATTGATGAAATTAGAAGCTGATTGCCTACCATGCACATCTGCAGATTTTTCACTCTCCAGTTTTAGTAAATCAACCACTGTGTAATTCTAGGTCACTCCCGGATGAGTTTATACTAGCAGGTTTCTGCTAGTAGTACCAAATTAAAAGAGACCATTTCAGTTCTGATCAGTGATGTGCATACAATTCTGAAACTAGAAAATCAGCCTGGTGCCTACTAGTACTGTTTCAAATCTTGGGACTTTTAGAGCCCGTAAGGCTATAAAAATCTTCCCATTGCACCCACTGTTCGTACTTTCTCTTTGGAGATCAGAAACAAACTAACAAGATGTTTTCTCTTTGCTCAAGGCTTAGCACTATACCTGTTTGGGGAGGATTTTGGACAAAAGTGGGCTATCTCCACTCTGGATTTGGCAGTGTCCTGCCTTATGTGACCATCATACTGGGGGAGGATATATCTGTCTTGAAGGACCAAACTGATGAGAGGTTAGAAGCCACTTCGAGAACATCTGTTCTATACTGTTCTTCACCGTATCTTAGCAGTGGCTTTACTTTCTCCGACCATGGCTGTCTGGTCAAAATATTAACACTTCTGCAGTTGATCCCTCGCTCATTTAATATGTAGAGCAAATGGCTCTAACTTAAAACTTCAATTGTGATGCTTTGCTGGAAACTTTCTGGCTTATCTCCACATGAGTCTTGTGTTGGTACACATTCGTAGGACACCTGGTTAATGTGCTGGACTGCAGAACTGGAACCCAAAAGGGATCTGGTCCCCATGACCAATATCTCTTTGGATATACTCTTGATACCATTATTTACCCCTTCACACCGAGCATACGCAAATATGCGGCCTCTCGGTGGCTGGGCCTTGACCATTTCCGTTGCAGGTGCTTAGGGTGGAGGAGGTGGTATCCCAGGGCTACAAACTGGAGTTTAGTTGCCTGCCCCCATCTCCTGTTTTTCACCTACAACCTTCCTGTGTCTTAGCAGAGATTAACAGATCTGTTTCAGGTCTTCTGGACTAAGGTGTCTTTGCCCCAGTTCCTGGGTCAGAGAGTTTTCAAGAATTTTACTCTTAACACATTCACAGTTCTCATATGCTCCATCTTAGATCTCAAAGCTCTGAATGTCTTCATTTGATCTCAGCAATTCCACATGGAATCCACCAGGTCTGTCATCGCTTTGCAACACAGGAAGACTTTCTGGCTGCTGTAGGCATCAAGAATGTGTACATACTTTTACCTATTTTTTCAGTGCCTCAGAATTTCCTATGTGGGGCCACTACATTACCAGTTTGTGCCTGTGTCCTTTGGCCTCTTGTTTTCACCTCGGGTGTTTACAAAGGTGCTGGCTCTAGTATTAGCCCTACTGTGCTCTCGTGGCATCTCCATTGTGGGATACTTAAAGGACCTCCTGTTAAAGGAGCAGGCAGCGCATGGCCCTGATGGACAATATGGCTTTGCTGTAGAGATGTTACAGTGGTTCAGACTGATCCCGAACTGTTAGAAATTATCACTTGAACAGACCCATTGTTGGCAGTATCTCAGTCTAGTTCTGAACACAACTCAGGCCAGAGTGTTTCCTAAACAGGAGAAATGTCAAACTCTCCAATCTCAGTTTCAAACGCTGCAGTCCAGCAGTTGTCTGACTCTGCTTTTGCATGAAAGCCTTGGGCCCGATGGTAGCCTCCTTCGAGTCAGCCACATTTACCCAGTTTCACTCCTGACTTGTACAAAGCAACATCCTGTTATCGTGGGATAAGTCAATCAAGTCCCAGGACAGACTGATTTGTTTAGAAACTGAGGACTGGGTTGTCTCCAGCCTGGTGGTTTAGGAATCTGCCTTTGGAATTTGAGAAGTCCTTCCTTTTCATCTTCTGGAAGATCCTCTCCACAGATGCCAGTCCTGGTTACCCTATGGATGCAGGGTACTTGGTTACCCTGTGGATGCAGGGTACGGGTCGTTTATTGACCGAATTTTCGTCTGCATGAAAAATCGGCCGATATTCACGCTGTTGGTGGGGCCAGCCGTTGGCCATTTTTCGTGGATCTTCACAATTATTTTTATTGGTCATGCTGGAAAATCCACGTAAAACGTCCGTTTTTCGTGGACATTGCTGGCAGCATCGGTAACGGAGCCGACCTGATTTTTCGTTTATCAGCCTAAAATTCGGCCGATAAATGGCCCATCTATGGCCTACCTTACTCCTTTTGTTCATTTATCTCTCTGTTTATCTGAATCTGGTTCTGAAACCACCATTTGAACCCATTGGAGAAGTCCACACTATATAATTACCCAAAAGGAGGTAGTACTGCTTTCCTTTTTGGTCATGCCAGATGGTTTCCTTAAGGGTGCACCAGCTTCTCATTCCACCATCTATAGGTAGCTCAGTCAAACAATTATCCAAGATCTCAGGGATCAGGTTCCACCTTTTCCTGTCAAGGGGACCTCAGCTAGATCTGTGAGTTCTTCTTGGGATTTTCGGCATCAAGCAATTGTTTCCCTAATTTGTAAAGCTGACACCTGCTGCTCGGTTCTACCAGGTTGATGTTCAGACCTCATCTGAAGTCAGCTTTTGGCATAAGGTACTTCATGCATCTCCTTGAGCCGCAAGCAATTCCAAGTTTCTTGTTTTTCTTGGGCCTGTTGGTGTTTGTTCTGTTGCCCACCTTCCTCAATTGGACTGCCTTTGGAGGTCACAAGCGTGTTCCCCTCTTTGGCTGAGAAAGAAACAAAGTATTTTGTGCTCGCCATAAAATTATTTTCTTGGAGTCCATTGAGGGACAGGTCTGTCGCCTCTGTGTTCATGGTCATGCTGTCAGTATTGCTTAGCTGAAAAACTGAGGAGGGTAGTATTCTGAGCTGGCCTATTTTGTGTGTAATTTGGTTTGCCAGCTTCTATTCCTCCTGTAGGCATCAGCATAGTTGCTGCAGTTGCTGTGAAGCAGTTCAGTCTTGTTACACAATTTCTGTAAAAATAGTGGCATTTCCTAGCTGTTATCAGATAACCATAATTAAAACATATGACTGTTTCCTTTATCTAATCTCTATTGTCCTTTGTTTTTATTGAAGTAGTGCCTTATCAGTTTCAAGTGAACAAACATCGTATTTTAATTTCACTGTTATTTGTGCTACAGATTTCATCCAACCTGATAAGATTGATGACAACTGTGCTTGTGCTGTGCTGTGTTGTTCTCCATTCCTATTGGTTAGCTATTGACAGAAGATGACCACATCAGTCCTGTGAAGACTGAGATTGAGCTCTGCGGTCACTTTTGCAGCAGTTGTTTTCCTATTCCGGGTCACAGTCCTGCGCAATGTCCTTTTTGTTTTTTTTGGTCAGCTGACCATTTCGACTGCGCTATTGCTTATCAGACAACGGTTTCCTGGAAACTGTATATGCTGTCATACCCTTTGATACTGTACCTCGTGACCAGGGTGGATAAAAATCAATGATTTTTTTAAAAAAAATCAAAAAATCTGATTTTTTTTAATTAAATCAGATTTTTTTGATTCAAATCGGATTTTTTAAAATAAAATGCTTTATGAGGAAAATATATTACCATCCAAAGGTTATTCCATCATGAAATAAAGATTAGTTTTTTAATTATGTAGAATAAGGCTGTATATGTTTAATTTTTTTGGTAAATAAATTCCATGAATCCATTCACAATGTCATGCTCTTCCAGAGGTTTATGTAAGATTATTGGGCAGTTTCTCTGCCTACAAGATATTATCACAGATGATTGGTTTACTTTTGCAGTTCTCAAAACTGAATTTGACTCAGCGGAGATCACATGCCTCTTCTTCACAGCAAAAATGTTATAACATGAACAGAGTTAAGAAAAAGACCTTCATCCTAACTTCTACAAACCTATGAATACAGAATCAACCCCTTCACTGCTAAGTTTCAAGAAGTTCAGTGAATAGAATAGAAACAATATTTTTCTGATTGTTTGGAGTGGAATAGATCTGCACAAGAAGAAAGTGAAACTAAGTGTGAGGAGGAAGGGGCTGACAGTCTAAGTTTCTTCAAATATATAGATTTTGTTTAGCCAAATTAGTTACCAAACATGGATGTTTAAGCAAATCACATATGCTGGAATGTTATTGTTTCAGTTGAATAAATCTATTTAAATTGTTATTATTAACCTCCTTGGCGGTATTCCCGAGTGTAGCTCGGGGTAACATTTCAGTACCAAAAGCGGTAACCCCGAGCTACACTCGGGCTTACCATGCGGCGCTGCACCGGCATGTGTTCTTCACTTATCTTACCCTGCGCTCCCACGATGTGTCCCCTGCAGCGTCCCCGGCCATCTCCTCCGGCCGATGCCGGCATCCGGCTTCTGTGTCCTGTCCCTGTTACGTCAGGACGTACGGCCGCCGCCGCCGGCGGGAAATTTAAAAATTTTAAAAAATGTCATTTTTTTTTTTTTTCATTTTACACAGTAAAACATTGCTGTTTCAACCCATTTCACATACATTTTGTCCCGAGTGCTTTGTCCGGCGCCCTGCCTGCATTTTGTCTGTTCTTTCTGCCTGGAAACTGAGAAATGTCCATGGCGTCCAAAAAGTGTCCCTTTAGGTCAAAAGCGGTTTAGACCAGCTAGAGAACAGCGATAGTAAATCAGAACTACTTACAGAATTGAGTGATAATGATTCGTGGGGGAAATTCGTCATCAGAAACTGAAAACGATTTTGCGACTGAGCTCAGCAATGTGCGAACTTGGCGCTATATTTCACATTTCAGTGTTTTTGGTTTGATTATATTATTGAATTAAATTTTTTATTATTTTTATATTATTTTTATGATTATTTATTAAATTATAATTTATGATTTTGTGTTTCAAATTTTATCATACCCGGGATGTTTACTAGACTCTTGTTCGGACAGATTTCAGTGAGTTTTTCCTAAAAATTACAGCCTACAATAAAAAAAATACATATTTCCATGCAAAAAAATGGTACCGCTTTCAGCACCAAAAATCTGAAATAATCATACCGCCAGGGAGGTTAAGGTAATGATTATTTTTCTCCTTCCTAAGTACAACAGAAAAGTTGTCCAAATATGAATGATTAACCTATTAAACTGGGGATAAAAAAACTAATATGAAAAGTTGTTATTCTAAAATTCTTCATCTACTTGTATATTAAAGTTATACCAGCAAGAATTAGTCTTTATGTAGAAAACTAGGATTTATATCAAGCCTTACTGACTAGTGATTTAAATCGTGATTTAAATCAAATACACCCTGCTCGTGACGCAGCAGATAAATTGTCAACTTCAGTCACAGAGGCACCAGCTAAGCGGCACCAACAATTTGCCCTCTTTGAAGCTCTGTCATGACTCAGTATTACTAGCAGCACACACAGTGAATGACGAAAGTGAGGTTTCCCATCTGTTAGCTAGGTGTCTCATCACACAGCGGAAGCAAGAGAGTGTTACATCACTTCTGCTTTCAACGTGAAACATGGGGGTTTATTTACTAAAGCTGGAGAGTCCAAAATCAGACTCACTTCTGCATAGAAACCAATCAGCTTCCAGGTTTCATTGCCAAAGCTTCATTGAACAAGCTGAGGTTAGAAGCTGATTGGTTTCTATGCAGAAGGGAGTCTGATTTTGGACTCTCCAGCTTTAGTAAATAAACCCCATGGTGTCACTTGCACACCCCCAAATCACGTGGTGTTTCCATATTTTTCTCTAACCTCTGTACAGTGTTACTTAGGCCCCTTCCACACAGGGTGGACTCCTATAGAAGTCTGCTTGCTCAGCGAGGAATCTGTCCACTGATCCCCACTGAGCACAATGGATGGTTGGTCTATGTCCAATCAGCCTATGCAGAGCGGACAAAGACACAGTCCTCTGTCCTGAGCAGCAGATGTAAGCGGACAGCCTGTCATCTGACTATCATCCGATCCACTAGACAGATGGGAAAGGGATCCTTATCCGTCCGACTTTAGCAGATAGGTTTGGATCTGATATAGGTGTGTGTAAACAGACACATGTCCGTTTACTTCCGCCACTTTATAGAGAGTAATGGAGTGTCTGCCTGAAAATCTGACAGGTGGACCTGATTAGTCTGGCCGTGTGAAAGGGGCCTTAAATTGTATTTTAAGATTTGCTTGTCACCAGCTAAGAGAACTTACAATAATGTAGGACTTTACATAAAGTTTCAGAAATCCTTTATTAAGGTCTTCATGTTACATAGTATGAATACCATGTCATAAATATATTACTTATTATTATGATAGAAAATATTCCACACTTCTTTTATTTTTTTCAGTTTTTCCGGGATAAAAACAAAAAACAGCTTTGGGGAAAAAACTTTTCAGTTTTTTTTTTCCCAGGCCTTTCCATCTTCAGTGACAACTCCTGTCAGTGTTTATTTTTGCCTTCTGTGTCCCATTGGAGAGATTTCCATTCACTTCATGTCCAATAGCCAAAACAGGAAGTGAGAGGAAATTCCTCCAAAATGATGAAATCCCTGGTTGTCACCAAGGTCACAAGAACTAATGTTCCCATTGGAAGATTTGCCCTCTATTCCTGTTCTGGCGGCAGCCTAAATTTGGGGATTTTTCTTTCATTTTAACTCTCATTGATAAACAGGACAAAGAGAGACAGTGAAACTGCCCAATGAGGATTACACTCAGTCTTCCCTCTATCCACCTTTACTTATATTTTAGAATCCTTCATTTTTCATTCTCTTGTTCATGTACTTAAGCCGTTGCTTAACATTCTATATACACAGTTCCAGCTAATGATAAAATGACAATTTATATTCACACAGACACTGGCAGCAATGCCAGACTTTGTATCAAGTGAGATTCAGAAATTGCAGGAGCAAAATTCAGAACTGCGTCAGGTGATTGGCCAGATGAGGAAGGAGATGGAGATGTTGTGCGAGCAGATGTCACCCGCAGTTGGTGAACGGACAGAACCTCCATCTGCCAACACTGGTGTGACTGCGCCTTCTACTGGTGAGATATAAAGGGGTGAAGAACAGCTGGGTTCCTACCTGTTCAAAAAATTGTAAAAAATATCACAATTGGCATACAAGTGTGTTCACCCAAAAGTGATAGAATATAGCTTTCCGTTTTCAGATCAGAGCCCCAGAGCTCTGACCTCAAGCAGACTGCATAATACAAGTTGAAATGAACATGTGAACTGTCTTGTCTGCCAAAAAATTTGTATATCTGTCCAGCCACTCTTGTAATTCATCACTGGCAGACAGATGGGAGGTGACACCGATTTTTTATTTTAGGTTTAAATTGGTTGTAAAGACACCCCCCCCCCCCCAATGCTTACCCGAGCCTGTGATGTGCTTGAGAGTGACTACTGTCCCAGCTCTCTGTCTCCTCACTGGCTCAGAGACAGCAGCGGGAGCCGTTGGCTCCCTCTGCTGTCAATCACAGCCAGTGAGGAGGGGGCGGGGCCGAGCCACAGTCTGTCTTATGGACACACAGGGTTGGCTTGGGAGCGAGCACACACTAGGGCCCTCAGAGCAGGCGGCTTGCTCTAGGGGCAATCGGCAGAGGGGAGGAGCCCAGATTGCCTGCGAGGGACCCGTGAAGGGGAGGATCGGGGATGCTCTGCAAAACCCTTGCACAGAGAAGGTAAGTATAACTTGTTTGTTATTATTCTTTCATGTAAGCCTTTAATATCACTTTAACCTCTTCTCAACTGCCCTATAGCAGAAATACTGCTACAGGGCATCACGGGTGTGCAAAATCACTTCTATGTTCGTGATTATGCATTTCCGGGTAGGGGGCGCGTGCAAGCCGTGAGCGCTCACTACCCACAGCTGTCAATCACTGGGTCCTGGCCTTTGATTTGATTGCTCCCTGGCGTCCGGTGATTTCCAAGGATCTCCAACGGGGAGAACTGTTTTGTTTACTAACAGTTCTCCTCCCTGTCAGCTTGGGCACAGCACAGCCATCCAAAGCAGTGTGATTACAGTGAAGTACACTGACACCGCCCCCTAGTAAAACACTCCCAGCACACAGTTAACCCTTTGATCGCCCCTCATATTAACCCCTTCCTGCCCAGTGCCATTAGTACAGTGTCATTGCTTTTTTTTTTTTATGTTACCACGGGTTAAATTACTAAAGGCAAATAGTGTGTGCATTTACAAGTATACTGTAAGTGTACTGCAAGTGCAGTTGCACTAGATCTGAGGGGGGGAGGGGGTAAGCTCTGAAATGAGGGAAAGCTCTACTGATTTCTATCATCCAATTGTGTGCAAGCAAAAATGTTTTTTTTTAATTATTTTCCTTGCATGTTCCCCACAGATCTAGAGCAACTGCACTTGCAGTGCACAGACTATTTTGCCTTTAGTAAATCAACTCCACTGTCAAATTCTTCTTCAGCCACATGTGTTCGCTAACTGTAAACACATTTTTACAAAAAAATCATCAAAAAACAACATTTTTAAGTAAGTTTATGATTTTGTGTTGGGCAGCATTCATAGCAGTCTTGGGCCAGAGGTTAGACACCCCTGGATTAGACGATGTATTGCCAGCAAAATGAGCAAACAGAGCAGAGTTGATGACTTATCAGTTGCTGCTCCTTAGTTGTCCAATCAGCAAGCTGTAGACAGGGAAGTGACACCACTGTATTCCTTAACCACTTGCCCTCCAGAGGATTTACCCCCCCTCCCCTTCCTGACCAGGCCATTTTTTGCGTTACATCGCTGCGTTACTTTAAATTACAGTTGCGCAGTCATGCAATGCTGCACCTAAAAAATATTTACGTCCTTTTTTTCCCACAAATTGAGCTTTTTTGCGGTGGTATTTAATCGCCTGTGTGGTTACTTTTTGCGCTATAAAAACATTTTGAGAAAAAAAACTATATTTTTGACTTTTTGTTATTAGACATGTGCAGTAAAAAATTTTTAAAAAATTAAATGTCTTATGTCTGCTAAAATAAATCCCAATACGTGTAAATTAATTGGTTTACGTGAAAGTTATAGCGTTCACAAATGACTTTATATATACTGGAATTTATTTATTTTTTCTTTACTAGTACTTATAGCGGGACTGCAGCGGACATTCTGACACTGAGGGGGAACTGACTTGGTGTCATTAACATCCCCAGTGACACCAATACAGTGATAAGTGTTTAAAAAAAAGCACTGACACTGGGCAGCAAGGGGTTAATATGAGGGGCGATCAAAGGGATAACTGCGTGCTGGGAGTGTTTTACTAAGGGACGGTGTCAGTGTGTGTCAATGTAATCACACTGCTTTGGATGACTGTGCTGTGCACAGTCATCCAAAGCAGTGTGCCCGAGCACTGAGGGGTGATCAAAGGGTTAACTGTGTGTTAGGAGGGTTTTACTGGGGGGGGGGCGGACTGTTGGTGCTTCACTGTAAGCACACTGGTCTGGATGGCTGTGCTATGCACAGCCATCCAGAGCAATGTGCCCGAGCTATGCACAGCCATCCAGAGCAATGTGCCCGAGCCGACAGGGAGGAGGACTGTTAGTAAACAAAGCAGCCCTCCTCCCTGTCAGAGATCCTTGGTAATCCCCGATTCTGGCGGGTAATCACCAGCCGGGACCCCTACCCAGAAATGTAAAATCACGTATATACACCCCTGCCTCCCTGTAGCAGTATTTCTGCTATAGGGAGCTGGGGACGCGGTTAAGCACTTTTGTGTTTGATAACAATTTGTATGAAATGGATCATCGTTAATTTCTTAATTCTCTACTCTTCTGCTTTAGTTTCTTTCTTTTTAAAATAAATTGTTTCCATCTTTACTATGGAAAACCTTTTAAAAATGTCATTGTCCAACCTTGTTTTTATGATTTTTTTTTTTGTTTAGATTATTTGAAGTCTTTTGTGGAGGAGATCAAGGATGTAAAACAAAGGAACAGGGAGATGGAAGTTCAGCTTCAGTTGTCTCCCCCACCTAAAGATCCTCCTGATCCACCTACCACTTCAAAACCGGTACTACCTGACAACGTCTACATCCAAACTCGTATCAGGAACTCAAATGAGACCATAGGTAGCTAAAGACATGTTGATGATAGAGTACTTTTCATATGGCTTTGTGCATTATTATTTCTGGTTCATTTAACATTTGCTAATACGGTGTAAAATAGCAAGAATGTGTATTTCCCTGCAATATTTGGTTTTGTGTTTATAGGTGCTTTAGGAGCAGATGAAGTGGCATGTGCAGGAGCTGCTAAGAGACTGGAATCCAGAACAGCCCAACTAGACTCAATGGTTGCTGAACTTAACCAGAAGGTAACTCCGGACCTTTATTAATAATGCAGCAGAACCAACAAATTTAACATGTAAATGTTCTACAATGTGTTTGATATGACCGATTTCCTGGTATGATTTAAAAGGGAATTTTAGCATATGCCATGCTGTTTTCAAGCAACATACAGTCAGGTCCATAAATATTGGGACATCTACACAATTCTAACATTTTTGGCTCTATACACCACCACAATGGATTTGAAATGAAACAAACAAGATGTGCTTTAACTGCAGACTGTCAGCTTTAATTTGAGGGTATTTACATCCAAATCAGGTGAACGGTGTAGGAATTACAACAGTTTGCATAAGTGCCTCCCACTTGTTAAGGCACCAAAAGTAATGGGACAGAATAATAATCATAAATCAAACTTTCACTTTTTAATACTTTATTGCAAATCCTTTGCAGTCAATTACAGCCTGAAGTCTGGAACGCATAGACATCACCAGACGCTGGGTTGGGTTTCATCCCTGGTGATGCTCTGCCAGGCCTCTACTGCAACTGTCTTCAGTTCCTGCTTGTTCTTGGGGCATTTTCCCTTCAGTTTTGTCTTCAGCAAGTGAAATGCATGCTCCATCGGATTCAGGTCAGGTGATTGACTTGGCCATTGCATAACATTCCACTTCTTTCCCTTAAAAAACTCTTTGGTTGCTTTTGCAGTATGCTTTGGGTCATTGCCCATCTGCACTGTGAAGCGTCCAATGAGTTCTGAAGCATTTGGCTGAATATGAGCAGATAATATTCCCGAAACACTTCAGAATTCATCCTGCTGCTTTTGTCAGCAGTCACATCATCAATAAATACAAGAGAACCAGTTCCATTGGCAGCCATACATGTCCACGCCATGACACTACCACCACCATGCTTCACTGATGAGGTGGTATGCTTAGGATCATGAGCAGTTCCTTTCCTTCTCCATACTCTTCTCTTCCCATCACTCTGGTACAAGTTGATCTTGGTCTCATCTGTCCATAGGATGTTGTTCCAGAACTGTGAAGGCTTTTTTAGATGCTGTTTGGCAAACTCTGTTTTTGAGGCTCACCAATGGTTTCCATCTTGTGGTGAACCCTCTGTATTCACTCTGGTGAAGTCTTCTCTAGATTGTTGACTTTGACACACATACACCTACCTCCTGGAGAGTGTTCTTGATCTGGCCAACTGTTGTGAAGAGTGTTTTCTTCACCAGGGAAAGAATTCTTCTGTCATCCACCACAGTTGTTTTCCGTGTTCTTCCGGGTCTTTTGGTGTTGCTGAGCTCACCGGTGCGTTCCTTTTTTTTACGAATGTTCCAAACAGTTGTTTTGGCCACGCCTAATGTTTTTGCTATCTCTCTGATGGGTTTGTTTTGTTTTTTCAGCCTAATGATGGCTTGCTTCACTAATAGTGACAGCTCTTTGGATCTCATCTTGAGAGTTGACAGCAACAGATTCCAAATGCAAATAGCACACTTGAAATGAACTCTGGACCTTTTATCTGCTCATTGTAATTGGGATAATGAGGGAATAACACACACCTGGCCATGGAACAGCTGAGAAGCACATTGTCCCATTAATTTTGGTCCCTTAAAAAGTAGGAGACACATATGCAAACTGTTGTAATTTCTACACCGTTCACCTGATTTGGATGTAAATACCCTCAAATTAAAGCTGACAGTCTGCAGTTAAAGCACATCTTGTTTGTTTCATTTCAAATCCATTGTGGTGGTGTATAGAGCCAAAAATGTTAGAATTGTGTAGATGTCCCAATATTTATGGACCTGACTGTAAATGTGCTAAGCTAGCACTTTGTACTGCATGTTTTTGTTAGACAAACAAAGCTGTAAAAAGACATGAAGACTTACATAGAATAGTCCCATTTGTTCTGGCCTGTTCCATCTGTGCAGCATGACATGTGCTGATTACATAAGTCATTCACAGGCTTAAAAATGGGTGTTTAAAGGTAACATCGTGACCAGTCATAGATTGAAAAGTTGACCCATCCAAAATAGCTGTTACACGTCATAGCTGTGAACGCTGTCAATGACCATTCCCAAATTTGAAAGTGATGCTTGTTCCAGGCCAGAGCACACTTCAGCAGCAGCATGCATAGTGACTGGTCTGCACCACTCCTGAGAAGTCAGGTGATAGTTTGCTGGGATTGGGCTGTGACACATAGCTGTAGACAGGTTCCCTGTAAATTAAGCCAATCATCTCTTGAACTGCTTTATAACTAAAGTAGACATCCCTTTAATTATTTTAAGGGGGAAATTAAGAATGAGTTTCAATAAAAAAAAAGGTTTGCTTAGTCCTGTGGATAATAACTATGGTGCCCACATCAGACGGCACTGACAGATTATATTTTACAAGCTGAAAGCCCCTTCTGACAGACATTTTTGAGGATCCATATGGCCTTCATACATTTGATCTTCTCCACAGTGCTCCTGCCCTTCCAGATGATCCTTACAATGTCACAGCTACAGAACATACAGGAGGACAGATGAATATAGTGTGTATTTATTGATCCATAGGACACACAAAACACCAGGATATGAATACAGGATTTGTTAACGCGTTTCACACGATCTCACGCTTAATCAGTGGTTATGATTAAGCACGAGATCGTGTGAGACGCTTTATCAGGTCCTGTATTCATGTCCTGGTGTTTTGTTTGTCCTATGGATCAATAAATACACACTATATTCATCTATCCTCCGCTGTGCGGCTGACCCTTCTTTCTTTTGCATTGTGTGTGGTGGCTAACCAGATCCTGCACCTGTTGTGGATTAATCTGGATTGTTGGCCTAAGCGGTATACCTTTGTTCTAAAGAACATACAGTACATAGGGAAATGGGATGACCATGTCTGCACAATTTTTTTTTATTATTATTATAATACATGATTTATATAGTGCCAACAGTTTGCGCATCGCTTTCAAAAATGAAGGTAGACATTACAGTTAAAATACAATTTGGTACAAGAGGAACTCATTAGAGCTTACAATCTAGGAGGAAGAGTTGAGTGATACAAAAGGTAATAGCTGTGGGGGGGATGAGCTGATGGAGGAAATAAATGGCAGTTTACTAGGTAGAAGCAGGATAGGCTTCTTTAAGGAGAGAGGTTTTCAGGGATCGTCTACAGGTGGATAGATTAGGAGAAAGCTGGACAGATTGGGGTAGGGAGTTCCATAGGATTGGAGAAGCTTATTAATATAATAGTTAAGTGATCATATGAATAAGCATATTATTACCTAAGCATATTATTTTGAATGGCTGTTTGTTTAGGTCCAGCATAAACAGGCAGAAATCAATCAGCTTCAGTTTCAGCTGAACAATCAGGCTAGTCACACCCTGGCCAGCATCTCTAGCCTCCAACAGAGACAGTCTGAACTGGAATCACAGCTCAGTGAAGCCTGGAAAGAGGCTGAAAAGTATTTTAAAGGCAACCTGAAGAAAAACCTGGAGTCAGTCAGACTAGGATATGAGGTCAGCATTTCGCCCTAAAGTGTTACTAAAGCAAAAACAGTAAACTCAGTCTGTAGATGCAGTAAAGCATGCTTGTTATACTCACTGGAACCTAAGGGGTTAATCATACATTGTGTAAAAAAGGCTGTGTGATCCTGTCTTCTCTGATCCTTCCCTTTTACTGTTCCCAAATCCATCTGCCATAGTACAGAGCAACAGTGTGAAGTCTGCATATGCTCTGTTTCGTGTGTATTGGGGGGGGGGGGGTTGCATGTGATCAGCACAAGGCCAATCAACACCGTCTGGACAGAGGGTCAGGGGTCATACAGCCTTAAAGGACAGTGACAGGAGAATGAAAATTCCTCCTACAAGATAGAGCGGTGCTCAGTTGGACCACGCACACGCACACACACACACACCTCTCTCTCAGTAGAAAAGGTTTTGATTAGTTTATATTTACTAAAATAATTGCATTTCCATGTACTGTGGGAGACCGGATATAGCGAATGCAGGGTCATGGGTTTAGTAACACTTTAATAATGTGCTCAGTACTTTTCCAGTGTGAAAAAAATGTCAAGTAAAGTTGACCATCAATACGTGGTATTTTGGACAGTTAAGGGATAAATTCATCTTTTGCACAAAAATATTTATTTGCAGGTAAAAATGTCATTTTTTATTTTTGTCTGCAGGAGCCTGTAAAGTATTGCTGATCGCTGCTGCTATGTACATAGGGAAATGGGATGCCATGCAGGTCTCCAGCAGACCTGTCAGTACATCTGCTTGCCTGTATGGGATGTAGGGTCAAGCAGCTACACTGACAGGAAGATTCAATGAACTACCACGGTGCTTCACGGTAGTTCATTGAAAGCTACAAACTGACAGCCGCTAAAGCTGTCAGGACTTGCAGTTCATTCGTTAACAGAACTCTGTGAGTGAATGACGTGGCTGTGTGTGTGCATGGCCACGCTTTTTTCAAATTTGAAAGCTAGTACGGGAACTTCTAGGGATGGAGGCAGTGGACGGCGGCTGCAGATTTGGAAAAATGTTACATGTTCCACCCTAAAGGTGAACTTATCCTTTAAAAACTTGGTGGAATGTCGTCTCCCACTTCCCCCACGTGACATTTCTGGAGCATGGCAATTTGCCAGTTAGATCTGTTGTGGCACATCAATCTCTCTAGTGCCATAGTGGGCTCCTAATGTGATGTTTGCATTGTAGTATCATCCATTGCTTATGTACTGTGCATAATTTATAGTTTGAGGTTTTAAAATGTAAAATGATATGTAGTCTGGGCGTCCCATACAATGTAGATACACTGTAATAGTTTGTGGCCTCCTTACCATCACAACTATATAAGCTTTTTGGATATCCCATTCAAAAAGTATTGGCAAAAAAAACCCCTTATGAACTTTATAGACACTACAACAATGGTTCATAAAAGAATATCACTTTATTAAGCATACATAGACATACAATGATACATACAATTATAAAATGATTACAGAGTATGAACCACCCCTGTAACATACAGCTATGTATAATCAGTGCAGATACATGTACTGCTTGTAGGTCCCACAGTAAGAAATACCGAAACTCGGCAAAAGTTAGAGGATACTCTGATAGTAGTAAGTGCGATAGCTCAACATGTTTTTCGATAATATCGCTTCTTCAGGAGCTGTAAGGAGACTTCTATATGAAGAGATATAAGTTGATAAGCACACATTATAATCACTACCATTTTTATACATATCAGACCAGTTGGACAACTAAAATACTTTAAGGTACATGCATCTGCATGAAGGCAATGGAAGGTAAATTGGGTAGATTTGTAACCCATTCCAACTTAGATTACAAAGATCTAATCAGTGCGGCCTATTTGGAGGCATTGATTGACAAAGACACTTACGATTTTCTCAATCCAAAACACCCTCGTGATCCTATGTTTTATGTACTACCTAAAGTCCACAAAAATCCCATGACTCCACCAGGACGACCTATCGTGTCAGGGATAGGTTCCTTAATCAAAAATGCTAGTAGATTTATTTAGTTCTTTCTTATGCCCCATGTTGTGCGACTGCCATCCTATATCAAGGATACTTTGGATTTCTTGAGACATATCGAAGGTTTGTAGGTACCTCCTGACGCCTTGTTGGTGACTTTAGATGTGGAGGCACGCTACTCTAGCATCCCTCATGAGCAAGGTGACATTCCTATTTGAACAGGAACACTCGAAAATGAGAATTTAATGAGTTCCTATTGAAGCTTTTGTTTTTTATTTTGACTCACAGTTGGTTCCTTTTCAAGGGGTCCCACTACCACCAGGTGCAGGGCATGGCCATGGGCACTTGTGCCCTTGCCTACGCCAATCTTTGCCTGGGGTGGTGGGTACGGGACATTTTTTCCAAGGAAGCTATAAGGTGTTTGTAAGGATTTACCACCACTTTAAGACTCTGAGTGTCTTCATTTTTTTCCTGAAATTCCAAATTGAGTCCCCCAGATCTGTCATCGCCCCCCTTGACCAGGGAGACTTTCTGGCCTTTGTGGACATCAAGGACATGTATCCATATATCCTTCATTTTCTAGCACAACAGTGCTTCCGACACTTTGCAGTGTGTCTCCTACACTGTCAATTCATGCCCCTGCCCTTTGGTCTCTCATCTGCACCTCACGTGTTTGCCAAGGTATTGGCCCTAGTATTAACATTCCTGCGCGCTCATGTCATGCTCATTTTGGGATACTTAAAGAACAGGTGACACAGACTGTGTTGAACAATATGGCTTTGACTGTCCACACATTACAGTCGTGTGAAATGGTTCTTCAGAGATCGTCGCTGGAAATTACTTATCCTTTGGAGTATCTGGGTCTAGTACTGGACAAAGTACAAATCACACTGTTTCCTTCACAAGAGTAAGTTCAGAGTCACTGTCTGTTTTTCTCATCATGCTCTCGGGAATTACTTAGCTACTACACTGAGGCCTGCTTGGTAGTAAGAGGGTTTATCCTGGGCCGATGGACAGTTTTTGTTTGCCAGTGTCTAATCCTCCTGTAGGCGGTTGTATACCACGTAGGGGAAAGACTTCCTGTGTTCCTCAGTGAAACAACAAAATTATTTTTTTGCAGTGAGTGCAAAATCCTGTTTTATTGACCTTAAAGATTGTTCAGCATTTATTAATTTTTTTGTTTCTAGAATGAAGCTGTGAATCGGCTACAAGAAGAGGTGATGACCCTCCAGCAGCAAATGGCCACCCTTACAACATTGGGTCACGGATCAACCAACCCTTACATACTGAAGACCAAACTGAAAGAAGCTGAGAAAAAAATTTCTAGGCTCATCATGGAGTCACAACAACTGACTGAAATAGAGAACGGACTACGAGCAAAAGTGGCCCCAGCAGAAGGTGAAGATCACGGGGCTCACTAGGATGGAAGAATATTGTTCAGGATGTTGCCCTTTCTATTATCTGTAACAGTGGTTCTCCTACTTAGTGAGAACTTGCTCGTTCAGTTTGGCATTTAAAGCGGGCACATTTTTTTTTTTCCCATTCAGCGAGGTTGTGCAAACACTGCATGGGTTAACTGCTCCTTTTTGTCTATGGGATAGGAGAGCGTAAATATACTTTCAGCTCCATCCCTCCAGCAGTTTAGTTGTCTTGTGCAGTGGACTATTCCTGACGTCATCATGCCCATAGACCTGCCCTGGATGTGAAGACATCAGGAACAGTCCACTGCTGTATTGTGGGGGAGCGCTGTTTACTGCTGGAACAGAGGATTGGGTGAGTATAAAGTTTTCTGATCACCCTTGACAAAACAAGCAGTTAACCAATGCTGTGTGGGCACAGCCCCATCGCATGGGAACAAAAGAAAATTTGGCTGGAGTTCTGCTTTAAGGGAACTATAGTTTCTACCTTCCTTTTTATAAAAACTTGAGCAAACTTCTAGGGACATAATCGCAATGTGTTGTGATAAAAAGGGAGTTTTGCTGCATATTACCCAAAGCACATTAGCTGGGTGCTTTTCTCAGCACCTGTAAATCCACAGGAGCAGACAAATTGCATGTTATGCCTAATACACATAATGAGAATATTGGACGAATGATCCTCTGTTTTGTTTTTTGTTCACATGCTAGTCTCATATTGAAAATGAAAGTTATAAAATTCTCGTAAGACAGAATACAACTTCAGAAGTGATGTAATGTATTATTTTGCTTCCGAGTGATTTTTTTTTCCATACAAATACTATACTAATGTCACAAAAAAATTTTGTTCTGTTATCTTACAAGAAAAATGTTCATGCTCGTCCCTTTGGATTTTTTTGCACGAACTGTCGCCATCAGCTCTCAAAAGCTGTGTACTAATGATCAGATGATTGCTCCGAATGTGTTTTTGTTTTTTTTTTTTCTGATTTTCTCATTGTGTGCACCAGGCATTAGAAAGTGGGAACAAAGTTGTATTTTAGCTCAGAGAAATTTAGTTACCTTGCATATTGCTGCATAAGACAGGAAAGGATGCATGTAGCACTACTGCCATCTTGCTGCCACTTAGAGCACAGTACTGTGCAATGAACATGTAGTGGCATTTCTCCGCCATGTCCCAGTTCACATTGGTTTGCACATTATTTATTTATTTATTTCAGGTACTTATATAGCGCCATCAATTTACACAGCACTTTACATATATATTGTACATTCACATCTGTCCCTAACCCTCAAGGGGCATACAATTTAAAGTCCCTAACTCACATTCATACATACACATACTAGGGACAATTTAGACAGGAGCCAATTAACCTACCAACATATCTTTGGAGTGTGGGAGGAAACCCACGCAGGCACAGGGAGAACATGCAAACTCCAGGCAGGTGGTGCCGTAGCTGAGATTCAAACCAACAACCCTAGTACTGCCAGGCAGAAGTGCTAACCACTAAGCCACTGTGCTGCCCACATGACCATTATAATGCTGTGTGCCCACAATATAATTTTTTTTTTCATTCAACACAGCAGGTTGCCAGCACTGATTGGATACAGATCAAATGCTGGTTTTTCAAATGGCTGGCTTCTGTCAGATAGCCTGTTGTACACGTGAGCTGAATTATGGCCAGTTTCTATTAAAAGACACAAAGCCCTGTAAGAAAGCAAAGAAGGGGGACGCTCTCCTCGTGCATTACCGTGGTAAAAAAGGAATTTATTTGAAAATGATAAAAATATATATACTCACAAACCAAGATTCATAAAACAAGCTAGGAACCAATGTGACAGTCCGAGCAACCAGTATTCTAACAACAGGGTGCTAACGCGTTTTGGGAAAGTACTCCCTTCCTCAGAGCTCTGAGGAAGGGAGTACGTCTCCCGAAACACATTAGTAACCTGCTGTTAGCATACCAGTTGCTTGGACTGTTACATTGGCTTGTTTTATGAATCTTGATTTGTGAGTATATATATTTTTTGTCATTTTCAAATAAATTCCTTTTTTACCACGGTAATGCATGAGGAGAGTGCGCCCCTTCTTTGCTTTCTTCCAGTATAATCAAGATTCCCCAATCTTTAGAGGGCTGCACCCAAGCGAGTGACTGTTACTGTGGTCCTGAGATGCTCACGGACTTGCGCGCTTGTGTTCTGTTTTTTCTTTTGACACAAAGCCCTGTGTACATGTACTTCCACCTGTCAGGGCCCATTCACACTATACATTGTGTTAACACACATGTTAATGTAATGTATTATCACGTTGGGACAGTGCAGCATTAAAGGATAAGTTCCCCTTTTGTAACATGTTGCACATATATTCAGGGTGTAACATGTTACAAATGCACCAGTCCCCTGAATTTTTACTTTACAGTTCCACTTTTTGACATAGATTTGATATTTTGTTTTGTAGCAAAGACTTCTAAACATTTGGTTACCGTAACACCATCCTTCAAGGTTCAAGCACCAAAACCTCTGAGCCGCCTTTCAGAACTAGAGAGTCTGCAATACCAGCTAACATCACAGGTAATTTGTATTTTCCTGATCATGGAATGCTATAACATGGCCTCTGTCACTCCAACCATACTACATAGCCAGATACAATTCACTGGAAAAGTAACAGTGCTCTCCCTCTACCTAGGCAATCCTGTGCCTTGGCCCACATAACTGTATATTTGCAGTGGGGTACCATCTGAGCCACTGATTTCTTTGACTGCTGGTATTCTGATGTACGTGAAGCCACTGCTGTGTTGCTCATTGATCTTGCTGGAGAGGAAGTTGTACCTGAGGAACTGCAGACAAGCTTCTAATAATTAATTACAATATTTCTATAGTGCTCTTCTCTCTAAGGACTCAAACTTTAATTATACTAGTGCTGGGGTGGATAGGAGGTGAGATAGCCATCTTGGAATATCAGGAGCCAACTAACCTACCATAATGTTTTTGAAGTGTGGCAGGAAACTGGAGTACTCAATGGAAACCCACACATGCACAGTGAGAACATGCAAATTCTATGTAGATAGCATCCTGGTTGGAATTGGAACCACGAACCCCAGTGCTGCAAGGCAGAATGCTAATCACTCATAAGCCGCTGTGCTGCCACCTTCCTACTACTTTTGCTTTTTTTCATGTGGTTCTGTGCTTTATTATTATTATTATACAGGATTTATATAGCTCCAACGGTTTGCTCAGCGCTTTACATTATAGTGTACAGTAACTATACAGTTCAATACAAGAGGGATTAGAGGGCCTGATCCTGGGAGCTTACAATCTAGGAGCTTTATAAATTCCTCCTCCTGCTACATCTTTATTATTTCTCTCACCCATCAGGAGCGGTTAGAAATGGCTATGTCCTTATTTCTGTTTTGATAATGCCTGTACAGTCAAGGGTTAGCATCATTATTTAGAGCTTGCAGATCTTTATGCTACTGACCCATCTGTTTATTGGATTATGAATCAGCATAACCCCACTGGTAGGGGCATCCTTTTGCTCTTTTAAAGGGACACCTTTGCCTGTTCCAAGAGGGTGAAATGTGTTTGAATCACTAAACTGTAAAGTATAAGACAGATAGCCACACTGTCATCTGCATTGATAGTTTTGCTTTAAATCTTCCAGTCTGTTAAACAAACAGGACGGCATAAAAAGCCCAGTCTTCCTCTGATCTGGCGTCTTGTGTGTTGATGGGGCCTTAAGGATACCCTAGGTATAGACCATCAGAAGCACATGATTCTAAAGGAAATCTTATGAATTATTGCAAATCTTTGTGCCTATTTGTTGATTATTCTGTGTTTAGAGGGAGTAAGGCCATAAGGGTATGTGCACTGTTCCGTCCATCAATCCATTTGCATTCGAAACCCTCATGAGTTCTGTGGTTGCGTATGTGGGAATCACAGCTGTTCCCACGCCCGCAGCCAAAACACACTACCATTCATTCTTAACCTCCCTAGCGGTCTGATTATGTCCATATTTCTGTGCTCAAAGCGGTACATTTTTTTGCATGGAAATAGTTTTTTTATTGTAGGCCTGTAATATTTAGGAATAACTCACTGAAATCTGTCCGAACAAGAGTCTAGTAAACATCCCGGATATGATAAAATTTTAAACACAAAATCATAAATTATAATTTAATAAATAATCATAAAAAATAATAATATAATAATAATAAATGTAATTCAATAATATAATCAAACCAAAAACACTGAAATTTGAAATATAGCGCCACGTTCGCACATCACTGAGGAAAGTCGCAGAATCGTTTTCATTGTCTGATGAGGAATTTCCCCCACGAATCATTATCACTCAATTCTGCAAGTGGTTCTGATTTACTATCGCTGTTCTCTAGCCGGTCTAAAACCAATTTTGACCTAAAGGGACGCTTTTTGGACGCCATGGATGTTTCTCAGTTTCCAGGCAGAAAGAACAGTAAAAATGCAGGCAGGGCGCAGGACAAAGCACTCGGGACAAAATGTATGTGAAATGGTTTGATACAGGAATGTTATATTATGTGATTTTAGTGTATTTAGTGAATGTCACTTTTGGTCATTTTCAAATTTCACACCTTTCCGTCCCCCATACATCCCGACGCTTGCAGGGGACGGAACCCAGATGACAGATGCCGGCATCCGCCGGATTACATTGCCGGGGACACCGCAGGGGGGACATCGCGGGAGCCCAGGACAAGGTAAGTGAAGAACAGATGCCGGAGCAGCACTGCATGGTAAGCCCGAGTGTAGCTCAGGTTACCACTTTTGGTACTGAAACTTTACCCCGAGCTACACTCGGGAATACCGCCAGGGAGGTTAATGACACCCCCATGCATCTAAAACTAGCATAAGTGCGGGAACCACTGGGAAATCACATGGTACAAAAGCTGCATGCTATTTCCTGGCTGCTGCGGTTTAAAAATGGGCAAGAACTTTTTTCCTGCAAGAAATTCAGGTACGGCAGCCCATTCAAATCAATGAACTGTTGTGCCCAGGCAAACAAGGCTCACAGAGCCGCAATAGTGTGAACCCAATTTTTTTAAAAATACGTAGTGCCCCAGAATCAGCACTTGCCTTGTTTGCAGTTCAGTTCTTCTTTTACTGCGGTGACTGCTTTTAAATCCTCTGTTAAAAGAAACCCCCCCCCCCCTCTAAGTTTGCTGTCTTCAGATGGCTCCATCCACTTACAGAGACCCGTGGAGCCAGCTTTGTGTGCATGCTCCTGGTTGGCACTGTGGATACGTTTCCTAAGGTCCACAGAATCTCATAGCTCCAGTGGCAAGCCACGTCCTGCTACTCCCTCCAGCTACTGACAACAGCTAGAGTCTGTGCTGTCCTTGCTGCACTGTGCCTGTGAAGGACAGGGAGCGCATTCCACTACAGATGTTCAGTGGGTGCGGCGCTGAGGACTGTGAGCTGGGATACGAAGTACATTTTTGTGCACAGATATTAGGAAAAATGTACTGGGTAATGTTGCACTGCTTGACATTATCGAGTACATAAAAAAACTGAGGGTTTAATACTACTTTAATGCGCATCTTGTGAATTATAAGTCTTGAATACTCCCTGCTTGCCAGCCCTGTTAATGCTTACCTGAGAATTTTGGGTGTTACTGCCCACCCTAGTGTGTTCTAGCATCTCCTGTTACATTCTCCATAATATAAATTTTTAAAATTCAGCAGGGATGGTAAGAAAACCCTCACGATGGCCACAGCAGCTGTGCAAGGATGGTGGGAACCCCTCACAATGGGCACAGCAAGTGTACAGACCTGGGAACTCAGAGCAGGAATGGTGGGAACCCCTCATAATGGGCACAGTAGGTGTACAGACCCGGGAACTCAGTGCAAGGATGGTGGGAACCCCTCATAATGGGCACAGCAGGTGTACAGACCTGGGAACTCACAGCAAGATTGGTGAGAACCCCTCACAATGGGCACAGTAGGTGTACAGACCTGGGAACTCAGTGCAAGGATGGTGGGAACCCCTCATAATGGGCACAGCAGGTGTACAGACCTGGGAACTCACAGTAAGATTGGTGGGAACCCCTCAGAATGGGCACAGTAGGTGTACAGACCTGGGAACTCAGTGCAAGAATGGTGGGAACCCCTCATAATGGGCACAGCAGGTGTACAGACCTGGGAACTCAGTGCAAGGATGGTGGGAACCCCTCATAATGGGCACAGCAGGTGTACAGACCTGGGAACTCAGTGCAAGGATGGTGGGAACCCCTCATAATGGGCACAGCAGGTGTACAGACCTGGGAACTCAGAGCAGGAATGGTGGGGACCCCTCATAATGGGCACAGCAGGTGTACAGACCTGGGAACTCAGGGCAAGGATGGTGGGAACCCCTCATAATGGGCACAGCAGGTGTACAGACCTGGGAACTCAGTGCAAGGATGGTGGGAACCCCTCATAATGGGCACAGCAGGTGTACAGACCTGGGAACTCACAGCCAGATTGGTGGGAACCCCTCACAATGGGCACAGCAGGTGTACAGACCCGGGAACTCAGTGCAAGGATGGTTGGAACCCCTCATAATGGGCACAGCAGGTGTACAGACCTGGGAACTCAGAGCAGGAATGATGGGAACCCCTCATAATGGGCACAGTTCCAGGGACTGGGCTCAAAGATCTCACAAATAGAGTTCCCAGAAGATGGAGACTGTCAGGGTAGTTAACTATTCAGAAAGTGAAATATTACACCTGGGTGGGCTGACCCTTAAATTGCTCCTCGATCTGATCAATCATTTTTAGCTGGCATAGTATTGTTTACTTTTCTTTATGTCTTTTTTGTTTTTCTATGATGCTGCAACAGTGTGGTCTGTGCATAAAATTGTTGGGGCAACAGTTTGCTGGGATATGTAGTCTTTGCACAGCCACTTACTATAGCTTGCAGCAACTGGCTTCCAGCAGACACTGCCACTCTCGGCTTGTTTTCTGGTGTGCAAGTAATTAATGGGCTTTTAATATACATTTTGGCCATTTACAAAGAAATCGTTAAAAATCCATTCAGCAATTTAAATGAAGATACAAATGCTTTTTAAGAAGTCTTTTTTTTTATATTTGCTCCATTAAGCCCAGGTTCACACTGATGTGGTGCGGAATTCACAGCGTTTTCAGTGCGAATTCTGCACCGCATCAGAATTGCACCCCGTTCATGCGAACCGCTGCGGGTGTGTATGTTAACAACACCCCAAAAGTGATCCGAAAAACGCAGTGCCATGTGCAGAATCAGATTGCATAGGTGTGAGTACCCATGTGATCTGATTCTAGCGCGGACCCAAAAAAGGGTCCTGTACGTTTTTGGTGCGGGTGCGGTGCAATTAGAGCCATACAAAATGTATGACTCCAATCGCACCGCACACAAATCACATGTGATCTGCACAGGAATGCGGTGCGGTTCCTGTGCGAATCACATGCGATATACCGCACCGTATGTGAACCCGGGCTTAAGTAGGTAAGTTTGCTAATTAATTGATATAGCATCTTTGCAGCAATATGCTTGCGTTGTCATTATTTTCCCATTTTTTACAGGAGTTGCAGTTTGCTCAGTACCAGAAATCTCCTAGACTGTCTACAGAGGATCATAGTACTACCAAAGCCAAACCCCGTGGATGCAGTGACAGCTTTGCAGTGCAGGTAGATGATCGATACAGAGATATGACTCCACTTCTAAATTTGACTGTATATTTAAGATTTTAAAGTATGAGTTTCATGTGTAAAACCAGAAAGGGATACATCACCCTAGTACCACGTCTGTAAATGTAGAATTGGAAAAAATGTATTTTTTTTCTTTTTGGATCTTCAGGTATCAAAATTAAACTGACACTAAAGCTTCTTTTTTTTTTTTTTTTTTTTTTAAAATAACAAACATCTATACTTGCCTGCTTTGTGGAGCTCTGATCCTCTTCTTTTCGGGTACCCACCAGCACTCCTGGCTCCTCCCCCTCAAGCAGTGCCCCCAGGGAAAGCCACTCACCCTGGGGGCACCACTGCCTACTTGTCTCCGAGCCTCTGTGCTATACATCAATAAGACACATAAGGGGTTATTTACTAACAGTGGAGAGTGCAAAATCTGGTGCAGCTCTGCATAGAAACCAATCAGCTTCCAGGTTTTATTGCCAAAGCTTAACTGACTGAGCTGAACTTAGAAGCTGATTGGCTACCATGCAGAGCTGCCCCAGATTTTGCATTCTCCAGTTTTAGTAAATCTACCCCATAGAGGCGCAGCTTGGCCCTGCCCCTCTGCTCTCTTTATTGGCTCACTGGCTGTGATTGACAGCAGTGGGAGCCAATGGTGTCTCATCCAATGAGGAGGGAGATTCTACTTACAGTGGAAAGTCACTGGATCGGAGGGGGTTCAAGTAAGGAGGAAGGGGGGGGCTGCACACAGAAGGTTTTTTACCTTCATGCATACAATACATGAAGGTAAAAAACCTTTAGCCTTTAGAAACACTTAACTAAAATAAAAAGATGCTTTTGCCCATAATTGCAAACACCATTACAACTGTGGTTTTCACATGTAGCTTTAAATATGTAAAGCTGAATTTAGCTGTTTTTCATAAGGTACAGTTACAATAGGGTATTTGTTGTGAAGTTTCTTACCTGGAGATCCTGCTAGTAACAGCTCTGCCTCTTAGTATTCGTGTTGTCAGCCTGCCATGTGAACCATTGGGCTCCCTAAACAATAGACCTAATAGGCATCCCAATGAATAACTAAAGGAGTACACATGGCAGGCTGACAACGCCGCTGTTATTGGTGAGGCAGTGGTTTAGTGCTGTCATCCTGCAACAGGAAGTGCTCTTTACTGTCAGGATCTCCAGGTTAGAAACAGATTCACAAAAACAAATTGATTAGATTGCTAAAACTGTATACAGTTTTAGAGGCATGATGCCAACCATAATGAAAAAAAAGATGTTGGGTTTACATACACTTTAAGTATTCTGTAAGATTCTCCTTGTCTCCAGTGTCACCGTCTCCCACTTCTATAGAGGAGCCAAGAGCCTATTGTATGATTGTTCATTCAGAATTTACAGGAACGCCTCTGTTCTTCTTGGCACAGACTGCAAGTGTCTGACAAGGTCGACTATCACAACTGTGACAAGAGTACCCCATATACTTCCTCTATACTAAGATCTTCTGATTGCAGCTCTGATTCCTTATTTTGCCTCAAACCTTGACCTACAAATTTCCATGTTCTGTGGTGTAAGGCCTGGCAGTTAGAACAGTCTGTGCTGTCTTTATAATACTGCCACACTGCTGTCTGTGTTATAATCAGTCTTATAATCCGTTTAGGCCCTAAGCTTATAACCTTTGAACAGAGACCCCAAATCCGGAGGGTCTCCAAGATGATAGACTTGATATTTATTGCAAAGGTTACTGGGAAACATATTCTTGGAGTTTCAAAACCATTTCTGATACCCTGGGCCCCTTTAAAATATTGCATTTACACTTGGGGGCATTCCATAGACCATACTGCTCTCCATGAAGAAAGTAACAGGATTTTCGACATATTGGGCTCACTTTGAGATTAGGCTCCTTTCACACTGATCATTTTTTCTTCCGTTTTTGATTTAAAAAAAGCAGAAGACAAACACATGACCATTAAATCCTATGGAACTCTTCACACTGGTCAGTTGCGGTGTTCGTTACATTTTTGAAAGTCCTGCAAACTGCAGTTTTGATGCATGTTTGGTGCTGTAAAAAAAACAATGCACCAAAAACTCAACCCACATTGAAATGAATGAAAAACGCATCCAAAAGCACCTGCAGTTGCATTTTTTGAGTCACATGCAGGGGCGGACTGACAACTCATGTGGCCCCCGGGCAATAGGGGATCATGGGGCCCCTGTGTCCTTGCCCAAACTCAAAAAAGCCTATGAAAAAGGTACCAGGGGCATCTCATGGGGCCCTCTACTGACCCCGGGCCCTCGGGCAGTGTCCGAGTTTCCAAATGGTCAGTCCGCCCCTGGTCACGTGTCCTTTTTTTCACAAGTGCAAAATACACCAGAAATGCTGCAAAAATGTATTCAATGTATTCAGTTTCACGTTTTTGCAATGGAGCAGTGTGAAGGTAGCCTAAATGACAAGTAAGATACTTAAACCGGCTGCAAGGGACTTGCATTATATGTCTATATTTTCTTTCTTGTTCATCCAGGGACACAGGACGTTTTTAAACCTTTGGGTTATGCTGCCACCTACAGGAGGATTGGACACTGGCAAACAAAAAAAGCAGTAGTTTAGCCCAGCATAACTCCTCCCATTACTAGCATTCCTCATTTTTCAGCTTGTATCCCAGTAGGATGAATGTCTTTCCTGCAACTCTGTTGTGTTAAGACTCATTTTTTTGCTACATCCTTTTTCTTTTTTTCTTCAATCAAGGCTCTTTTCTACATTGCTGCTGGCACTTCACCTCTTCAATTGCAGCTTTCTGGCATAGTCGTCTTTAGCATGGCTTTTGCAGTACTACATCCATACTTTACTGGACAGGAGGTGCAGAGATAGCATGGTAGTAAGCTTCGGGCAATGTGTTCCACCTAGAGCGCTTTCCCGGTTCTGTTCTGGTAAAAGTTAGCTGTGGAGCACTTTCCAGGTCCATTGACATTGCCTTAGCACTTGCCTTGTCTCTGAAGACTGACTTGGTGTGGAAGTCAGTCAGTGCTACCTCCATTATTTAAGCTGCTGGATGCCCTTGTTCTATGTTCCTGCTGGTTGTACCGCAGAAGGTGTTAGCATTGTGGAACTGACCGCTGAACTCAACAGTTGGGTGGAGTATTGCATCTTGTGTTCTCCTTCTTGTCTGCTACTGGTGGCAAGAGCTCCCATTCTTCTCAGCAAAAGAAACCTAAAGGAGAGGCTGCTAAGTCTTCTCCATCTTTATCTGTTAAGAAACGTTCCTTTTGTTTCTTCATTTTTTCAACTTCTGTGTGAAGATCCCCAAGCTGAGGTCCCTGTCCACCTGCAAGTCCTGGAACTTAACCCCTTGACGCCGACATCACACAAATATGCTGCCTCACAGAACTGGGCTTTTTCTGTGGGGCTGCATATTTGCGTACCTGTCTTTGTGCTGGGAGTGTGCCGCACAGTGCGCTCCCAGCACAAAGACCAGGTGTCAGGGCTCCCGGTAAGACCAGAGATGTGTGAACTGACACGGGGAAACGCAGGCTCAAGTATGGTGTAACAATATAATTTCCTAAAGGTTATACACAAATGTAAAACGCACAATATAACAAAACCAAACCTCCAACTGATAACGGAATGTACACAGACAAGAGCAGTCAGGGCTGGTGAGGTGGAGTGGTCAGGCAGGCCGGGTCAGGAACCATCGGGCAGACAAGACACAAAGGAGCAGGCAGAGCGTAGTCAGACGGGCCGGGTCCGGAACAATCAGGCAGACAAGGTACCAAAGGAGCAGGCTGGAGAGTGGTCAGGAAAAGCCGGGGTCAGGATAGGCGGAGTTCATTCAGAGTCAGGATCAAAGCAGAATCAGGAATCGGGCAGGAAGCAGACAGGATGCAGGTACAGGGGCTCATGGGAAACATACACCAAGGCACTGACTGCAGGTCTGGCCATTCCTTAAATACGCCTCCTGCAATTAGCCTCAGGTGATGGCCGACTGCAGGAGTGAGCTTCTGGTTGCTGAGAGCACCCGCTGGCCAGCCCTGGTACTGCAGCCCACACGGCAGATGAGTCCCACCACTAATGGTGAGTCCATTCCTGACACCAGGGTGTCACTGAGAGCCCCGGGTCCCGTTAAAACGATCGAGACCCGGGACGCGCGACTCCAGGTCACATGATCGCTGTGATAGCCTCTGATTGGCTATCACAGTGATCAGTCACTGTGAAGCCAGCCTCTGTTTTTTTTTTTTTTTTTTTTCTGAATGGAGGAGAGAGATACATTGTATCTCTCTCTCTCCTTGTAGAGAGAAAAACAAAACAACTGTTTCTTTGTCTATCACTTGTACCTGGCCTTATGGCCCGGGATTCAGGCTCTGAAGTTGGGGGAAGTCCTTTCTTTCCCATCTTTTGGGGGCTGGCCCCTAGAGCTTGGCAAGAGTCCTGGGCACTCAGTACAGGGGACACGGATAAGGAATCTAATCACCTGATTGACATCCTGGAACTTTGGCCAATTTGCCTGTTTCTGCAGCAGTAGACCATTCAGCTAGAGAAGCATCAGATCTGGATTTAGTTGGACAAAGTCATGTTGGTGGCGTACATCAGTCATCAAGGAGGAACCGGACATTTCACTGTGTCAAGAAAGGTAGATTGGAGCCTGTCCTGGAGAGAATGTTATATTCCAGCCTTCTCAGTACATTCCAGGCATAGACATTTGGCTTACAGTGTTCCTTAGTTGGCAGCAACTGGTCCTAGGGGAGTGATCCCTACACCCAGACGGTTGGCCTGATTTCTTGTTTGTTTTTTTGGATGCAAGTCTCATATGTGACTAGGTAATTTTAAATGTTTTTATATTTGTGAGTTTACAGAGGAAATATAAGAGCTCTAAATGTATGTCTTGATATTTATAAACCAGTTCCCCGCCGCCCTACAGCAGAAGTACTGCTAAAGGCTGGCAGGACTGCTCAAAATCACGCGTATATATATGATTTTGCATTTCTGGGTGGGGGGCGCATGCCCTACCCATGCCGCTATTGGCGGCTAGGGCTGTCAATCACAGGGTACCGACCAGAGATTCCCCGCCGGCACCCTGCGATCGTCGGGGAAAACCGACAGGAGGGACCTGTGTGTAAACAACACGGGTCTCTCTTCTGTCGGCAATGGCATGCTGCTTTGTATTTCTCAACACATCAGAGAAATACAAAGCTTCATGTCTCAATAGTAAAACACACGCAGCACATTATGTAAAACAGCACACAGAGGGTAATAAGAACCTGGAAGGGAGTGTAACCCCTCACCACTCTTTCAGGATTTAGATGCACTGTAGGCCTAATGTGAGGGTTATAACATATTAGGAAGATCGTTAGCAGGGCTCTGATGGGGACTCTGGTTAAACGATCCAAACTCAGTGTAGTCTCACACAGGTCTTACATTGACATGAATGTATTAAAATTGCTGTTGTTTTCTTTTTGTCAGTAAGCAAAATTGTATTTCTTGTTTATTGAACAGGTTAATGCTTCACAGACTACCGAAGACACACTACCAATGCAGAAAGAGAACCTGTTTTCACCCCGTGTAAATTACGTGAGCAGCGCCCGATCCTTGCGCTCAGCAGCCTCACTGACGGAGGGTGATTCATCTTTGCAGGAAGTTTGGAAGATATTGGACATGGGGTCAAGTGTGTCACTCCTTAGCTCCCAGGAAGGAATTGAACAAGGTGAGAATCCAGATACTGTGCTAGATGTTTCAAGGCTGCTACAGAGTAGATATTGAGATCCAGCACCATTTACATTTCAAGGCTAAAACCAGTTTTTCAAAATGTGTGAACACACCTTTCTGAAAGTTCAAGTTGTCTGACTCTCTCAAGTATGCAGATTAACTGGTGGGACTTAACGCTTTACTGGCCATACGCTTGTGCTAAGTCAGTGAGGGTGGAGGTGGACATGCTTGACTTTACTTGGTTTTGGCAAAAGCGTTTGACACAGTTCCCCACACACGGCTAATGTGTAAGGTAAAGTCTACGGGCTTGGAAAAATCTGTATGTAAATGGATAGAAAACTGACTAAAAGATCGTGTTCAAAAAGTAGTGGTTAATGATTCATACTCTGAATGGTCTAGGGTTGTCAGTGGTGTACCCCAAGGTTGGGACTCTTACTTTTTAATATATTTATAAACAATATAGGGTCTGAGATTACAAATCCCATTTCAGTCTTTGCAGATGACACCAAGCTGTGCAGTGGAATAACGTCCTTACAGGATGTCTCCAACTTACAAGCCGACCTCAATGCACTGTTTAATTGGGCAACTATGTGGCAAATGAGGTTTAATGTTGATCAATGTAAGGTTATGGACTTGGGGGCTAAGAATATGCATGCATCATACATGGGGGGGTACAACTGGGGGGGTCAATGGTGGAGAAGGATCTGGGGGTTCTGGTAGGTCACAAGCTTAATAATGGCATGCAATGCCAAGCTACGGGTTCAAAATCGAGCAAAATCCTCTCTTGTACTAAAAGAGGTATATAATTTCCCCCGGTACAAATCATTAGTAAAATCTCATCTGGAATATGCAGTTCAGTTTTTGGCACCAATTCACAAAAAGAACATTCGGGAAATGGAGAAAGTACAGAGAAGGGCAACCAAACTGATAAGAGGTATGGAGGAGCTCAGCTATGAGGAAAGATTAGAGGAACTGAATTTATTCTCTCTTGAGAAGAGGAGATTAAGGGGGAATATGATCTCCATGTATAATACATAAGGGGGGATATGATCTCCATGTATAATACATAAGGGGGGGATATGATCTCCATGTATAATACATAAGGGGGATATGATCTCCATGTATAATACATAAGGGGGGATATGATCTCCATGTATAATACATAAGGGGGGATGTGATCTCCATGTATAATACATAAGGGGGGGATATGATCACCATGTATAATACATAAGGGGGATATGATCTCCATGTATAATACATAAGGGTCGATACGGAAAGATTTCTTCACAGTAAGAGCTATGCAAATGTGGAATAGTGAAATAGATTCCCTCGAGTTGGTTCTGGCCAGCTCTGGATTGCTTTATAAAAGTCCTGGATTCTTTCTTGGATACACAGAATATAACTGGATATAACATTTATAGGTAATGTTGATCCAGGGAATATCTGATTGCCTCTCGGGGGATCAGGAAGGAATTTTTTCCCTATGCAGGAGCAAATTGGATCGTGCTTTGCTGGGTTTTTTTTTGCCTTCCTCTGGATCAACTATGGGCATAGGATTATAATTTTTTTTTTTTTACGGTTGAAGTGGATGGACTTTTGTCTTTTTTCAGCCACACTAACTATGTAACTATAATTGCTTTTATTTACTGCTGAGCATGTCTAGCTGATCAGACCAGAGGTGTTACTGCAGGTCGTTGCCTTCAGTTCATGAGTTGTGTTTATTTTAAGGGTTTTGTGGACTGTATTACACAAATTACTTGCGTTATCTGTGTACAAGAGCTGTGTGAGCTGCAATCCCTTCCTCCCCATTTGGCTTTCTGACAAAATCAATGTCCTAATTCATGTCACTGCAGACACAAAATGCAAAACATATACAAGCAGCATGGGATTTATTTTTTTCAAATCGAAGTTTGGAGCAGCCTTTCTCAACCAGGGTGCCCAGGTACCCTGGGGTGCCTTGAGGTTTCTTCAGTGGTGCCTTGGCAAAATGTCTACAAATTTCCCAAAACTTGTATACAATCCAGCAGGTGGAACAAGCCTACCTTTTAGTTACACAAAGCCACAGGTTTTCATTGTGCAACATTACGACCTTCTAGCCAATGGCATGCTGACAAATGGCATCATCAGTTGATAAGGAGGATGTCACCTGCCTGCACAGCATCCTAGTTTGATCCTCCCCCGCCCCTCTCCATCAGTGCTGGGGTCACATTAGCTCAGTATAGGAGAAAAACTGAAGGAGAAGAGAAACATTGGAATACTAGTCAGTACCAGTGGAAGAACAAATCACCTGTAATGTTGGGTGTCCTACATGTGTGGATGTTGCTGCATTATATAAAACTATTAGAATAGTTTTTCACATTTTAGAATGGGGTGCCTCAAGACTGTTTATAGTTCTAAAGGGTGCCTCGGGACTGTCCATAATTTTAAAGGGTACCTTGACTGAAAAAAGGTTGAGAAACATTGGTTTAGAGGACTGATTTTTCTTCGAATGAACTGTTTAGTATTTTTACATTAATGGACTAATCATTGGTGAAGAAACAATAGTAAATGTTTTGAGTTAGAATTAAAATGATTCTGAAAGTTATTTTTTTAAAATAACAAACAGATCTTGCTTGCCCGCTCTGTGCAATGGTTTTGTCCAGAGCATCCCTGATCCTGCTCTTCTCAGTTCCCCTGATGATGCTCCTGGCTCCTCCACCCTTCCAAGAGCTCCCATAGGAAGCCGCTTGCTATGAGGGCACTCGTGCAAGCTCGATCCCAAGCCACGCTGGGGGTGTCCATTGAAGCACACCTGAGATCTCCTGACAGGCTATGATTGACAGTGGATCCTGCTGCTGCTTCCATGATCAGTGAGGCAAAAAAGGGAGAAAGCATAGAGAGCCGCTGCTCTCATGGCCAGCGCTGGATCGCAATAGGCTCAGGGGGGAGCTGCACACAGAAGGTTTTTTACCATAATGCAGAGATTGTATTAAAATAATAAACCTTCTGCCTTTAGAACCGCTTTAAACAACTGATATAATAATTGTCCCGAGCAATGATGTGCAGCTGATACTGGAGCGAGTGCATGTAGACAGGAAGCCAGGCTGCAGGAGATCGAAAGCACGGAGATAATTCCTGACACTCTTCTTGGGGGTCATGAGTTATCCCCCCACCTTTGTGTGTTCTTACGGATCCCATTACTTTCCTCCATTATATGATATAAATACAAGTCTAGCAGGGATGGTGGGAACCCCTCATAATGGGGGACAATAGGTGTGCAGACCCAGGATCTCAGTGCAGAGATCTCACTAATGGAGTGCCTCATTGATAAAAGAAACTTAAAGCAAGCCATGAACCAGACCATTTTATTTCCTTCCACCATGAGTGGAAGGAAAGAAAATTGCTTGATACCCCAATCAATACAGTCAGTATTGATGGGGGAATTCTTTCCCCAGAGCTGTTGGGCACCACCGGCAGGGAAGGCAGAACACAGTGATCCCTGCTGGCAGCTATAGGCGCCGACAGTAATCGCATGCAAAAAATCCAACAGGCTGGTTGTACTGAAGTCAATCGATAGACAGACTTTAGTACAACCAGTCTGCCCATAGATGTATTGAATATCCAACATTCTCTGCTGAACTGGCCGAGATTCGGTCCATCTAGAGACAGGTTTACTTTCCAGCTTCTACTAAAAAATGAATAGTCCCTTTTGGGTGGACTGGCGCCTTAAAAATCGCCCTAGATTACAATAATTTTTCTTTCATTCTGAGAGGTACAAGTGGGCACAAATGTGATCAGTGTAGATTGTAAATATCATAGTGACACTCAAAAATGAGAACAATTGCTACTCAAAATTTAAAAGGGAAAATAATGAAATTCGAATCCGAGGGAAAAGATATATTAATAAAGTGTCTCCTTGACAAAGCAAGGAAACCAGCCAGCAGACATCTTTTGGGGGGAGCAGTGTGCTTCAAATTCACATCTTTTTGTTGTACGGACAACGCATTTTTGTTTTTATTTACTGTATATGTGCTATTTGAAATGAATGCAGTGCCCCACAATACATATATACCTGTGTTGTAATGCTTGTTCAGGCTTCCTTCACATTTGTACGACTCCAGTGTCATTGGGAAACATGCATAGCTGAGGCTGTCAATCACCTTTGGTTTGCTGGAGGGGGGGGGGGTGCGTCTTCCAAGATTCTGCAGTGTCAGGATAATCTGTTAGAAATGACTAATGCAGGTAGCAGGGGGAAGACAGAAATCACACTTGTTGCTTTGTATTGATGCTTGTACACTGAAGAGAAACATTTTCTATTTCAGAAGCTTACAACCATTTTTAAGGTTTGTCCAAAAATTGTATATGGTGGGGGGGGGGGGGGGGGGCTAGTATTTTGAAATAAGGCCTTGTGGTTTTTAACCAGTTCTCTACCGTGCTATAGCCGAAAGATGGCTACAGCTCAGTTGTCTGGCTCTGGGACGACGTCCATGGACATCATTCCAGAACACCCCCCAGTGCCACCATGTCCTACGGACACAGCTGATCACGGGATACGGTAAACGGCCAATCACGGTGGCCTTTTGCCATGTGATCAGCTGTGTCCAATGACACCTCAGATCACCGGTAAATGCAGTTGCCGGTTATCGGCTGCACTTTGCACACACTGTCACAGCATGAGGAAAGTACTGCCGATAACCAGCAATTGTCAGAGAAGTGATCGGCACTGATGATCAGTGCCCAGCAGTGCCACCCACCTGTGCCCAGCAGTGGTGCCCACTTGTACCCATCAGTGCCACTCACCTGTGCCCAGCAGTGCCAACCACCTGTGCCCAGCAGTGGTGCCCACTTGTACCCATCAGTGCCACCCATCTGTGCCCAACAGTGCCACCCACCTGTGCCCAACAATGCCACCCACCTGTGTCCAGAAGTGGTGCCCACTTGTACCCATCAGTGCCACCCACCTGTGCCCAGCAGTGGTGCCCACTTGTACCCATCAGTGCCACCCATCTGTGCCCAACAGTGCCACCCACCTGTGCCCAACAATGCCACCCACCTGTGTCCAGAAGTGGTGTCCACTTGTACCCATCAGTGCCACCCACCTGTGCCCAGCAGTGCCACCCACCTGTGCCCAGCAGTGGTGCCCACTTGTGCTCAATAGTGCCACCCACCTGTGCCCAGCAGTGCCACCCACCTGTGCCCAGCAGTGGTGCTCAATAGTGCCACCCACCTGTGCCCAACAATGCCACCCACTTGTGTCCAGCAGTGGTGCCCACTTGTACACATCAGTGCCACCCACCTGTGCCCAACAGTGCCACCCACCTGTGTCCAGAAGTGCCGCCTATTAGTGCCCATCAGTGCAGCCTCATCAATATACATCAGTGAATGAGAAAAATTACCTGTTTGCAAAATTTTATAATGGCAACAAAGAAGGTTTTATTTTTCAAAATTTTTCCCCAGTGGGGATCAAATACCACCAAAACAACGCTCTATTTGTGTGAAAAAAATAAAAATGTCATATGGGTACAGTGTCGCATGACCGCGCAATTGTCATTCAAAGTGCGACAATGCTTAAAGCTGAAAGCTGGCCTGGGCAGGAAGGGGGTAGAAGTGCCCAGTAGGCGAGGGGTTAAGTTGAATCTCTGCCTGGTAGCTTACCTACCTGCTGCTCTGTGATTTCAGCTTTGACCCAGCACACCTGTGTGTTGAAAGAGTAAAATAGTATTGCAGAAGCCGGGAGGGTCATCTGTTTGTTATATTATTTCCTCACCCAGCATGGGGCTGTCCTCGGTTATCTGTGCACTTCCCCATCAGACACAATGTCAACAGTGTTCCCATCAGGCTATTGGGCTATTATGAGTTATCTGTCTGGGTGAAATGCTACACATTGCTGAGTACTGGTAAATCAGCCGTCTGTTTGCACTGGTTGCTCAGCATCTGCTGTGTATAGACTGACTTGTGCATGGTGGTCAGATAGGAAGTGTTTATCATTAAAGAGAACCTGTCACAGAATATTCAGCATTACCGCAACTTTAAAACCGACACCAAAATGGCTCTCAGCTGTTCCTCATTTGGAGGGGCTGTCTCTCTTTTGGAACCAAATAGGATAGCACCAGTAAAGGTTATAACCTTGTTCAATATTTTTTTTTTTTTTTTGCTGATTGCTTTCCAATGGGGAAATTTCCCTTTACTTCATGCCATGGAAATTCAACAAGGAATAATAATAAAAAATATTTCCAAAGTAATGGGAATTCCCCTTAGTTGTCCATAGAACAGGTGTTGATATTTGAAGATGTAGGTCTATGGTCTGATCACAGGGGACACCATGTGGTTTATTTACTAAAGCTGGAGAGTCCAAAATCAGACTCCCTTCTGCATAGAAACCAATCAGCTTCTAAGCTCAGCTTGTTCAATGAAGCTTTGGCAATGAAACCTGGAAGCTGATTGGTTTCTATGCAGAAGGGCGTCTGATTTTGGACTCTCCAGCTTTAGTAAATAAACCCCCTTGGGTCTTCCTCCAAATGTGGGCTGTTCTTGAATGCTGCAGACAATGGCACAACATAATGACCTGAGTGTTGTTCTCTGCAGCTTTCATCTGTCAGTACAGGACTAAGAAGAGTAGGTAAAAAGGTGCACCTGGTGTCCAGTGAATGCAAGATGGAAGGTGAGTTTGAAGGTGTTTGTTAGAAATAGCAACAAGTATGACAATTCAAATTGTTTTCAGGGGAACAAAGACTCCCACTTCTTCAGAGCTATTAGACAAACACAGAGGTATACAAAAAATATATAGAAATGGAAAAAGGCAAATAAATGCATATTTTAGGTATTATTTAACCGCCTCCCACCCGCAATACAAGGTAATGACGGGCGCAAGGCGGTTCTCTCATTCTGGGAGGACGTCATATGACGTCCTCCCACTCTACCCACAAGTGCGTGCCAATTGGTGGTGTGTTGTGTCCCTGGGACACAGCGGATCAATGGAAAGAGCCGAAGACGTTGGCTCTGTCATGTGATCAGCTGTGTCTAATCACAGCCGATCGCATGTAAATAAGGAAATGCCGGTTATTGGCATTTCTCTCCTCACAAGCTGTCACGCTGACAGCTTGTGATGAGAGTCGGTAATTGGCATTACTCAGAGGGGACATCTACACTGATCCTCATTGCACTGAAGATCAGTGTTCCCTGATGATCAGTGTAGCCCCAGCAGTGCCACCTGTCATTGCTCATCAATGCCACCTGTCAGTGCCACATCAATGCCACATATCAGTGGCTCTCTGTGCTGCCTTTCAGTGCCACCTATCAATGCCAGTCAGTGCCGCCTAATAGTGCCACCTAACAGTGCCCATCAGTGCTGCCTACGGTGCCAGTCAGTGCCTCCTAACAGTGCCATATATGAGTGCTGCCTTTCAGTACCCATCAGTGATGCCTGTCAATGCCCATCAGTGCAGCCTCATTAGCGCACATGAGTGAAGGAGAAAAATCACTTATTTACAAAATTTTAGAACAGGTACTAAGAAAAAATTTTTTTTTTCAAAAATTTCAGTGGTTTTTGGTTTGTTTAGCAAAAAATAAAAAACCCAGAGGTGATTAAAAATCACCAAAATAAAGCTCTGTCTCAAAAAAAGATACAAATGTCATATGGGTACAGTGTTGCATGACCGCGCAATTTTCATTCAAAGTGCGACAGTGCTGAAAATTGGCCTGGGCAGGAAGGGGTTATAAGTGCCCTGTAGGCAAGGGGTTAAATAGATTGTTTAAAATAAACCTTCTAAAAACTGTTTGCAAAGAAAAGTGTCTGTCTGTCTGTCTGTCTGTCTGTCTGTCTGTCTGTCTGTCTGTCTGTCTGTCTGTCTGTCTGTCTGTCTGTCTGTCTGTCTGTCTGTCTGTCTGTCTGTCTGTCTGTCTGTCTGTCATTAGGTGAGTATTTCAGTGAATCCTGTTTTTTACACTTATAAAGCGCTATTCATATTTAAACATTTTATCAAGTTGCATTTATACTGATCTTGTAATCAGAGCAGAAGTCTTTTTTTTTTTTTTTACTGTTTCATAATGATGTGTGCTAATTTGACTGCATTTAACCCACAGCACTCCCTGGTAAGGCTCAGATGGGCAATCACAAGAAGGTCCCTTCGTCTGCAATTAAGAAAAATGTAGACAAGACAGGACGACCAGGGAATGCAAAGCAAACAAGGGGCAGAGGCACCCCCAAAATCCGCAACTACAATATAAGAGATTGAGCAGATCCTCCCAGAGAATGGCACTTTGTTTATCCAATGGATAGTTTTGTAAAGTTTTTGTAACGTTCATGTTTCATTAAAGGTTTTTTTGTTAAAAGAAATATGTTTCTAGTATTGATTTCAATACACATAGGGGTTGATTTACTGAAGGTAAATAGTCTGTGCACTGCATATGCACTTGCTCTAGATCTGAGGGAAAGCTCTGCTGATTTCTATCGTCCAATCGTGTGCAAGCAAAAATGCTGTTTTTTTTTATATTCCTTTAATTTGATTGGGTATTCATTGCAAAGTGAAGCTTTACCTCATTTACTAAGCTCTGGAGAAGGTACACTTGCAGTGCACAGTATATTTGCCTTTAATAAATCAGTCATATATTAATTCCCTTAAAGGGGTATAACTATGGAAGCTGTTATTGCTGATTTGCTATTACAATTTCAGGCTCTGTGGTTGCAATCCTGTTTCTGTTTTCACTGCCTAACAAGTATGTAGGATTGAGACAGACTTTTTCCACTACACTGCTTGTGTGCTTGTTCCAGGTCAATAACAGCCTAGATGGTGAGTTCTAGAGCCTTCATATTTACAGAATAAGTTCTCCTTTAGTAAAATTTTACATGTTACACCCATATTCAGGGAGTAACATGTTACTAAAGCACCTGCTAACACCCAGGCCTGATCCCCCATTGTGAGAGTGGGCAGGGGATCTTCTCCCCATGCCCTCTGTCATAATACCACCCACACAACCACATCATTCATTCACAGTTACATGCAGCTGAGGGATTGTACTTCTCAATGAACTGCAAAGGTGCTGGTGAGCGCCTTAATTCATTGATCTTTCTGGACTTCAGTAACTGCCTGCCTGTATAGGAGGTATGGGCAGACAGCTGACAGAGAGTCTGCAGGAGTCTGGCATTGCAGATTGTGGGTGCAATGCTCTGCAGGCTCCTAAGAAAAAATAATAAATGCACATTTTTTTTTTTAACAGCAAATATTTTGTTTTTAGAGTGAACGTATCCTTTAAACTCAAGTCACCAATGGAAGCCTTTCTATTTCTGTCCTCACAGGTTTAGTATTTACATTTGACATTTCGTCACCTTTATTTCTCTTTTCCTCCATTCTTTCTCCACCTTTTTCTACTTTCCTATTCACTCTCTTTTTCTTACATTTTGTATGAGCACTTTCCTTCTCCCTTTCTTATTTCCCTTTTTTCTTTTTCTTTCTTTCCCTCCTTCCTCTCTCTTTCCATTCACAGTCCTGAATCCCCTTCATATTTCAAAAACAACTCACCAATGGCAAACTCATTATTTTTTTGCCTTGATAGGTTCATTTTAAACTATAGTGTATTTTATATTTGACATTTAGTCTCCTTTAGATCGTTTCGTCCTGTAACAACATATGGAGGCAACGCTCGTTCTGGGCAAGCGGGTGTCCTGCGATCTTCTTTATAAATTGCTCCAAGCCTTGTTGTTGCTCTTCAATTAATGACTCTTCAAAGATTCCTTCATCTCCTCGAAATGGGAGCCGTCTCTTCAGTGCTTTCCCAGGTAATGGCAGAACCACAATCTTGCTGTCCCTCTCCAGTTCATTCTTCATTTCCTCTCTCCCTCTCTCTTTTTCCTTCTCCCTATTTTTCCTCCCATTTTCTTTTCCTGTCTTCTTTTCTTCCTCTCTCTCTGTTTTCTCCCCTCCAATCACTCCCTCTCCTTCCACTCACTTGCTCTCTCTCCATCCTTTTATCCCTTCCATCTCCCTCTGTCTCTTTTTTCCCTTTATTTTCTCTATTCCTCCCTCTGTCAGTTCTTTTTCCTCTTTCCTTCTCTCTTTTTTCCCACCCAATACATGCTTGGATAGACTATTACAGTGCTTGGGTCTGCTCAACTCATTGTACATAGAGACCATTATGCATTCAGCTACTTGATAAAAAAAAAAAAAAAAAAACGAATTGCAGAGAAAGTACAATGTCCAGATTCCTCTCTAACCCCCTAAAGGGTAATATGGAACATGGGGGTCGTTAAACTTGTGAAGGAAATCACAGCTTTGTTTAGGTGCTACAGGCTGGAAAAGTTCATTTTCCTCTCTCAGAATGTGGACATTATCAGAGCAGCTCTTCTGTTCAGTGGAGTTCTGGGAATCCTGCCAGGAGGCTCTATGTTCCCACTGACTGTAACCCAATTCAAAGGAAGCTCCCCTGTTTCACTGCTTGTCGGCTTAGACGGGGTTGTGGCGCCTTGGACTGACTACATTAAATGGCTGTTGAATAAGAGGGTCTCAGTGCTGTGTGGATTTAACTTTTATATACTTTTAGCATATACTACAGTAAAAATTAGGAATTCAAATTGTATTTTTCATGCAATGATAATTACTCGTGTCATGGCATATGACTTCTATTTTGTTCAGTTGTGTACTGTAGCTGTGGCATTTTCTTCAAACTTTTTTAACAGAATGTATCACATAAACTCTCCACACAAGCTGATCTGTTAGCTGTTTTGTAACCTTTAATGTAGACCTGTCACCAGGGTGGATTTGATTTAAATCAGACTGATTTAAATCATGATTTAAATCACGATTTAAATCACTAGTCAGTAAGGCTTGATGTAAATCCTAGTTTTCTACATAAAGACTAATTCTTGCTGGTATAACTTTAATATGCAAGTAGATGAAGATTTTTAGAATAACAACTTTTCATATTAGTTTTTTTATCCCCAGTTTAATAGGTTAAACATTCATATTTGGACAACTTTTCTGTTGTACTTAGGAAGGAGAAAAATAATCATTACCTTAATAATAACAATTTAAATAGATTTATTCAACTGAAACAATAACATTCCAGCATATGTGATTTGCTTAAACATCCATGTTTGGTAACTAATTTGGCTAAACAAAATATATATATTTGAAGAAACTTAGACTGTCAGCCCCTTCCTCCTCACACTTAGTTTCACTTTCTTCTTGTGCAGATCTATTCCACTCCAAACAATCAGAAAAATATTGTTTCTATTCTATTCACTGAACTTCTTGAAACTTAGCACTGAAGGGGTTGATTCTGTATTCATAGGTTTGTAGAAGTTAGGATGAAGGTCTTTTTCTGAACTCTGTTCATGTTATAACATTTTTGCTGTGAAGAAGAGGCATGTGATCTCCGCTGAGTCAAATTCAGTTTTGAGAACTGCAAAAGTAAACCAATCATCTGTGATAATATCTTGTAGGCAGAGAAACTGCCCAATAATCTTACAAAAACCTCTGGAAGAGCATGACATTGTGAATGGATTCATGGAATTTATTTACCAAAAAAATGAAACATATACAGCCTTATTCTACATAATTAAAAAACTAATCTTTATTTCATGATGGAATAACCTTTGGGTGGTAATATATTTTCCTCAAAAAGCATTTTATTTTAAAAAAATCCAATTTAAATAAAAAAAAAATCAGATTTAAATTTAAAAAATACGATTTTTTTTTTTTTTTTTTTTTAAAAATCATTGATTTTTATCCACCCTGCTTTTAGCATATACTACAGTAAAAATTATGAATTCAAATTGTATTTTTCATGCAATGATCATTACTCGTGTCATGGCATATGACTTCTATTTTGTTCAGTTGTGTACTGTAGCTGTGGCTTTTTCTTCAAAGTGTTTTAACAGAATGTATCACATAAACTCTCTGCACAAGCTGATATGTTAGCCGTTTTGTAACCTTCAATGTAGACCTGTCACTAGATCTAGCTTTTCATCTTAAAGGACTATAACCCAATCATTAAAATGTAATTTAAGCATTAACATGTAAATATCTCTTTCATCCCATGAACTTTTCAATATAGCTGAGCCTAGTCCTGGATACCGAAACCTCAGACTCCCCGATCTAAGATTCAAACTCTCCAGTCCAGGAGTCATCTTACACTCTGCTTTTGCATGAGAGTATTGGGCCTGATGATAGCAATATAAACCAAGGTAGTGCGGCACTACATATAATTCATGAGATGTCAAACCAATATGAAGAATAAAATGGCAAGAACTGGTCACATAAATAATATTATCGATACCAATTCCACACAGTAAAAAGTAGGTAAGTGCTAATAAGGACACACTCCCCCTCCTGGATCCTCAACTGAGGGATCATAAGTAAGTGCAAAACAGTGTGCATCCCCTGGGGGATGAGGTGGTAACACAGTGAACCGTGCAAAACACTACTGGACAATACTATTGTACTCTATCCTATATTGTAACATGGATGCCGTAGTATAGTTAATCCACATGCAAGTAAATTCTTGTGCTTTTGCTGGTAGCATGCCAGTCCTCAGTAGCTGGAGTGCCCCCTCACCTTCCTGCCCAGGCCCCACAGGATCAATGAGCCTTATGAATCACTCAAAAAACACGATCCTCCCAGTCCTGGGTGGTCTTAGTAATGATGGTGGTACTCTTTTCCTCCTTATACTTGTTGCGCCTCCAGCCACTAGTACGTATGTAACTCTCCTGTGGTGCCTGTGGAATAGCCGTGTACACCGCGATGCGGGTCCCTGTAGCGTCTATAGGGTTATCTGGTGAAGTGAGGAGCGCGCAGTGCAGAGGTCAGTCCCGGCAGATGGACGGTGAAGGATCCCCTGGGCCTGATGATAGCCTTCTTTGAGGTGCTTATATTTACCCAGTTTTACCCCATCCCTATACAACAAAACATTCTATTGCCACGGGAGAAGTCAATCAACTATGGACAAACCAGCTCATTTGGCACTGAGGACCAGGTTGTGCCTGGCCCAGATACTCAGGCTCTAGAATCAAGGGAGTCTTTCTTTTCTGTCTTCTGGAAGATCCTCATGACAGATGCAGGCCCATCAAGCTGGTTAAGACTCCCGGGCACCCTGTCAGTGCAGGGAACTGGGTCACCGCAGGATTCCCCTCCCCTGATCAACATCTTGGGACGTAGGTGATTTGGTTGTCTTTGCAGCATTGGACCACCCTACTATTTTCATTTTTTGATACATCCTGCAGAAGGGTCATGTGATCTAGATTCAGTTGCATAATATGGCTGTGGCGTACATCAACCATCAGCAGAACTCCATATCTCCACCATGTCCTTGGTGTACATCCCAGGCCTAGACAATTGGCAGGTAGGCTTCCTCAGCTGACAGTTTCTGGACTCAGGGAGCAGTCCATAAGAAAAGAGGCATTTCTGCATCAGTGTCATAGTTGTGGGAACCTGGATGTGAACCTCCTGACCTCCAGGTTCAACAAAAAAATTAGGTTTGTATCTAGGTGCAGGGATCATCCTAGCAGAAGCAATGAATGATCTGGTGGCTCAGTGGAATCAGTACACCCTAAACTGCCTTTCCTCACCTGACGCTTCTTACTCATCCGCTTTACAGGATCAAGATGGAGGGCATTCTGGTGATGCTCACTGCTCCAGGGTGGCGCAGGTGAATGTGGTACACCAGTCTGCTAGTCTCCAGATCTCAACCCCATAGAAAACCTTTGGAGGGAGTTGAAAGTCCGTGTTGCCCAGCGACAGCCCCAAAACATCACTGCTCTAGAGGAGATCTGCATGGAGGATGGGCCAACATACCAGCAACAGTGTGTGCCAACCTTGTGAAGACTTACAGGAAACGTCTGACCTCTGTCATTGCCAACAAAGGATTTATAACAAAGTATTGAGATGAACTTTTGATATTGACCAAATACTTATTTTCCACCATAATTTGCAAATAAATTCTTTCCAAATCAGCCAATGTGATTGTCTGGATTTTTTTACTCATTTTGTCTCTCATAGTTGAGGTCTACCTATGATGCCAATTACAGGCCTCTCTCATCTTTTTAAGTGGGAGAACTTGCACAATTGGTGGCTGACTAAATACTTTTTTGCCCCACTGTATATAATAAATTATTATAATTCCTGCGAGGTTTGTCATCATCAGCATACCTTCCTTGGTGTGAGTCTTAGGGCTTCCACCCTAGGAGTTTGTATGTGGGACAAACAGGACTGCAGAACGGGAGCAACAATTCTAGGGCCATAATTTATAGTTAAAGTGGAGTTCCACTCAAAAGCGGAAGCTACACTTATTTGCCTCCCCCCCCTCCACTGCCATTTTTTGCACCTTTTCGGGGGGAGCGGGTACCTGTTTTTGACAGGTACCCTCTCCCACTGCCGGCTCAGTTCGCTGCGGCGAAGTGAGCCGGAAGTTTGGCCCCCTCCTCCCTCCTGCAGTCTCCTGGGAACTTTCACAGGTCCCAGAAGACTGCTGGACCAATCAGGATGCTTGGCGCGACTCATTCATGCGCAGTGGGCACCCGGCTGTGAAGCCGCAAGCTGTCACACTGCCTGGTGCCCAGAGTTGAGATGCCGGTGCCGTGGAGGAGAGAAGGAAAGAAGGGACAGTGCGGGTGAGAACTTCACTGAACTCCGGAACATGTGAGTGTTTATTAACCCCCGGTTCACACCTATGCAGGGGCGGACTGACTATTTGGAAACTCGGGCACTGCCCGAGGGCCCAGGGTCAGTAGGGGGCCCCATGAGATGCCCCTGCTACCTTTTTCATAGGCTTTTTTGAGTTTGGGCAAGGACACAGGGGCCCCATGATCCCCTATTGCCCGGGGGCCCCATAAGTTGTCAGTCCGCCCATGCACCTATGTGACCATGCGGGCCGCGTTTTGCTCGGGCACGAGAGCCCATTCATTTGAATGGACTCCCATGCCCGTGATATGCAGGGAAAGAAGTCCCTGCACTACTTTGCAAAACACAGCCCGCATGGGAACCGAGGTTCCCAGTACGGTTGCGTTTCCCAGTGCCGGTGGCGTGTCGTTAGATCTAATGGAACCCGCCCACGGGTCTGCAATTTTCTGTGTGGGTGGTGCGGATGCACGGATTTTCGTGCGGATCCGCAGCGGCACCACCCACACAGATGTGAACCGGGGGGTGAAGGCCAACAGCCACACTTTTTGTAGTTGATGACTTTTAATAAACACAAAAATGTCTGGAACTCCGCTTTAAGATCCAAAAGGATAAACTGTGAAGGTAAAGTGTTGCCTGTGGACAATTTTAGGCTTCACAATCTTTTGCGATTTCACAGGCGTGCACAACTTGAAGGTTTGACATGTTTGGTATTCTTTTTTATTTCAGAAAAAAAAGTTGGGTATAATATTGTGATTGTTTGCAGTAAATAATCCCCAGTAATCCTATTTCCTAGTATTATGGGATATTCATTGCTAACCTCCTGCTTTGTTCTCTTTCACCCGCACACTCCATATTACCTCCCGTGTCCTCCTTGCAGCCTCTCCCTGTGTGATATTTGATAACCAGAAACGGTTTATGAGACAGATGGGCGGCTGCTTGGATACCGAGAACAAGACATAGGTGAGTCTTTCTGCAGTTCCCATGGACTAAACAAGGAGGCGCTCTTGGCTTTGTGTAGCTGGACTCTCCACAATGTATTCCTGTAATAATCTCTAGTAATAAATGGTTGTACTCAGTGGATTTTACTAATGTAATACTGGCAGGAGAAACAAAATAATCACATTCTGCAGCATAAAACTCTAAATACTCACCTGTCCCACTGCCCCTTCCTTAACCCCTTGCCCTCCAGAGGATTCACCGCAATATTTTTGACTTTTTGTTATTAAACATGTCCATTAAAAAAATTTAAAAATCAAATTTCGTCATAAATTTAGGGTAAAATGTATTCTGCTCCATGTCTGCTAAAAAAAAATCCCAATATGTGCAAATTAATTGGTTTACGTGAAAGTTATAGCGTTTACAAATGGCGGTATATATACTGGGTTTTTTTTTTTATACTAGTAATGGCGGGGATCAGCGGCTTATATCGGGACTGTGGGACTGCAGCAGGCATTCTGACACTGGGGGGGGGGGGGGACTGACTTGGTGTCACTGACATCCCCCGTGACACCAATACAGTGCTCAGTGCTAATAAAAAGCACCGACACTGTACTAATGGCACTGCGCAGGAAGTGGTTAACATGTGGAGCGATCAAAGGGTTAACTGTGCTGTTTCACATTGTGCTGTGTCTGTGCTTTCCACTGTAGGCACACTGCTTTGTATAGCTCTGCTATGCAGTGGTCTCCAAAATGCAGCCTGGGGACCAGATGTGGCCCTTTAACTAGCCTCAATCTGGCCCTTGGGGCACGATTTAATCAACTGACATCAATGATGGGACACTATTCCTCCCGCCGACACCATCAATGGCACTATTCTTCCCGCCGATGCCATCAATGGCACTATTCCCCCCGCTGACGCCATCAATGGCACTTCCTCCCACCGACGCCATCAGTGACACTATTCTTCCCACCGACACCACCAATGGCACTATTCCTCCCACTGACGCCATCAATGGGACTATTCCGCCCACCAACGCCATCAATGACACTATTCCTCCCACCGACGCCATCAATGGCACTATTCTTCCCACCGACACCACCAATGGCACTATTCCGCCCACTGACGCCATCAATTGCACTATTCCTCCCACCGACGCCATCAATTGCACTATTCCACTGACGCCATCAATTGCACTATTCCTCCCACCGACGCCATCAATTGCACTATTCCACTGACGCCATCAATTGCACTATTCTTCCCGCCGACACCATCAATGGCACTGTTCTTCTTGTGTCTGCGAGGAAACCCACACAGGCACAGGGAGAAGACGCAAACTCCAGGCAGGTGTTGTTGTGGTTAGGATTTCAACTGCCGGGAGGAAACCCATGCGGGCACAGGGAAAACATGCAAACTCCAGGCGGGTGGTGCCGTGGTTGCGATTTCAACCGCCAGGAGGAAACCCACACAGGCACAGGGAGAAGACGCAAACTCCAGGCAGGTGTTGTCGTGGTTAGGATTTCAACTGCCGGGAGGAAACCCATGCGGGCACAGGGAAAACATGCAAACTCCAGGCGGGTGGTGCAGTGGTTGCGATTTCAACCGCCAGGAGGAAACCCACACAGGCACAGGGAGCACATTCAAACTCCAGGCAGGTGAGGCCGTGGTTGGGATTTGAACCGCTGGGAGGAAACCCACGCAGGCACAGAGAGAACATGCAAACTCCAGGCAGGTGATGGCGTGGTTGGGACTTGAACCAACGACCCTAGTACTGCCAGGCAGAAGTGCTAACTATTGAGTATAAAAAAAAAATCAAAAATGCACATAAAAAACCCTCAAAATGTTCCTGAAACCGTGCTGCCAAAATGCATCAGCCACACACGCATACATGTGAACCTAGCCTTACGTTCATTGATCATACAATCAGATTGTACAGTGAATGGACAGCTTTCAGGTCCTGGCACATTCACCGATCTCATCTAGGACCATGTGTGATATTTCTTCTCATGGTCGATCGATGACCCATACAGGACAAGTGATCGCTTCCCACCATCAACGTCCATTACCACCCCTAACAAGATCAGGGCCCCCCCAAACAAAGGCTCTCTGTATCCCCCCCCACAAGGATGGAGCACCCAGTGACCAATCCCGCAGATTCAGCCCATTCCATTTCCCTGGCCGGCGAATCTGAGCAATAAAAAAAAAAATCTGCATTGCACTTTTGGGTAAGAAGTGAACTGTAGTAACCCCGCGGGGCTGTGAACACGGGGGAGGTGAATGACCTGGAATAGGACTCGGTGGGGAGATGCTCGGCTTGCATCATCGCTGGGCTGCCTGGAGCCCGCCCACTTCTGCTCAGTCATCACATCACCCTATCTCCTAGCAACACCCACACATATCTGCTGATTGGTCAGGGAACGCCCACCTCCGCACACCTTGAATGGGCGGCTGTTCCATTAAGAAGAATGTCCCCTCCTGGCAGCAATGCCGCAAAGCGCGGCGAGGCCCGATGTGTGTTGTGTGTCACAACTTGTCCACATTGTACCGCTGTGACTCCGGGTCACTTCCGGGTGACGGGGAGATATTGGGCCGCGAGTAGCGGAGGCGTGCATTGGTGGGGAAGGCTCGGCGTGATTCTAGGAAGGAGTGTGTATAGGGGGGGGGGGGGGTTATTCCAGTTCATTCCTGGAGGGTGACTAACCGGCACATACTTTGCAGCTGAATGCTCATTTACGGCTGGAGAAAAAATCACAGGTGCATTAAAAAAAAAAAACACCCAAAACCGAATTTGTCTCTCCATTTATTTTTTTAAAATATTTTTTCTGCGATTATGTTTTTTTTTATAGTAAAAAAAAAGTGCAACTTTATATGTAGTTGTTCCCACACCCGCTGAAGGTTGAAATGAGGCTTTCAGTGGAAGGGTCTTCTCTGTAGGGCTGGCCATACACTATACAATTTTCTGTCCAATTTCTGCACAATTTCCAGATGCGTTTCTGCCTGTGCGTTTTTGGCTCATTCCGATGCCGTTTGTGATGCATTCCGGTTAATTTTTTACCCCTCGCATTTTCTTCAATTTAAATAGGGCCATGTGCGTTGCAGTGCGTTTTGGGTGCATTCTGGAGCGCTTTTTGATTTGTTTTTTTGATGCGTTCCAGGTAATTTTTTCCCCCCTCACTTTTTCTTAAATTTAAATAGGGCCATGTGCATTGCAGTGCGTTTTTTTGCGCATTCTGGTGCATTTTTGATGCATACCAGTTAATTTTTACACCTTTTTCAATTTAAATAGGGACGTGTGTTGCCGTGCGTTTTTGGTGCATTTTTTTATGTTTTTGATGCGTTCCATGTCATTTTTTCCCCTCTCTTTTTCTTCAATATAAATAGGACCATGTGCGTTCCAGTGCATTTTTGATGCGTTCCAGTTCATTTTTTCACCTTTTTCTTCAATTTAAATAGGGCCATGTGCGTTCCAGTGCATTTTTGATGCGTTCTAGTTCATTTTTTCTCCCTCTCCTTTTCTTCAATTTAAATAGGGACGTGCGTTTTTGGATGCGTTTTACTGCGTTCCAGTGCATCTCTGTGCAGGAAAAATGCAGCCTGTTCTACTTTTTTTTTTTCTCTGCAACCGGATTGCACTGGAACTGCAAGCACTGATATGAACTATGACACCATATAACCTGCTTTCTGTGCGTTTTGGATGCAGAAAAAAACAAACAAACGCATGTAGTGTAAAATGGCCCTTAGGCAGGCATGAAAAAAATGCTGTAAAGTGAGTGGTTTTAAAAAATAAATATTTATTTTATTTTTTTTTTAACCACATGCCGCCCAGCCACTGTATAAATACGGTGGCAGGGCGGCACGGCTGGGCAAAACCACGTTTTAAAACGTGTGTTTTGTAAACAGATAGGGGGTGCGCGCGAGGTGCGCCGCCGCCCTACCTGTCCCGCCAATCACAGCCACGGATGTCAGTCGCCGGGTCACAGCCGGTCCTTACCGGCTATGTCCCGGCGATCGGCAGCAAACAGTGACAGAGAGCAGGGCTGCAGTAGCTGTGCTTTCTGTCAGTTTCCTGACAGCTCCAGGACACACTGATCGGGACAGAAGAGTTTCTCTCTCCCGATCAGCGGTGTCCCGTCCAGCACACCCCCGCCCCCTAGTAAAACACTCCCCTCACACAGATAACCCTTCCCTACAAAATAAAGTTAACCCCTTCCTCCCCAGTGCCATTAGTACAGTGTCAGTGGGTTTTTTTTTAGCACTGATCACTGTATTGGTGTCACTGGGGATGTCAGTGACCCCAAGTCAGTACCCCCCCCTAGTGTCAGAATGTCCGCTGCAGTCCCGCAGTCCCGCCATAAGTCGCTGATCGCCGCCGTAAGTCGCTGATCGCCGCCATTATTATAAAAGAAAAACTAAAAATCCCAGTATCTTTCCCGCCATTTGTAAACGCTATAACTTTCACGTAAACCAATTAATTTACACGGATTGGGTTTTTTTTTAGCAAAAACATGTCGCAGAATGCATTTTGGCAGAAATTTATGACTAAATTTGATTTTTAATTTTTTTTTACTGGACATGTTTTATAGCAAAAAGTCCAAAATATTGTTTTTTTTCCTCAAAATTGTCAGCCTTTTTTTTATAGCGCAAAAAATAAAAACCACACAGGCGATCAAATACCACCAAAAGAAAGCTCAATTTGTGGGAAAAAAAGATGTAAATTTCATTTATGTACCGTATTGCATGACCGCGCAATTGTCTGTTTAGCGCAGCGCTGTATAGCAGAAAAATGGCGTAAATTGCAGTATCTGTACCATAGTTTGTAGACGCTATAACTTCCACACAAAGCAATCAATATACACTTATTGGGGTTTTTTTTTTACCAAAAACATGGAGCAGAATACATTTTGGCCTAAATTTATAACCAACTTTGAGTTTACTATATATTTTTTATAGCTGAAAGTAAAAAATATTGTTTTTCTTCAAAATGTTTGGTCTTTTTTTGTTTATAGCGTGAAAAATAAAAAGCGCACAGGTGATCAAATACCACCGAAAGAAAGCTCTATTTGTGTGAAAAAAAACGTAAATTTTGTTTGGGAGCAGCATTGCATGACCGCGCAATTATCAGTTGAATTAGTGCAGCGCCGAGTAGCAAAAAGAGGCGTGGCCATTAAGGGGGGTAAATCCTCAGGAGGGCAAGTGGTTAATCAATTTACAAAATACAAAGTCAGTGAACAGAAGAAAAATCTAGATGATGTCAATAAATGGTGTGACCAGCCTTTGCCTTCAGCCCAGGTTCACACTGATGTGGTGCAGAATTCATAGCATTTTCTGTGCGAATTCCGCACCGCATCAGAATCGCACCCCGTTCATGCGAACCGATGCGGGTGTGTATGTTAACAACACCCCGAAAGCGGTCTGCAAAACGCGGTGCCATGTGCAGAATCGGATCGCATAGGTGTGAATACCCATGCGATCCAATTCTAGTGCAAACACAAAAAAGGGTCCTGCATGTTTTGGGTGCGGTGCGATTAGAGCCATACAAAATGTACGGCTCCGATCGCACCGCACACAAATCACATGGGATTTGCAGAGGATTGTAGTGCGATTCCTGTGCGAATCACATGCAATATACCGCATGGCACATATGTGAACCCGGGCAGAGGCTTTATTTCTTTGCACAGTGCTATGTCTAACAGTGAACATGTTTAATGGAGAGCAGAAAGCTGACTTTATCGGTTTGCTGTTGCTCCTTCATTATCCAATCACAAACTGGAGGTGAACAACATTAACTGCTTTCATCTGCCCTATAGCAAAAATACTGCTACAGGGCGGCACGGGTGCACAAAATCACATATATATGTGCATTTCTGGGTAGGGGGTTTGTTTGCCCTACCTGCACCGCCATTCGCAGCCACAGCTGTCAATAGCCGGGTCCTGGCCAGTGATTACTCGCCGGCGCCTGGTGATTGCCGAGGATCTCCGACGGGGAGAACTGTTTGTAAACTCTGCACAACACACACTCCTGAACTCTGCACAGCGCACACTCCTGAACTCTGCACATCACACACTCCTGAACTCTGCACAGCGCACACTCCTGAACTCTGCACAGCGCACACTCCTGAACTCTGCACAGCGCACACTCCTGAACTCTGCACACCACACACACTCCTGAACTCTGCACATGACACACTCCTGAACTCTGCACATCACACACTCCTGAACTCTGCACAGCACACACTCCTGAACTCTGCACATCACACACTCCTGAACTCTGCATGGCACACACTCCTGAACTCTGCACGGCACACACTCCTGAACTCTGCACGGCACACACTCCTGAACTCTGCACATCACACACTCCTGAACTCTGCACAGCACACACTCCTGAACTCTGCACATCACACACTCCTGAACTCTGCACATCACACACTCCTGAACTCTGCACATCACACACTCCTGAACTCTGCACATCACACACTCCTGAACTCTGCACATCACACACTCCTGAACTCTGCACACCACACACTCCTGAACTCTGCACGGCGCACACTCCTGAACTCTGCACGGCGCACACTCCTGAACTCTGCACATCACACACTCCTGAACTCTGCACGGCACACACTCCTGAACTCTGCACGGCACACACTCCTGAACTCTGCACATCACACACTCCTGAACTCTGCACATCACACACTCCTGAACTCTGCACATCACACACTCCTGAACTCTGCACAGCACACACTCCTGAACTCTGCACATCACACACTCCTGAACTCTGCACATCGCACACTCCTGAACTCTGCACACCGCACACTCCTGAACTCTGCACAGCGCACACTCCTGAACTCTGCACGGCGCACACTCCTGAACTCTGCACGGCACACACTCCTGAACTCTGCACACCACACACTCCTGAACTCTGCACATCACACACTCCTGAACTCTGCACACCACACACTCCTGAACTCTGCACAGCACACACTCCTGAACTCTGCACGGCACACACTCCTGAACTCTGCACTCTGTACATAGTGGTTGTCAGGGATCCCGGCGCCTCGGCGGTGCGCGCATGCACAGAGTGCCAGCTCGTCCGATCCGGCGAGCACTGAATCCTAAGCGATTGCGGCGGCGGCCGCGCATGCGCACTAGAGATCGCGGCCGCACCAGTGAGAGCACAGGGCGGCCTATTTAAACCTGCCCTGTGCATTTCTAAATCGCCTTATGGTCTTGTTCCTGTGTTCTTGATTACTCCTGCGTTCCTGATACCTTGTTGCCAACCCAGCCTGTTCCTGATACTGCTGCCTTCTCCTGCTCTGACCCCTGGCTATTCCTGACTACTCCCTACCTGTTCCTGATTGCCTGACCTCCTGTTACTGAACCCGGCTTGTGACCTGTTGTTCTTCTGCCTGCCGCTCTACACTGTCTGCTCCGCTGTTACTGACCCGGCCTGTCTGACCACGCATACCTCTTCATGTCTGGCTCTCACCTGCTCTACGCCATTGGCTTCCGCCTCTACCACAGCTGGTGTTCCTCGGGGGTCGCGACCTGGTCCCAAGCTGCTTCAAGTCCATCCCCACCATCAGGGGCTCTGGTGAACCAGCAGACTGAGGCTTAGACTCCGCGCCCTGAGGGATTCCGGCCAGTGGGCTGCTAGAGGCTACCGCCAGTCGGCCGCTGACAGTGGTGCCCCTGAACTCTGCATACATAGTCTTACAGACACAACCAGCCCTTGGAAGGCAACCTAATGCTGATGCGACCGTGATGGAATTGAGTGTGACACCCCTGCCCTGTAACCTTCGGATCAGCCTTTCTCAACTTTTTCAACACAGAGGAACCCTTGAAATAACTTTCCGGTCTCAGGGAACCCCTGCGAGTTACTGGATCTACAACTCATGATACATTATTAGTGTGATGGTCAGTGGGAAGAATGCTCCTTACACTGTGGGGAGAATTACCTCCTTACAGACAGCTGAAAAGATCAGTGGGAACAGGCAGAAATTGCACAAGGAACCCCTAGCAACCTCTGGAGGAACCCTAGGATTCCATGGAACCCTGGCTGAGCTTTAGATAATCATACGGTTCCTGCGCTAACCTTCCAACCTTCTTTCTCGCTGTTATAAAAATATGTCCCAGTTGGGTATTTGGAGCTCCTGGTCCTGGAAGACTAAAATTCACACATGGAGCTCCTATCTATTCACTCAGGAGTAAGGTGTTCCTGGAAATGATGTTGCACTGAAAATCTCATTAAGATTGTGATGTATGAGTGACCCAAATGTTCTGCAACATATGACATACGTGGGTGCACCTCCTCCCCCGCCGACTGTTCCATTAGTCTCCATGCCGACGGGGCAATTTAATAACACTGGTAATGTTAGCTATGTAAATCACGTTAAAAACTTTAGTTTTTCAGCATTTTTTAGCTTTTTTTGTATTAGCGTTTTTCAGTTTTTTTGCGTTTGCGTTTTTTTTACCAAAAAATTCCCCTGCTAACAAACGTTGATTACAGTCTACGTGTGCATGGACTCGTAGGTTAACATGCTGGGGACAGGGGAGGACTGACAACTCATGGGGCCCCTGGGCAATAGGAAATCATGGGGCCCCTGTGTCCTCACACACACTCAAACCACACCCACAAAAGCCTATGAAAGGTACCAGGGGCATCTCATGGGGCCCCCTACTGACCCTGGGCCCTCGGGCAGTGCCCAAAAGGTCAGTCCGCCCCTGGACACAACCATACTTGGCCAATGAGGTCACCTGGAATTCCCCCATGACGTCACTGATCAAATATGGTCATGTCTATATCTGGTCATTGACATCACCTTGGATACCGCTCCTCTTTGTTTAACTTCAGCAGCCCGGCTTGGGATCTGTCATTCACAGCAAGCAGTTGTAGGGAGCAGATGTGTATGTGTTTTTTTTTGTGGACAGACGGGGTTTCCCCTGTTGAGAGCATGAAAGGTACCAGGGTCATCTCATGGGCACCCTACTGACCCCGGGCCCTGGGGCAGTGCCCGATTGCCTAAATGGTCAGTCCGCCCCTGGCTGGGGAGCTTACTGGCTGTAGGAAAAAACATCAAAATCCAAAAAAAGCCGCTGTAAAAATGTCCAGTGTGCATGAGGACTTATAATATACGGCAATCCTATTTTAGAAACCGTCGTGGTTATTTACTAAGTGCATAGTAACTCCTAGGAACTAATCAGTTTGCATGTCTTTATTGGCTTTTTTTGCACACATTTCAGGCTTGAGCAATTTTTGTTTCTTTTCGTGTTGGCCAAAGGAAAGTTAATTACTCAAGAAAATGAATGGGAATGCACGATACACCTGTTTTTCAGGTGCTTCTGTTAACCCCTCATGCACACGGGACGTTTTGATAACTCTGGTAACATGTGTTTTTGGGTTTAACTGCGTTTTGTCACGATTAGCGGCGTTTTCCTGTGTTTTTCTGCGTTTAGCGGTCTTTTTAACCCCCAAAATTTTTTTCTTGGTCAAAAAAAGTTTTCTGCATTTTACCACGTTTTGTAGCATTAGAGCGTTTTTACAGCTAAAAAAACTCCTCTAGAAACCCACTAGTCCTAGGTTTTTTTTCCAGCCAAAAAATGTTGGTTACAGCCTATGTGTGTATGGACACATAGGATAACATGCTGGGGGGTTTACTGGCTGTAGAAAAAAACGTCTAAAGACAAAAACAGCCGCTGTAAAAACATTAAGTGTGCATGAGGACTAAAATTGAATGGGGCCAAAACTCATTTTTCAAGCAATGAGCTTCAAGCAACACAACACTTAGGTGTGAATGGGCACCACTGAATTTAATGGAAATTCTAGTATCAAAAGTTGATGCACTTCTAGTGAAGCTTCAGATCCTTCAGGAGTGGATTGGGCCTTGGATTGCAGTAGAAGGAATACAGTTAAAGGATAACAACACTTTCATAAGTCGTTCTTAAATTTTCTACCCCACCCTGTACCTTCACCCCAGAATCTTGACCAGCCATTTCCATTTTATTCTATGGGGCCGTTCAGATCTGAGCAATATCATGTCAAAGAAGTACAGGTGCTTCTTTGGGACAGGCCTGTGCCATAGAAGTTCAACACGATTGCCTGAAAAACACATGTAATATGCATTTTTCAAGTTTTTGTGCCTAACAGCCAGTCTTCTCCTTGTAACCTGCTTTCCATTGGCCAACAAAAAGGCTTGCGCCTGAAAACACTTGTAAAAACACGCAAAAATACGCTTCAACACAGCGGAACCCAGTCCTAAGCAGGCCACAGTTGAGTCAAAAACTGAACGAAATTGTTGGTTGTTCTTTTTTCACATCATTAGTGTGCCAGCTGAAAAACACGATTTCCATGTTGCAATCGAAAGTGCCTGATCCAACATACTGGATTTTATGTAGAAAGATGAAACAAATGATGGCACAATTGTATTTTAATTTTTCGATTGACAAAATTTTCTTTTTTTTTTATACCCATCAGCCAGAACTACACTGTGCATCTCATGGCGGACTCTCCTGGCTGGTCCTTTCCTTCTATGAGTGCTTACAAATTCCAATGTTCCCATGGAAAGGTTTTCTTATGGGTGTCCCATTCTTCTCTAGGAATGAACGAGAAGCTGGAGCCCACAAAGGTGAGCAGAAACACCCGAAACTCCAAGGCAGACAGAAACAGCTGGGAATTATGGCAGGGAGGTCTAGCTGTTCAAGTATCCAACTCAGGTTCTAACTGGTAATGGTACAAAAAATGGCCACTGCCCCGGTCTATAACTGGTTTTTACAGCAAGGAACACATGGACGGGCAACACATGTCAAAAAAAAGAAAGTTTCCACCTCAACTTGCCAGCCAGCTTACTAACAACCGAATTAACCTGTCTATGCGTTAAAAACAGGGGTTTAGTTAGCATACATTTGCAAATACATACGTAAGCCACAGAGCCAAGTCACGGCACCCCGATATTCTGTGTCCTAACCACAAATTTTGGGAGCCCCCATAGTATGTTCCCATGAAAAGGTTTTCTGTTGGGTCTCCCATTCTTCTCTAGGAATGAACGAAGAGCTGGAGCCCACAAAGGTGAGCAGAAACACCCGAAACTCCAAGGCAGACTGAAACAGAGCTGGGAATTATGGCAGGGAGGTCTAGCTGTTCGAGTATCCAAGTCAGGTTCTAACTGGTAATGGTACACAAAATGGCCACTGCCCTGGTCTATAACTGCTTTTTACAGCAAGGAACACATGGACGGGCAACACATATCAAAAAAAAGAAAAGAAAGTTCCCAGTTCAACTTGCCAGCCAGCTTACTAACAACCGAATTAACCTGTCTATGCGTTAAAAACAGGGGTTTAGTTAGCATACATTTGCAAATACATACGTAAGCCACAGAGCCACGTCACGGCACCCCGATATGCTGTGGTCCTAACTCTACAAATTTTGGGAGCCCCCATAGTATGTTTCCATGGAAAGGTTTTCTGTTGAGTCTCCCATTCTCTGGGAATGAACGAAGAGCTGGAGCCCACAAAGGTGAGCAGAAACACCAGAAACTCCAAGGCAGACTGAAACAGAGCTGGGAATTATGGCACGGAGGTCTCGCTGTTCGAGTATCTAAGTCAGGTTCTAACTGGTAATGAGCTGAGGTTTGGGCCAAACCCGTGGGAAGCTGTCATATGATAGCAGTCACTGGCCAAATTGGCTGCGGCCAGGGAATTCTCTGCCCCAACTCCGCACACAACATGGGGGGTGGAGATCTTCGTGGGATCATTGACCTAATATGGCCACAAATATGGGACTCACAGTGTGACTCTGGAGTATATAGCTAGGTTCACACTTGAGCGTTGGTTCTTTTGTTAAGCCAAATGGAAAACAGTTTACTGCGAGTAGGGAACTGGCTGATAGGTGCAAGAATTTAGAGGCTTGTCCAAATATGGCCATTTTAGGTCAATGATGTCACCAGTATCTCCGCTCCTTTGTGACATGCCGCAGGATGGGGAGTTTACCATCCTCAGCTGATTGGGCTAGCGGCCTGCTATCGTGTGACAGCTAGTTTGGGCTGAACCAGGTTGGCCCCGAGCCTTAGTTGATAATTTGACCTGACCTGCTCAACAGGTGACTCTTATACCTAAAGCATCACTTTTAAGTGGACTGGCCCTTTAAAGAAGAACTGCAGTCCTTTTAATTTCATCTAAGTGATAGGTCCCCTTTCATTATAAACACGAAATGTATTAAATTATATTATAAGGTCTGCACCACTCCAGCGGTGATGGATGGGTTGTCTTGATGGGTAATTGAGTGTATTTGATTTCTTGGGCAGCCATGCATACTCAGCTCAGGCTGGCTGTTATACAACAGGACCTGTTAGCTAGTGATGCATACAGAATGAGAGCTTCGTGGCTCCTGATGCTGATGGATTAGCGCCCCTCAAGGGGCCTCAGGCTTCCAGATGGAACCCGACAGTGAATTTGAAGCCCTTGCTGGGCTCTAATGAAATCCGGCTCCACCAAAACCTGTGTGGGCAATACTGCCGTACATCCCAACTGCTCCTCATTTAAAGGTACTGTCCCTCTTTTGATACTAAGTCCCTCTGTCCCTCTTTTAGAGCTGGTACGAATATCCATATAAATAAATGCAATAAATGAAACATGGGCCTACTTACCACCTTTCACAATGCCCTCTGTAAAGTAATCCTCCATGGATCACTTTTCAGAAGGGCAGCAATATTACCTGCCCATGTGAACAAGCCTGAACAGTAATTGTTTTCTTTAATAAATTTGGAATTCTGCAAGGACATCATTCCATCAGTGCCCCTAACTGATCTAAAAAACCAGCAGTAATACTGTTTTCCATCAATCATGTATACAGTGAGGAACAGAAGTATTTGAACACCCTGCGATTTTGCAGGTTCTCCCACTTAGAAATCATGGAGGGGCCTGAAATTCACATTGTAGGTGCATTCCCACTCTGAGAGACAGAATTTAAAAAAAAATTCAGGAAATCACATTGTATGATATTTATAGAATGTATTTGTCTTGCACTGCTGAGCATAAGTATTTGAACACCTGAGAAAATCAGTGTTAATATTTGGTACAGAAGCCTTTGTTTGTAATTACAGAGGTCAAACGTTTCCTGTAGTTCTTGACCAGGTTTGCACTGCAACAGGGATTTTGGCCCACTCCTCCACACAGATCTCCTCTAGATCTGTCAGATTTCGGGGCTGTCGCTGAGCAACACAGAGTTTCAGCTCCCTCCAAAGATGTTCTATTGGATTTAGGTCTGGAGACTGGCTAGGCCACTCCAGAACCTGGATATGCTTCTTACGGAGCCACTCCTTGGTTATCCTGGCTGTGTGCTTCGGGTCGTTGTCATGTTGGAAGACCCAGCCACGACCCATCTTCAATGCTCTGACTGAGAGAAGGAGGTTGTTGCTCAAAATCTTACAATAAATGGTCCCATTCATCCTCTCCTTAATACAGTGCAGTCCTCCTGTCCCCTTCACAGAAAAGCACCCCCAAAGCATGATGTTACCACCCCCATGCTTCACAGTAGGGATGGTGTTCTTGGGATGCAACTCATGCTTCTTTTTCCTCCAAACACGACGAGTGAAGTTTAGACCAAAAAGTTCTACTTTGGTCTCATCTGACCTCATGACTTTCTCCCATGCCTCCTCTGGATCATCCAGATGGTCATTGGCAAACTTCAGACGGACCTGTACATGTGATGACTTGAGCAGGGGAACCTTCCGTGCAATGCATGATCTGAAACCATGACGGCGTAGTGTTCTACCGACAGTGACCTTTGAAACTGTGGTCCCAGCTCTCTTCATGTCATTGACCAGCTCCTCCCTTGTAGTTCTTGGCTGATTCCTCACCTTTCTTATCATCAGTGATCCCCCACGAGGTGAGATCTTGCATGGAGCCCCAGTCCGAGGAAGACTGACAGTCTTATTTAGCCTCTTCCATTTTCTAACAATTGTTCCAACAGTTGATCTATTTTCACCAAGCTGCTTGGCAATTGCCCCGTAGCCCTTTCCAGCCTTGTGGAGGTCCACAATTTTGTTTCTGGTGTCTTTTGACAGCTCTTTGGTCTTGCCCATGGTAGTAGTTGGCGTCTGACTGACTGTGGGGTGGACAGGTGTCTTTAAAGAGCTCAGACAGGTGCTACTAAGTTAGATTAATGAGTGGAGTAGAGGTGGACTTTTTAAAGGCACAGTAACAGGTCTTTGAGAGCCAGAATTCTTGCTGTTTCTTAGGTGTTCAAATACTTATGTTCAGCAGTGCAAGACAAATAAATTCTTTACAAATCATACAATGTGGTTTCCTGAATTTTTTTTTATAAATTCTGTCTCTCAGAGTGGGAATGCACCTACAATGTGAATTTCAGACCCCTCCATGATTTCTAAGTGGGAGAACTTGCAAAATCGCTGTTCAAATACTTCTGTTCCTCATTGTAAATGTGATATCAAGCAGAGCTGGCCTTGTAATATTATTAGTGTCACTTTGGCCAGGCAGTCATGACACATTGGTGATGGTCTATCACTGATGGACACCCAATGTTTTAAGCTATTTGGCCAAAAAATTTGCAAAAACTTAACCATCACACTTACATGGACTTGTTGGACATCCCATTCCAAAACGATGGCCATTGATGTTGGTGTTGGCCTCCTTTTGCAGCTTTAACAGCCTCCACTCTTCTGGGAAGGCTGTCCACAAATTTGGAGGATTTTTGAGGGACTATGTGCCTATTCAGCCAAAAGAACATTTATGGGGTCAGTTACTGGTGTTGGATAAAAAGACCTCATTCAGAGTCGGGGTTCCAATTCATCCAATTGACAATCAGTAGGGTTGAGGTCAAGGCTCTGTGTAGGACACTCAAGTTCCTCCAAACCAAACTCATTAAACCATGTCTGTATGTATGTAGAGGGCTTTGTACACAGGAGCATAGTCATGCTGGAACAGAAAAAAGACCTTTACCAAATACCACAGTTTTCCTTTCCTAATGAGCTCCATGTCGGTCTACCAGTAAGTATGCTTCCCCCATACTCCCATCTGTCAGGACATATCTCATAGATTTGACTTCCTCTCCCAGGCTAGATTTCTGCACTTGGGTGGGAGTCTGTACTGACACGGAGCTTGTCAGGAAAGGAAAATTTTGGTAAGTATTTGGCATTCCATTTTCCTGACAGCTCTATGTCAGCCTATCAATGGGAACTAATTAGCTCACCAGGGTGGGATTGGCCATTTGAGCTTGGCTGTTGATAAGCCATATGTATATTTTTCCAGACTTCTAAAGACATTAGTACACATTATTATCTTTCTATTCATCATTAGGAACATCCCGAGGAGGGCTTAGGACCCTTGTTTTATACAACTAAGCACTGTTTACTAAAGTCCAACCCTTTGAAATACTTGCAGTCAATACCAGTGTTTCATTTAAAGCGTGGATCCTGAGGAAGCAAATGCAGCGAAACGCGTTGATCCCATACACTTACTGTGCATCTTACTGCTATTTGAATGTAACCGCATGCTGATGTCATTGTTAAACATCATTTGGTTTTAAAATGTGAAGTGTGACTGTTTTTTTAATGAGGAACTAAATAAAGTACTGTATATATATATTTTTTTACTGTAGTTCGATTGTGATATTACAGATTTATCTTCCCGGTGGCTGACACATACAAAGTCCCATTTTGACTGGAGATAGAACAGGACCACCCGGTTTGACCGGATGCAACTGTACACTCCGGTTTTCTGTTCTAAATTTGGCCATTCTATCAGCATTTTTGAGGGCGTTCAATGAAAACAAACACTATTTCTTTCAGACCTGCTTTCAAATAAAGTTTTCTAAAACCAACAACTTTTTTGTTTAATTTTGGAGATATGGAGAAATGTTAAAAATCTTTTTCTGTGTCTAATTGGAGAAATTTCTCTTCACTTCCTTTTTCAAAGTAAACTACCACTCTCATTTGTGCCCCATGTACTGGAGATGAACAAAGGCAGAAGTGTTTGAAGTCCAGGCTGTGCGGCAGCTATGGCTCCCCCCGTAGATACAGTGGAGACATAAGTGTGACAACCATGGCTCCCTCTATAGATATAGTGGAGAAATTTGTGTGACATCCTGTGTGACAATCATGGCTCCCTCCATCAACACAGTGGGGAAATTATTATGACAGCCTGTATGCCAACTAGGATTCCCTCCATACATATAGTGGAGAAACGAGTGTGACAACCCTGGCTCCCTCCATAGATACAGTGGAGACATGAGTGTGACAACCCTAGCTCCCTCCATAGATACAGTGCAGAAATGAGTGTGACAGTCTGTTGGATACTATGGCTCCCTCTGCAGATACAGTGGAAAAATTAGTGTGACAGCCTGTGTGACAACTATGGTTTCCTCCATAGATACTGTGGAGAAATGAGTGTGACAATCCTGGCTCCCTCCATAGATACAGTGGAGAAATGAGTGTGACAATCTGTTGGATAACTATGGCTCCCTCTATAGATAGAGTGGAAAAGTGAGTGTGACAACTATGGCTTCCTCCAGAAATACAGGGGAGATATAAGTGTGACAACTATGGCTTCCTCCATAGATACAGTGGAGAAATTAGTGCAACAACCATGGCTCCCTCCATACATACAGTGGAGAAACGGGTGTGACAACCCTGACTCCCTCCATAGATACAGTGGAGAAATGAGTGTGACAGTCTGTTGGATAACTATGGCTCCCTCTATAGATAGAGTGGAGAAATGAGTGTGACAGTCTGTGTGACAACTATGGCATCCACCATAGATACAGTTGAGAAATGAGTGCGACAACCATGGCTCCCTCTATTATTATTATTATTATTATTATTATTATACAGTATTTATATAGCACCAAAGGGTTTGCTCAGCACTGTGCATTAGCAGGGGGGACAGAACATGAGACAAGACAGTAACAATACAATACACGAGGGGTTCGAGGGCCCTGCTCTTTTGAGCTTACAATCTAGGAGGGAGGGGAAGGTGGTACAGAAGGAGATGGCTGTGGGGGATGGACTGGTGAAAGGAGTGGAGGAGGTTAGTTGTTAGGTGAGGTCGGGTGTTAGGTGAGGTTGTGGTAGGCTTCTCTGAAGAGGAGGGTTTTCAGGGTGCGCCTGAAGGTGAGGAGGGTAGGTGACAGTCTGATGGATTGGGGTAGGGAGTTCCAGAGGATGGGGGAAGTCCTAGAGAAGTCCTGCAATTGGGCGTGGGAGGAGGAGACCAGGGAGCTAGAGAGTAGGAGGTCCTGTGAGGAGCGGAGGGCACGGGTAGGGTAGTATTTGGGTATCAGGTCAGTTATGTAGTTTGGGGCGGCGTTGTGAATGGCTTTGTAGGTCAGAGTTAGCAGTTTGAATTTGATGCGTTGGGCAATCGGGAGCCAATGAAGGGATTGGCAGAGGGGGGAGGCAGATGTGGAGCGGTTGGTGAGGTGGATGAGTCTAGCCGCGGAGTTTAGGATCGACTGGAGTGGGGATAGCGTTCGTTTGGGTAGGCCAGTGAGAAGGGAGTTGCAATAGTCCAGGCGTGAGATGATGAGGGAGTGTACGAGTTGTTTGGTGGTGTCTGGGGTGAGGAATGTGCGTATCTTGGAGATGTTGCGGATGTGGAGCCTGCAAGATCTAGATAGCAGTTGGATGTGGGGTAGGAAGGAGAGGTGGGAGTCCAGGGTGACACCCAGGACTTTGGCGTGTGGGGTGGGAGAGATGGTGGCGTTGTTAGTAGTGATGGGGGGGCGCAGGGTGGGGGGAAGACCAGGAGCTCGGTTTTGGATAGGTTAAGTTTGAGAAAATGGAGCGACATCCAGTCTGATATGTCGTTTAGGAGGTGGGCGCATTGCAGAGGAGAGTGAGGGGGTGAGATACAGTGGAGAAATTAGTGCGACAACCATGGCTCCCTCTATAGATACAGTGGAGAAATTTGTGTGACAGCCTGTGTGACAATCATGGCTCCCTCCATCAACACAGTGGGGAAATTATTATGAAAGCCTGTATGCCAACTAGAATTCCCTCTATACATATAGTGGAGAAACGAGTGTGACAACCCTGGCTCCCTCCATAGATACAGTGGAGAAATGAGTGTGACAGTCTGTTGGATACTATGGCTCCCTCTACAGATACAGTGGAAAAATTAGTGTGACAGTCTGTGTGACAACTATGGTTTCCTCCATAGATATTGTGGAGAAATGAGTGTGACAATCCTGGCTCCCTCCATAGATACAGTGGAAAAGTGAGTGTGACAGTCTGTGTGACAACTTTGGCTTCCTCCATAGATACAGTGGAGAAACGAGTGTGACAACCCTGGCTCCCTCCATAGATACAGTGGAGAAATTAGTGCGACAACCATGGCACCCTCTATAGATACAGTGGAGAAATTATTGTGACAGCCTGTATGCCAACTATGATTCCCTCCATACAAACAGTAGAGAAATGAGTGTGACAACCCTGGTTGCCTCCATAGATACAGTGGGGAAGTTCGTGTAGACACAAAGGAATAGGAAGTGTGTTATTTACTGAATCACTAAGTGAAAATAAAGGAAAAAGGCCCCCAAAAAAGAAAGCTAATGCAGCCACCGCAGCTAATGACCAAGATATTTAATTTTTCCGTTTTTGGGACTAGAGGTGCTTTAAAGTGTCAGTACACTAAAAATTAAACACAGGAAAAGTGGAAAAAACATAAATACTTAGAACTAAATAAATGAAATTGGCATTATTACACCCTCAAAAAACCCTTCTACATTTAAAAGCAGATTCTTTTTTTCAAGCTAATTTTTTCTTAAGCAGCCCATAAAGTGAAATGATTGTTTTTGATTTGGCAAAATGTCCCTAACTGTGAAATCAATCATCTTGTGGCTCAAAGAACTGAACTGAAGTTACTCCATTCATACCTAACATTGCTGTCAGTCAGGGCTGGGTTGTTGGGATATGAGGATGATGGGTGACCCAGCTCTGGTTCATTCGGTTTCATCAGTTGTAGTTCAGGGACAGTGAATTGGGTAAGTAGGATTTCAGATGGCATCATAGTATTACATAGGAGAGTACACAGGAGACATTTCCAAACAGGACAATGGGAACAGATGGTGAAAGAACAAGAACTTTGACTCTCCTGCACTGTACTGCTGCGTACTGCTACCTTCACTACAGCACCTCTGGGCCCAGGCGACTGATCTCCACATACCAGGACTGCTATACAATGACAGGCAGGTGACAGGTTCAATTTAAAACTGAATTCTGAGCATGGATGATCTTACATTACATTGGTGCCGCTTCAGACTTGAATGCAGTGCAGGTAACCTGCATTCCGTGCGCCGTGTTCCAAACGCACTGGATGTTTGATCTGCTGTGGGTGTCAATAGATTCCTAACAACACCAATCAGTGATTGAGGTTGCAATGCTTTGCAGGCTCCAATGCAAAATATAATTATTATTATTATACAGGATTTATATCGCACCAACAGTTTGCTCAGCGCTTTACAATATAATGGGAGACAATACAGTTCAATACAGGAGGGTTAGGAGGGCCTGATCCTGGGAGCTTACAATCTGATAATAAATGCACATTTTTCTTTTAATCAACATGAGTGACTTTATTACTATATTTTTGTACCATATTTTTACATTGTTATTATTTTACTTCAAAATGTGGTTAACCTTAAAACCTCAGCTGCCTGTATTGCCAAAAGTATTGCCCCCCCCCCCCCCTCCAGATCATGTGATTTAGGTGTTCCAATCACCTCCATGGCCAAAGGTGTATAAAATCATCACCTAGGCATGCAAACTGCTTCTACAAACATTGGTGAAAGAATGGGTTGCTCTCAGGAGCTCAGTGACTCCAAGCGTGGTCCCGTGATAGGTTGTCACCTGTGCAATAAGTCCATCCGTGACATTTCCTGGCTACTAAATATTCCACGCTCAACTGTTCATGGCTGAGTTACTGTTGTTCCCAGTTGCTTCCACTTTGTTATAACTTTGTTATAATACCACCAAGTGGTAGGCCACGTCACATGACAGGGCGGGGTCAGCACATGCTGAAGCGCACACTGCACAGAAGTCGCCAACTGTCTGCAGAGTCAATAGCTAAAGACCTCCAAACTTGGTGTGGCCTTCAGATTAGCACAACAACAGTGTGTAGAGAGCTTCATGGAATGGGTTTCCATGGCCGAGCAGCTGCATCCAAGCCTTACATCACCAAGTGCAATGCAAAGCATCGGATGCAGTGGTGTAAAGCATGCCGCCACTGGACTCTAGAGCAGTGGAGACGTGTTCCCTGGAGTGACCAATCACGCTTCTCTGTCTGGCAATCCGATGGACATGTCTGGGATTGGCAGTTGCCAGGAGAACGGTACTTGCCTAACTGCATTGCGCCAAGCGTACGGTTTGAAGGAGGGGGGATTATGGTGTGTGGTTGTTTCTCAGGGGTTGGGCTTGGCCCCCTAGTTCCAGTGAAAGGAACTCTTAAGACGTCAACATACCAAGACATTTTGGACAATTTCATGCTCACAACTTTGGGGATGGCCCCTTCCTGTTCCAATATGACTGCAAACCAATGGACAAAGCAAGGTCCATAAAGACATGGAGGAGCCAGTTTGGGGTGGAGGAACTTGACTGTCCTGCACAGAGTCCTGACCTCAACCCCATAGAACACCTTTGGGATGAATTAGAGCGGAGACTGCGAGCCAGGCCTCCTCCCCCGACATCAGTGCCTGACGTGACAAATGCTCTTCTGGAAAAATGGTCAAACCTTCCCATAGACACCCTCCTAAACCTTGTGGACGGCCTTCCCAACAGAGTTGAAGCTGTTATAGCTGCAAAGGGCGGGGCCAACTCAATATTGAACCCTACGGACTAAGACTGGGGAGCCATTACAGGTCATGTGCATGTAAAGGAAAGCAGGCCAATACTTTTGGCAATTAGTGTATGTGTTGATGGGCAGCCGATGTTTCAGAGCTGAAAGCGCATGTAATGCATGCTCTCAGTACAGTGACAAAGCTGCCAAGGACAACTCTTGGTCTGGACTAACCATCAGTAACTAAGAAAGGATTGGCTCCTGATCATGTGACCACTGTGACAACCAGTCACAGTGGCCACATGATCGCCGATCTTTCCCATCCCCTGGGCGTTCAGAACCTTTTCAAGAAGAAAGGGGTTAAAGCATACCAGTTTATTATTTTCCTGCCTAAGGGGTTGATTTACTAAAGGCAAGTAGACTGAGCACTTTGCAAGTGCAGTTGCTCCAGGGCATAGCAAATTAGATGAATCTTCACTTTACAAAGAATATCCAATCACCTGCAAGGAAAATAAAAAAAAACTGCATTTTTGCTTGATGATTGGATGATGGAAGTCAGCAGATCTTCCCCTCATTTACTAAGCTCTGGAGCCAACTGCACTTACAAAGTGTACACAGTCTGGTTGTCTTTGGTAAATCAACTGATAAGTCTTGTTGGGGAGATTCCCCTTCACTTCCTGTACCAGAGACACAAAATGTGAGGGGAACACCCCAGTTGTCACCAAAACAGGTGTCCCCCTTGTATGATTTGCCCTCATGTTCTGGTGGCAACTGCAAAACTTGGATTTCCCATGACTTTCTGTCTCAGTGACAATAATCACCAGAACAGAGAGAGTAATCTACACAGCCCTGAGATACCCTGTTTATGAATGCAACTGGATTTCGATCAATCGGATTATTAGATTACATGAAGGAAACAGAGGCATGATCAATAATTTACCATTGTATCTTAAAGAGGAGCTCCAGTCTCACTCCTAATAAATTAAAAGTCAGAAGCTACAAATACTGTAGCTTCCAGGGGTGGACTGACCATTTGGAAACTCGGGCACTGCCCGAGGGCCCGGGGTCAGTAGGGGGCCCCATGAGATGCCCCTGGTACCTTTTTCATAAGCTTTTTTGAGTTTGGGCAAGGACACAGGGGCCCCATGATCCCCTATTGCCCGGGGACCCCATGAGTTGTCAGTCTGCTCCTCCTTCTGACCTTTAATAAAAGAACACTTACCTGCCCAGGGATCCAGCGCCATCCTCACCTGAGCCTTGTCGTCTGTTCACCACTCTTCGGTTCCCCAGCGTTGGGATCTTAACCTAGGCCTGGTTCACACCATTGTAGTTTGCGTTTGATCTGTTTCAGCAGTGCTTTTTGCGGTGCATTTTGTAATTTTTGCACATGCGTTTTTTATGCGTTTCCAATGCGTTTTGCAATGGTTTTTTTTTGCCAACTTGTTGCCTGGCAGAGTAAAAGGTAAAACTCATCAAAAACGACTCTGCAGCACCTCCATTGAAGTCTAATAAACCGAAATGCAACATTTTGCGTTTAAAATAGTCCCTGACCCTTTCCAACATGTACCAGGTGAAAACACGGGGATGTGAACGTGTCCCATAGGAAATCATTTTAAATGGACTGCTGTGTGTTTCTTCAAAATGCACCTCAAAACGCTTAAGTGTGCCCAGGGCCATGGATAAGGAGGTACCACCAGTCCTCCTATACGGGGCCCAGGCCAGCAGGGGGGCTCAGGCAGCTGGGTGAATCGGATGTGGGCAGGGAGGGGAGGGTGTTTGGCACGGCAGGGGGGAATTACTGGAACTGATCCCCTGTATGGCTCTCTCTGCAGCAGCTGAATGCTGGCTGACAACTCATGGGGCCCCCGGGCAATAGGGGATCATCGGGCCCCTGTGTCCTTGCCCAAACTCAAAAAAGCCTATGAAAAAGGTACCAGGGACATCTCATGGGGCCCCCTACTGACCCCGGGCCCTCGGGCAGTGCCCGAGTTTCCAAATGGTCAGTCCGCCCCTGGATATGCCCCACATACCTGCTTGGCTCACCATCCACCCCTGGCTGAAAATCAGTCCTCCCAGGCCGGCCTTGGTCCCCGCTCTCCCCTGGGTGATCAGCCAGTAAACCCCCGTATGTTAATGAGCCCGGATCCCAGCCTCGCGGATGCTATGCCCGAAAAAAGCCCCACTGGCACAGAGGAAATGCGGATTTTTAGCAGCCGGTGCTCCCCATCTCCAGCACAAGGATGGCCAACTCCAACCTACTGGATCCCGTGCACACCCTGTGACAGCCACCGATGCCCTCCTGCCTGGCATGGCCTTCCTGCGCCGCTCGATTCGTCACCTCCCGCTCCAAGCTGCAGCTCAGTCACGGCCTAAGGATTTATGAACGAAGCTCGGAGAGGAGGCCCCACGCACCTGACACACGCGATTCTCGCCAGGCTGTGGGCAGGGGAGGTGATGGTGGTGGGAGATAGCGGGAGAAGGGGAGCTGTGCACCTGAAGGCACGCACCGAGCTCTCCTCAGGGTGAAACGTTCTAGACTCTGCCTGTCTTCTGTCTTGTGCAGAGTGACAGCACACACTCACCCCCACATTATTTCCACTCGCCAAATGCGAGCAGGCGACTGGAAATTTCAAGGTCTGTATTATATGATATGTACAGGGTGTTGTCCCTAAAGTCTGGACAAGATGCATATTTTCAATAAATTTTATTTCATTGGAAGATTAATCTACATCTTCATTGTGACTTCCACCATTTGTGATGCAAAGTTCCATGCGCTTTGCAGGATTCACATGAACCCGATGCAGTAACTCCACATTTCTGTCAATTTGAGCACATGCGTTCATGATGCGTTCCTTCAAGTGATTCAGATCTGTGATTTTCATACATTTTTTACTTTAGCCCCCCCCCCCAAAAAAAGGCAGCATTGTGTTGCTTTCTCACCACCTGCTTTAACCTCTTGGACCCTGCAGAAGCATGCAGTTGGGGGGTGATTGCAGAGTGGCCCCATTTACTTCAATAGGTCACAATTGGCAGGCGGTAGCACCCACCTAAAGCAAAAGGGAGTTAATTCCTGCTGTGGTATGTGTACACCTTTGGATGAAGGGTGTAGAGATTGGGGGGTGGTAAAACCATGACTCAACCACAAGGTTTTACCACCCTGCAACTGTACATGTAAATGAGCCCTAAGGGTGCCGATGCGAATGCATCTAAAGGCTCATTCACAAGTGCAGCAGGCACTGCTGTTCCTCTGAAAAGCGATCCAAATGTGTTTGACATGTGGTGAGGTGGCAATATGTTACCACCTCATCACCTGATTTAAACCTATGATTGCCGTACAATGCCCGCAATTGTGACCCAATAGTACTGCAATCAGAGGTTTAAATCAGGTGTGAGGAAATGACACTGGGGGACACTGGGTCTGGTGATCTTTGACTTCTCCCATGTTGTTCAGGTAGATCTCCACCTCTTTAAGGTTGCCTACCCCTGGTATAGTGTATGTATGCTCTATTTATTATATGGTGAGATGTATGTGATGTACAATTATATATGTGTGTGTATATACAGTTGTGTTCAAAATAATAGCAGTCAGACATCACTAACCAGATCAATCACTGTTTTTGGTAGAAATGATATTTCTACATGGCAAATAATTTACAACAGGTGTAGTAGAGTAATAGAAATCCAACAGACCCAACAGTCATGACATGCATGCTGCTGATTCTGTGTCATTGAATCACTAATTGAAAGGGGCATGTTCACAATAATAGCAGTGTGGAGTTCTATTAGTGAGGTCATTCATTCTTTGAAAAACAGGTGGCAATTATTGCCCTTATTTAAGGAAGGAAGGCAGCAAATGTTGTACATGCTGGTTACAGTGCATTTCTCTCTGAAATTCTGAGGAAAATGGGTCGTTCCAGACATTGTTCAGAAGAACAGCGTACCTTGATTAAAAAGTTGATTGGAGAGGGGAAAACACATAAAGAAGTGCAGAAAATGATAGGCTGCTCCGCTAAAATGATCGCAAATGCTTTAAAATGGCAACCAAAACCTGAAAGACGTGGAAGAAAGCAAAAAACTACCATTGGAATGGATAGAAGAACAGCCAAAATGTCAAGGACTCAGCCAACAATCAGCTCCAGGAAGATCAAAGAAGGTGTAAAGTTCCCTGTGAGGACTGTTACAATTAGAAGACGCCTATGTGAAGCCAAGCTATCTGCAAGAGGCCCCCGCAAAGTCCCACTGTTGGGAAAAAGATGTGCTGAAGAGGTTACAATCTGCCAAAGAGCACATTGACTGGCCTAAAGAGAAATGGCGCAACATTTTGTGGACTGATGAAAGTAAGATTGTTCTTTGTGGGTCTAGTGGGCGGAGACAGTTTGTCAGATGACCCCCAAACACTGAATTCAAGCCACAGTACACTGTGAAGACAGTGAAGCATGGTGGTGCAAGCATCATGATATGGGGATGTTTCTCATACTACGGTGTTGGGCCTATTTATCACATACCAGGGATCATGGATCAGTTTGAATACATCAGAATACTTGAAGAGGTCATGCTGCCTTATGCTGAAGAGGAAATGCCCTTGAAATGGATGTTCCAACGAGACAACGACCCCAAACACACCAGTAAACGTGCAACATCTTGGTTCCAGACCAACAAGATTGACGTTATGGAGTGGCCAGCCCAATCCCCGGATCTTAATCCAATAGAAAACTTGTGGGGTGACATCAAAAATGCAGTTTCTGAGGCAAAACCAAGAAATAGAGATGAACTGTGGAATGTAGTCCAATCATCCTGGGCTGGAATACCTGATCACAGGGGCCAGAAGTTGGGTGACTCCATGCAACACAGATGTACAGCAGTTCTCAGAAACAGTGCGACTACAACCAAATATTCATGAAGTCATTCAAAGGAAAGCAAAATCTTCAAACATTTCTCAGTTTATATAGTGAATGTTTGAGTTTGTAAAGAAGAATACAAACACTGCGATTTTTTTGAACCGTCTAATATTCACTTTTCTTCCATTTTTTTAGAGGAACAACACAAATTTGATCTATTTTTCTTCATGTTTTGATTTGGAATAGAATGTGTCGTGTTCCCAATGCATTTGTGTGGATGGAAATAAAAGCTATTAGAAGGATTTTCAGCTTTATTCACTTTTTTCAACACACTGCTATTATTTTGAACACAACTGTATATATATATGTACACTATATTTCCAAAAGTATTGGTCGGCCTGCCTTTCCATGCACATGAACTTTAATGGCCCCCCCAGTCTTAGTCCGTAGGGTTCAATATTGAGTTGGCCCCACCCTTTGCGGCTATAACAGCTTCAACTCTTCTAGGAAGGCCGTCCACAAGGTTTAGGAGGGTGTCTATGGGAAGGTTGGACCATTCTTTCAGAAGCACATTTGTGAGGTCAAGCACTGATGTCGGACAAGAAGCCCTGGCCCGCAGTCTCCGCTCTAATTCATCCCAAAGGTGTTCTATCGGGTTGAGATGCAGGCCAGTCAAGTTCCTCCACCACAAACTTGCTCATCAGACAGTTGGTGACTTCTACGCACTGTTGTTGTGATAATCTGAAGGCCACACCAAGTTTGGAGGTCTTTAGCTTTTGACTCTGCAGACAATTGGCGACTTCTGCACACTGTGCGCTGACCCCGCTCTGTCATTTTATGTGGCCTACCACTTGGTGGCTGAGTTGCTGTTGTTCCCAGTTGCTTCCACTTTGTTATAATCCCACTAACAGTTGAGCGTGGAATATTTCGTAGCCAGGAAATGTCACGGATGGACTTATTGCACAGGTGACAACCTATCACGGGACCACGCTTGGTGTCACTGAGCTCCTGAGAGCGACCCATTCTTTCACAAATGTTTGTAGAGGCAGTCTGCATGCCTAGGGGCTTGATCTTATACACCTGTGGCCAGACCCAGACAGGGACAAAAAATAGGCCGGGGCATTTTAGCCTGAGCAGCCAGTTTCCGGGGGGGGGGGGGGGGTCCTTTCTTGGACTGGGCTATCTCTTTGCTGGACTGGAATGTCTATTTTCTGTACCCATCTGGGCAAAGAGACAGCCCAGTCCAGCACAGAGACAGCCTGTCCAGCAAAGAGACAGCTCATCCAGCAAAGAGACAGGTTATCCAGCAAAGAGACAGGTCGTCCAGAAAAAAGACAGCCTGTCCAGCAAAGAGACAGCCGTCAAACAAAGAGACAGCTCATTCAGCAAAGAAATAGCCCCTCCAGGAAAGAGACAGCCCCTCCAGCAAAGAGATAGACCATCCAGCAAAGAGACAGCCCATCCAGCAAAGAGACAGCCATTCTAGCATAGAAACAGTCTATCCAGCAAATTGACAGCACCTCCAGCAAAGACACAGCTCATTCAGCAAATAGACATCCCCTCAAGCAAAGAAACCGCTCATCCAGCAAAAAGTCAGCCCTTCCAGCAAAGAGACAGCCGTCCAGCAAAGAGACAGCTTGTCCAGCAAAGAGACAGCTCGTCCAGCAGAGAGACAGCCCATCCAGCAAAGAGACAGCCCCATCCACCGCCGCTACAGACCTGTCACAGTGTGCTGGCAGCTGCGGTTGAAGAAGAGAGGCTGCCGTTCTCGCTTCAGTGCAGCGGCCGACCGCGGAGGTGTCCCTGTGTCAGCGGCGCTTCCTGCTTGTCTTCAGGAGCTGACACTGTGCTCCTCCTGTCGACCCTGCTTTGGGCATAGCCGCACAGTGGGAGGTGAGCGGTCTGTAATAGCCACGTCCAGACCACGGTCGCCGCTCAACTCCTGCTGTGCGGCCTGGTCATCTTAAACCCAAACAATTCTTCTGGCAGTTATGGCTGCAATCTTTCTTGGTCTACCTGACCTTGGCTTGGTATCAATAGATCCCCGAACTTTCCACTTCTTAATAGGTGATTTAACAGTACTGATTGGCATATTCAAGGCTTTGGACATCTTTTTATGTCCTTTTCCATCTTTATAAAGTTCCATTACCTTGTTACGCAGGACTTTTGACAGTTCTTTTCTGATCCCCATGGCTCAGTATCCAGCCTAGTCAGTGCTTCCACGTAAGAGCTAACACACTCATTGAGTATTTATACACTGACACTAATTGCAATTTTAAAGAGCCACAGATGTGGGACATTAACCTCTAATTGGAATTTTACCCGTGTGTCACCTTGTGTGTCTGTACCAAGGCAAACATTCCAGGGGATGGGCTTCATATGATCATCTTCCTTCAATAACAGAGCATTGTTTGGCATGATCAGTCATATTTTCAATATCAATGCCAAAATTTCACAATTTCTGCCAGGGTATGCAAACTTTTGAGCACAACTGTGTGTGTATATATATATATATATATATATATATATATATAGCATAGTATTGTATATAGAAGATGTATGATGTATAGTATATAGTAGATGTATGGGGTATAGTATCGTATATAGTAGATGTATGGGGTATAGTATCGTATACAGTAGATGTATGGGGTATAGTATCGTATATAGTAGATGTATGGGGTATAGTATTGTATATAGTAGATGTATGGGGTATAGTATCGTATATAGTAGATGTATGGGGTGTAGTATTGTATATAGTAGATTATGGGGTATAGTATTGTATATAGTAGATTATGGGGTATAGTATTGTATATAGTAGATGTATGGGGTGTAGTATTGCATATAGTAGATTATGGGGTATAGTATAGTATATTGTAGATGTATGGGGTATAGTATTGTATATAGTAGATTATGGGGTATAGTATTGTATATAGTAGATGTGTGGGGTATAGTATTGTATATAGATGTATGGGGTATAGTATTGTATATAGATGTATGGGGTATAGTATGGTATATAGTAGATGTATGGGGTATAGTATCGTATATAGTAGATGTGTGGGGTATAGTATCGTATATAGTAGATGTATGGTGTATAGTATCGTATATAGTAGATGTATGGTGTATAGTATCGTATATAGTAGATGTATGGTGTATAGTATTGTATATAGTAGATGTATGGTGTATAGTATCGTATATAGTAGATGTATGGTGTATAGTATCGTATATAGTAGATGTATGGTGTATAGTATTGTATATAGTAGATGTATGGGGTATAGTATTGTATATAGTAGATGTATGGGGTATAGTATCGTATATAGTAGATGTATGGGGTATAGTATCGTATATAGTAGATGTATGGTGTATAGTATCGTATATAGTAGATGTATGGTGTATAGTATCGTATATAGTAGATGTATGGTGTATAGTATTGTATATAGTAGATGTATGGGGTATAGTATTGTATATAGTAGATGTATGGGGTATAGTATCGTATATAGTAGATGTATGGTGTATAGTATCGTATATAGTAGATGTATGGTGTATAGTATTGTATATAGTAGATGTATGGGGTATAGTATTGTATATAGTAGATGTATGGGGTATAGTATCGTATATAGTAGCTGTGTGGGGTATAGTATCGTATATAGTAGATGTATGGGGTATAGTATTGTGTATAGTAGCTGTATGGGGTATAGTATTGTATATAGATGTATGGGGTATAGTATTGTGTATAGTAGATGTGTGGTGTATAGTATTGTGTGGTGTATAGTATTGTGTGGTGTATAGTATCGTATATAGTAGATGTGTGGGGTATATTATCGTATATAGTAGATGTGTGGGGTATAGTATCGTATATAGTAGATGTGTGGGGTATAGTATCGTATATAGATGTATGGTGTATAGTATAGTATATAGTAGATGTATGGTGTATAGTATGGTGTATAGTAGATGTATAGGGTATAGTATCGTATATAGTAGATGTATGGTGTATAGTATGGTGTATAGTAGATGTATGGGGTATAGTATTGTATATAGTAGATGTGTGGGGTATAGTATCGTATATAGTAGATGTATGGTGTATAGTATGGTGTATAGTAGATGTATGGGGTATAGTATAGTATATAGTAGATGTATGGTGTATAGTATGGTGTATAGTAGATGTATGGGGTATAGTATCGTATATAGTAGATGTATGGGGTATAGTATCGTATATAGATGTATGGGGTATAGTATTGTATATAATAGATGTATGGTGTATAGTATAGTGTATAGTAGATGTATGGGGTATAGTATTGTGTATAGTAGATGTATGGTGTATAGTATCGTATATAGTAGATGTGTGGGGTATAGTATCGTATATAGTAGATGTATGGGGTATAGTATCGTATATAGTAGATGTATGGGGTATATTATCGTATATAGTAGATGTATGGGGTATATTATCGTATATAGTAGATGTATGGGGTATAGTATAGTATATAGTAGATGTATGGGGTATAGTATATAGTAGATGTATGGGGTATAGTATTGTATATAGTAGATGTATGGGGTATAGTATTGTATATAGTAGATGTATGGGGTATAGTATATAGTAGATGTATGGGGTATAGTATTGTACATAGTAGATGTATGGGGTATAGTATATAGTAGATGTATGGGGTATAGTACTGTATATAGTAGATGTATGGGGTATAGTACTGTATATAGTAGATGTATGGGGTATACTATAGTATTGTACATAGTAGATGTATGGGGTATAGTATATAGTAGATGTATGGTGTATAGTATATAGTAGATGTATGGGGTATAGTATAGTATATAGAAGATGTATGGGGTATAGTATTGTGTATAGTAGATGTATGGGGTATAGTATAGTATATAGAAAATGTATGGGGTATAGTATAGTATATAGTAGATGTATGGGGTATAGTATAGTATATAGAAGATGTATGGGGTATAGTATAGTATATAGTAGATGTATGGGGTATAGTATTGTGTATAGTAGATGTATGGGGTATAGTATTGTATATAGTAGATGTATGGGGTATAGTATTGTATATAGATGTATGGGGTATAGTATTGTATATAGTAGATGTATGGGGTATAGTATAGTACATAGTAGATGTATGGGGTATAGTATTGTATGATGTGTGGTGATTGTAATTCTCCATCATTAGCAAAAAATCATGAATGATCATCTTTGGGGGGAGGGATCCTATAGAGCCCCTTGTGAGTGATTGCTAGCTCCTGGGCCCAGCCATGCAGTCACAGTGTGGGATCTCCGATGTTCCCCCCACCTCTCCCCCTCTTCTTCGGGGAGGGCCGGGATCACCCCATCGCCGGGCCCATCCTCCCCTCTGATTGGTCGGCGGATGCACACAGCTGTCAGCCCATGTGGCGTGGCCGGCAGAGGATGTCTGTCATTTAAATAGAGGAGCGGAGAGGAGAGACATCACACCGGGGAGGAGGAGAGACACCGACCCCGCCACCTGACACATCCCTGGGACTGACACCGGATCACCGGCCGGGAGAGGGCACACAGGTACGGGATCGTTGGGGGGGATCTGTTCCTGATCATCTGCTGGATCCCTGGGCGTTTTCTATAGATCTCCATCTCTGATCATCCCTCATCCAGGATGGATCAATAGGTCCCTGTCCCAGCGTCTGTCCCTGGATCTGCCCTGGATCTGTCCCAGGATCTGTCCTTGCACCTGTCCCTAGATCTGTCCCTGCATCTGTCCCTAGATCTGTCCCTAGATCTGTCCCTGCATCTGTCCCTACATCTGTCCCTAGATCTGTCCCTGCATCTGTCCCTGGCCATCTTACAGCAGCACTGGATCCCTGTTAGATCTCTGTCCCTGGCCAGGTACCTAGATCCCATAGCATTGCTACTGTAGAGGATCGAGTCCCTGATCATCTCACAGCAATGCTGGATCCCTAGGCCACTGTTAAAGATGTCTGGTCCCTGGCCATGTGCCTTGCTGTCTCATGGTAGTGGAGGATCCCTAACCTACTCCTGTGTCCCTGGCCAGGTGCTTGGGTCCCATACAGTAGCAATGCTGGATCCCTGGGCTCCTGCTGAGGATCTTTTCCGGGATCTCAGTGCTGAATCACTGGACTCCTGTAGAGGATCTGTCCCTGGATCTCAGTGCTGGATCCCTGAGCTCCTGTAGAAGACCCATCCCTGAGTTCTCAGTGCTGGATCCCTGAGATCCTGTGTAGAGGATTCATCCCTGGATCTCAATGCTGGATCCTTGGCTCCTACTGAGGATCTGTCCCTGGTTCTCAGTAGTGGATACCTGGGCTCTTGTAGAGGATCCTTCCCTGGATCTCAGTGCTGGATCCCTGGCTCCTTCTGAGGATCCATCCCTGGATCTCAGTACTGGATCCCTGGCCTCCTGTAGCGGATCTGTCCCTGGATCTCAGTACTGGATCCCTGGCCTCCTGTAGAAGATCTGTCCCTGGATCCAAGTGTTGGATCCCTGGCCTCCTGCTAAGGATCTGTACCTGGATCTCAGTGCTGGATCCCTGGCTCCTACTGAGGATCCATCCCTTTATCTCAGTACTGGATCCCTGGCCTCCTGTAGAGGATCTGTCCCTGGATTTCAGTACTGGATCCCTGGCCTCCTGTAGAAGATTTGTCCCTGGATCTAAGTGTTGGATGCCTGGTCTCCTGTAGAAGATCTGTCCCTGGATCCAAGCGTTTGATCCCTGGCCCCCTGCTGAGGATCTGTCCCTAGATCTCAGTGCTGGATCCCTGGCTCCTACTGAGGATCCATCCCTTTATCTCAGTACTGGATCCCTGGCCTCCTGTAGAGGATCCATCCCTGGATCTCAGTACTGGATCCCTGGCCTCCTGTAGAAGATCTGTCCCTGGATCTCAGTACTGGATCCCTGGCCTCCTGTAGAAGATCTGTCCCTGGATCTCACCATAGTGGTGGTCCCCTAGGTTTCTGTAGAGGATCTGTTCCTGACCATCTCGAGGGCAGTCCTGGATCTTTAGGCTCCTTCTGAGGATCTGCCACTGGATCTCCCAGCAGTGCTGAATGCTTAGGCTGATCATTAACCCTGGATCGTACAGCAGTGGCTCCCACGTAGTCCCTATATATTAACCATTCCGGTTATAACTCTATGGTTTATTCTATGATCAGCCAGGAGATGTTGCAGGAAAGGGTTAATGTTGTCTAGAATGTGATGATGATTGGCCAGTCATTGATACAATGGATGGAATGGAAGCTCCCGTGCTTGGGGAAGTGGCAGTTGGTTATGGTGATCAGTGTTGCTGTGCAGCAAGGTGTGCCTGACAAATGGCTTTACAATGACACCTTGGAGGCCTGGGGGAGGAGAGGACGGGTTTATGTGGTAGGGATTATGATGGGGTGGTGGGTGATGATGGCCGGGTGGGGTAGACGCATTGTGCACATTGCTTGTTGATTTAGGACCCCAGTGATGCACAATGCAGAGAGAAGTAGGACAGGCTGTGTTGGCTCTGAGAAAAAAAAAATGGAGTAAGGGGGGAGGAGGGGCGCTGCGAGACTGTACCAGCCTAGAGGCAGCTATGGAGGACAATCGGCCCAGATCCCTTCTTCTTTATCCCATTCCAGGTGTGGCTGGCTTTGTTTTCAGCGGGAATGATGGGATTAGAAGTAGGCAACCCGATGGCCTTGGTATGCGTTACCATATGGCATGGAGGCCAGCTAAGCGGATGGCTGGGAGGATGCTGAATGTGACAGGCAGGGTGCAGAATTCATTACTCCAGTGTTACTACCCGGTGACAACAGGATGGCGCAATCCTCCGCTCCTAATTGCATAATGCAGCCAAGTAATTAAACGGTTGTCCTCTTGTCGATAAGTTTCTACGGTGCTATGCTGTATACTAGTGAGGATCAGCTTTCCTAATAAAGGGGGCCTCAAATGTGGCCCCTGACATCACCAAAGGGCCACACATAATATTCAGTGAATGTTTAGTGTCAGAAACAGCACACACCCAGCGGAATATGGTCAAAGGCTATGGGCATGACACAAGAAAAACTGGATATGGTCAGAAACTACAGGCATGCTACAAGAGATGGCTAGTGAGTGTGGCATGTTACAGGAGGTGGTGAGAGACTGCAGAAATGCCCCAGGACATGGTTAGCAACTTTGGGCATGTTACAGGAGGTGGTGAGAGACTGTGGAAGTGCCCCAGGACATGGTTGGAGACTACAGGCATGCCACAGGACACGGTCAGAGACTACGGGCATGCCACAGGACATGGTCAGAGACTACGGGCATGCCACAGGACATGGTCAGAGACTACGGGCATGCCACAGGACATGGTCAGAGACTACGGGCATGCCACAGGATATGGTTAGAGACTACGGCATGCCACAAAGCTTGGCCAGAGACCACGGGCATGCCATAGGGCTTGGCCAGAGACTACGGGCATGCCACAGGAAATGGCCAGAGACTACAGGCATGCCACAGGAGATGACCAGAGACTATGGGCATGCCACAGGAGATGACCAGAGACTATGGGCATGCTACAGGTTTTTTATCAGAGACTAGGGACATGGTTTACGAGTCATTGGCTGGAGGCACAGAGTGATGGCTGGAGGAGCTCTGAAGGCTGCACAAAAAGTGCCGAAGAGCTGCATGCGGCCGGTTGGGCACCAGAGCTGTATAGTGTTCTTCTTGTGAAATATATTTGTTGAGTAAAGCTAATATACACCTGCCGGCTGGAATATACAGTGTATATGTGTTTATATATGATATATATATAATTATACAATACATATTACTGATTGGTCGAGATGGGGCGATGCCATTTGCAAGATGCTCTTTGACCTAATAAAGAGAACTAGTCATGAAAAGACTTGTGCTGACATATGAAGATTCATTCTGAGAATGGACCTTACCATAGAACTAATGGCAAAACCTTTTTTCGTGTTTGGATAGTAGGGGAGGGTTAGTACCCCTGCCACTTATTGCCATTTGTGTCCCATTGGGGAGATTTCCCTTCACTTTATGTCCCATAGCCTCAACAGGAAGTGAAAAGAAATGCCTCCAAAGTGAGGTAATCCCTTGTTGTCACCAAATTAGTGTGCCCCTTTGGCAAATTTCCCCTTTTCCTTTTCAGGTGACAACCTAACATTTGGGATTTCCTTTCACTTCCACTGGTAATGGTAAACAGGACAAGAGAGCGGATTCCCCTAACAAGGACACAAACAGCAATACAAACCTGACAGGCGTCCTAATCCCTCTGCACTCTAATACAAATACAAGGAAGTTTTGCCTTTGGTTATACTTTAAAGCAGATGGAAAGCCAATCTTTAAAATCTCATATATTCTTTAATATATCATTGTCCTCTCAAAAGTCATTTTCCATCTTTTTAAATCTGCAGCGTTCAATAAAATAATACCCAGGAAAACTGCCTTGAAGGGCCTTGCTTAGGAACACCTTGCAATAATGTGACAACGCCTTCTCCCTGTCTGTTAAAGTGTTACTAAACCCCGGA